>NC_021166.2:40530174-40618941 GCF_000331145.2 Cicer arietinum | reverse complement strand
TAGGGAAAATTGGTAATGTTCATGTGTGATTGGACTGCTTTGACAGCTTGGATAAATGCCTTGTAATTAAGAGTATCTTATCTTTTGTTAGTTTTAATGCATTTTCTTGTTTAGTTAAGTTCATTTTGTTTTCCTTGTTAAACCTGGAAAATAGAACCAGTATTTTATAATATCGAGGATCTAATCCTTGAATATGTTTTATACCCCGTTTGGATTTCCTCCCGATGATATTACATACTTCTCATAACTGTTGCCATTTAAGTCACTTTTGGAGGTCTATTTGTTGAAGAATTATCCAATTGACGACTAATTAAGCCACTCTGTATATGTGATGTCATCTTAATTTCTTGTACTTTCGTCTAACCCTTTTGTATGAAGATCCATGCTAAATCTAATTTTGCATCTTGATTATATTTTCTTGTTCATGAGTATAGGAAGGAGAAAACTGGTGTTGACCGTCTGTCCCTCAGACAAGCGGTCATATTTATATGTGCCACAAATAGGCCAGATGAACTAGATCTTGAATTTGTTCGACCTGGAAGAATTAATCGTCGGCTATACATTGGTTTGCCTGATGCAGAACAAAGAGTCAAAATTTTTGGTGTGCATAGTTCTGGAAAGCAACTTGCAGAGGATGTGGATTTCACAAAGGTATATTGGGTTATCTATCTATCTTTGGTTGACTGCTATTTCTCTTACCCTCTCTCAATTGAACTTCAGTTGATTTCTTATCTTCTCTAAATAAACGCATCATCATTTAGAGGAATAGTTAAGTCTCTTATCTTCTCTACATAAACGTATCATCATTTAGAGGAATAGTTAAGTCTGTTGAGTAAGAGAAAATAGAGGCATAATGTTGCGAAACTCTGTGTCTCAACTACACAATAGAGCAGGTTTTTACATAGACTCAAGGCAATAAATGCAAAATGATTATAGGAGATCTTTATAGAACTGATGCAAGGATCTGTAAGAGCTTTAGTGAAGGCATTTGCGGATCTTCTAACTGAGGGGCTAAACAACAACAACTTTGAAAGAATTGTATCCAAGTTGAGAATGGAAAACACCTATTTACCAGCTTGAGGGGAGTGTGCCAAAATCTGTTTCTTTTTTATTATTAAAAAGTATCCCTTAATTATAGGGATTTGATTGTATATAAGTACTAATTATATTTTTCTTATTTATCTTAATGATCTTGTACGTATATTTGATGTATTATAAGCATATTTCAATTCAATAAAAATATTTTACCCTAATCCTTGAGAATAGTATATTTTCTTTGCGAAATCACTATATCATACTTAGAATGATACCACTATATTCCTTGAGAGTATTACAGTATGTGTTATGAAGAATTAACATTCTCTAAAACATGCCATTTTGTTAAAAAAACTTATGTTCAAGGTAGCTAGCTAGCTCCACTCAAACTAAAAATCAAACAAAAGGGCTGCTACAAGATGTTTGCGTTGAGCAATAGTGTAGTGAACACCGTTAAAAGTTTAGTTTCTTACTAGTGTATGGATATGACATGCAGCTCTGAAATATGGGTCAGTCTTGGTATTATTACTCAACCAAATTACCTAATGGTCAAAACGGAATCTGTATAAAGGGCATTGACAGGTTTTTTGCCATATTTATGCTTAGTTTATTATGAGTTAGTATATTGTTAGAATCAAGTCCATATATTTACTATTAGGTTTAGAATCATATATTAGAATTTGAATTAGCAAATGATATCACTTGCAGTTATTGTATTATTTGAACATGCTATTACAAATAGAGGTGAATGTGGCCTGATTTAGACACACAAATTTGGAATATACAATAGTAACATTACTTTGATCAATTTTGTGTTGACTCTGCTCTTTCTCTGCCTCTGAACAGCTTGTCTTCCGTACTGTTGGATTATCTGGAGCAGATATAAGAAACCTGGTCAACGAAGCAGCAATAATGTCGGTAGGTTTGTACTGCACAGACAGTTAGTTACAGCTACTAATCTTCAAATTTTCATCCTCGGCTTTGTTTAAATCTTGCATACACTACCTCCCCTTGGTGCCTTCAAATGTAACTTTTATCATAAAAGGGAAAGGAAGATAAGATTAACATACTTAGGGTTGTAAATTATACGACGGTAAGATTATTATTTTTCGGTCACGTTCTGTTTTTACTTTTCTTCCATTGTTTGGAGACGATAAAGTATCTATAAAATTCTTCTTCGATTCAATAAAATTATTGTTCTACAACAAAATATAAAAGAGAATAAGATATATTGATTTCTTATAGTTACAAAGTATTTCTTAAAATTTAGGTCAGACGTAACTCAACCCTACAAAGCTGACTTGTAAGTGAGAGATGCTAATAGGTACTTGAGTATTATGAGGTGCCCAAGTCCCACTTCAAGTAGTACGGAAAGCTAGTTTGTGTATTTCAGTGGCTTGGTTCTTCCCCCGTGATAGCTAGCTTTTAAGTGAGAGTTTCCCAAGTGCTTCAATACTTGTCATTGCATAACATTTTCAGTATCTTTTATTCATTTTGGCATGGACAACATTTTGATCTTGTAAATTTGAAAGTAATCTATGACAAAACATGAAAATGAAGGGTTCGTTTGTTACATATTCTAAAAAGTGATTTTGGTATTCTATAATTTACACATTATCTTTTAGAGATTTTTAAGAAAATGAAAGCTGTTTTGTGTTTGTCTGTCTAGTGAAAATCACTTTTTTTAAAAAAAAATCAGTTACAAAAAATGATTTTTTTGAGAAGCTACTAGAAACAACTTCTCAAAAAAAAAAAATCAGTTTTTAGATTTTCATTTTTTTAAAAAGCTGTAATAAAAAGATGCAAACTTTTGAAAAGTGATTATTTTACAAAAAAAAAACTGTAATAAACGCACCTTAAAATTATAGCTTTTTTAGGTTTCCTTTATTTTAATCATTGAAAGCTGTTGGGTGCAGGTTCGAAAAGGGCATTCCAAAATTTTCCAGAAAGACATTGTTGATGTTTTAGATAAACAGCTGCTTGAGGGAATGGGTGTTCTTATCACTGAGGATGAGCAAAAGAAGTGTGAAGAAAGAGTATGTCTATCTTTGGTAGTTATTTTGACTGTGGATTAATATAATGAAACATTCTGTATTGAATTTTTTGATATACTATAGGTATCTTTGGAAAAAAAGAGACTGCTTGCTGTTCATGAAGCCGGCCATATTGTGCTTGCTCACTTATTTCCTCGGTTTGACTGGCATGCATTTTCACAGCTCCTGCCCGGTGGTAAGGTATGATAAGATATCTGGTCACATCAATACACAATGATGATATTTGATGACTCTTATTATTGCTTTGTATGAACTTCTGTTTGACTTAAGTAGGAAACTGCAATATCTGTTTTCTACCCTCGAGAAGATATGGTAGACCAAGGTTATACAACTTTTGGTTACTTAAAGATGCAAATGGTAGTGGCACATGGTGGTCGATGTGCTGAACGTGTTGTATTTGGTGATGATATTACTGATGGAGGAAGGGATGATCTAGAAAAGATAACAAAGGTAAATTAAGATAAGTTTGTTACTAAGCTACTGATTTATATTGCAGATGTTGTTGTAAGTTGAGTTTAGGATATTCTGTTAGGTTGTAGAACAAAGGGAGTTTAAGACATTTGAGTAGGAAGAATGCATTTTTAGAAACTATGAACATTAGTGTTTTGGCATTTTCAATTTTTTTCAATATTTTTGAATATGTTAGAACTGTTTTCTAAAATTGTGAAAGAAAATGATGAGGGAAATATTTGATCTATATCCTCTTATGTTTAGTTGTTTATTAGTTGAGGTGAAGATGAAAACAGGAAACATGGAAAGTACATAGACACTTTCAATTTGTTTTATGTTTTCAAAGATTTGTAAAAAAATGCCAAAGATTAAAGAATTTTCATTATTTCCCATTCAAATTTTGAAACCAAGAGACAAAGGGAAAAGTAAATGGCAGTTTTGTAATTAAAAGTTAAATGAGAGAATGTTTATACTTTTCCATTTCCCAATGCCCAAAGGATCCAATTCACTTAGATTATACGTCTTATTTCTCCTATCTGCCACTAATTAATTCTTACAGACTAACTCAGTATAATGCCCTCTAGTTACATTGCATATGTGTTTGTAATACTTGTAATCTCTAGTATACTTTTGGTTATAAAAAAACGAACTAACATATATGCATTGAATTAAATTAAATCATGGTATATAATATGTATTGGTAATACATTTACTAATTGGATTAATCAGTTCACATCTTTCTCTTAAATTTGATTTCAGATTGCTAGGGAGATGGTAATCAGCCCTCAAAATTCAAGGTTGGGGTTAATAGCTTTAACAGAACGGGTTGGCTTAGCTGAACGACCAGACGTTTCAGATGACGATTTGATAAGATATAGAGTATATCTTCCTTTGAAAGCAATTTTATTCCGTGTTTACCACTCTTTCTACTGTGAAAGTAACGTTTTTTTCCCTTACATTCATGATTAGTGGGATGATCCTCAAGTAATTCCTTCTAAGATGTCAGTAGAGTTATCTGAGCTCTTTACACGGGAGTTGACAAGGGTAATACTGATTTTCTTTCTATCTTTTTTGCATGGCATTTGAAGGGAGATCCAAACTTTTTCAAAATTTTCACTCTTGAATCTAATAAAGCCTCCTGTTCTATGTAAATGGTGCTTCATGTTATACAGATGTTGATATAAATGTTATCACGCACGTTGAGGGAACACTTTTGTGATACCTATTACTTCAATTACTTTTCAAGAACATATGCAATGATTTAAAGTTGTTTGATACACCGTGACAGTACATTGAAGAAACTGAAGAACTTGCGATGAATGCTTTGAGGGATAATAAGCACATCCTGGATTTGGTTGCAAGGGAACTATTGGAGAAGTCAAGAATAACTGGTTTGGTAAGCTATGCTCCTATATCTGCTGTCAGTTTCCCCTTTGTTTCCTGTTTTCTTTAATCAGCAAATGTTCGAATGTTATGTTAGTATCTATGGTTTACTATAATCGTTTTTTAAAAAACAATAATCACTTTAGGGAGTTTTGATCTGTTATAACTTTTTAAAAAAGTCCGAATCTAAAAATATTCTTAAAATTGCTTCAAATGAGAACCTGTTTTGAGTAGCTTCTCATAAAAATAATTTTTTATTTTGATAACTGATTATTTAAAAAAATGTAATTTTCGTTACAGTACACAAACACAACAACTTTTTTTAAAAAAAATAAAAAATCTCTAAATTATGAAAGGTCAAAATAATTTTTTTTTTATAATCTGTAACAAACAATCCTTTAATTTAGTTATGAAGAAAGAGAAATTAAAATTATGACCAAGTCATAGAGTTTCTGATGCCAAGCCAAGCCTATTTTTCCATTCTGAAATAGTTTGATGCTTTTGGCCTTACTTTATCACTTCTTTTTCCTCTCTTCTCTATTATGAAAAGCTATGTTTATGTTTCTCTTATCTTGTATTGTATACAATGCATTCAAAGGAGGTTGAAGAAAAAGTGAAAAGACTGTCTCCGGTAATGTTTGAAGACTTTGTGAAGCCATTCCAAGTAAACGTTGAAGAGGTACTTTCTCCCTTACTACATTAATTGGCTGATATTTTCGACAATAAGCAAGAGTTAAACTATTGTGTTTCGAGGTACTTATAATTTCATCAATGCAGGAGGGACCATTGAAGCATAATGATCGTGTACGGTATCGGGCACCTGACTTATATGCGGCTCCTCTCCATAGATGTTAATACATTTAGATCTTTGTATTGCAACCTCACTTTTAATGCTAGCTTCTGCATAGAAAGTCAACCACTTACTGCACATTATTGGGCATAGAACATAGTGGAGCTTTTATTCAACCAACTCATTTTTCTCTTCAATGGCAAGTGGTGTCTCTCGATCGAAGAATTATGTATGCTGATTAGTGTTGGTGACCTTTTAGAAATCCTCATCCATTTTCTTGCTAAATTGATTTAGTTGAGGGTGCATACTTGCCTTGTCATGTATGCATGTCACCATGTTGTAATTCTATATTCAATTCTGGTGGTTGTATAAATTTTATATACAGTTGAAAATGAAATTTTAAGCTTAACATGAACATGAACATATATGCATACATTTTCTAACAGAAACAGAATATATGTTAGAATGAGTTTTACATTTCTGTCATTAGAATACTGGTTCACACTGCAAAGGCATTAAATCATGAACTGTTGACACGTTTAAATTTGTATTCTTTTAGTGTGTAGTCAATAAAAGTGCTGTTTATGAAGTGTTTATTCTTTTAATTTTTCTATTCAAAGAAAAGTAATTGCATGATGCACAAATTCACACCTTTTTTCATTAAAAAAAAAAATCCAAAACTGGATCTTTATTAATTTTTATTTATAAATGATGCTTTAAAGATCAAAATTAACATTCGACTTGGTATTGTTATTTTATTAACATTACGTGCAAATTAGTTTTACCCTCATATCTAATGGGAATAGTATATTATGTCAAATCACTCTACTTTGATAAGGATATTTGGAAATTGGTGGTATAAATTATTTTACATTGTTGGTGTATGTATGCCATTAAACTATATAATATTATTGTATATATTCTAGTAATAAAAGGTTTTTCACAAATTTGAAAATTCATGAACCAATTGCGTAGAGGAAATGTCACAAGTTATATGATCATCTGTTTGAAATAACATATTTAAAATTATTTAATTGGACTCTAGAAATTAGGTTCATTAGGCTTTGAATAGTCTATTTAAATGAATTGGTACGTGTATTGTATTTACAACTTTGAAATATATCATGAAGGTACAAACACAAGAAAAGAGAGTTGAATTGTGTTTGTCTAAGTTAGATTCTTTTTCATTATTTGATTATTACTGGTTCAAGTTTGATGACTTAGAGCTGAAGTAATAACAAAACTAAAGAATACATGAGTAAAGTGACACAAATAATTTATTATGTTTCACCACTAACTTGGTTACATTTAATCCCCTCACTTAGAAGGATTTAATCCACTAATTCAGCAACTTGAATTACAAAACACTTGATCTTACAAGTCAATCTTCTCAAAACAACTTGACAACTCCAAACTTTTTGAGGAACATAAACTCCTTGACTCTACCAGTCAAGTCTTCTCCACATGACCTTACAACCTCATATTGTTGAGGTCACACAACACCTTGACCTTACAAGTCAAGTCATCTCCACACAATTTGTCCCCAGATTGTTGAAGGCACATTAAAGCCACTGTCGGGTTAGGTTACAATGAGTTTGAAATTGTTTTGGTTTTATAATGATTTTCTCACACTAACAATGAAACACTAAGAATATTTTTCTTTGAAAGATTGCTTTGCTAGAACTTAAAACCTTCAACTCTGAATACATAGAAAATTGAGCTCTTGAGGTTTTTTGAACAACTTTGATTTTTAGGATTTCAGAGTTTGTGTATTCATGTTGTTCCTGTCTTTCTTCTTCATCCTTGATCCACTATTTATAGTTGAAAGTAAGGCTTTAGTTTAGTCCTTTGAAAATTTTGAATCGTATCTTCGCTCCAGCTTGGTCAACAATGATTGTCTTCAAAAATAATTCTAAAGAAGCGTTTTGATAATATGTCCTTTAGCCAATTCTTTATTTCAAATATGATATGAGCAATTCTTCTAGAATGATATGATGCATATTCTTGGTTGAATCTTCCTTCATACGTTTGATTTGATTTGGGTGGTAATAATTATTGGGCTGTGTTCTTAAACCTTCATAAATTTTGATACGGCTAAATGAAATTTATCTTTTATTAGAATCGTTGACTTTTCATAAGAGACATTGAATTTTCTTCATCAAAGTATAACTTGAATGTTAGAGTTAAATGTTGTATTCTTTGCTTTCTTGATAGTTAAAGGTAAACTGCATGACTTAGAATTAGTGGCTTGGACAAATCACATTTGTTTCCTTATCAGAGTCAGAGCAACTTTAGAGTGTGTTGTGTTCAGAGTCAACATTTTGAAGCATGTCACAATCTTCAGAGTCATTGCAACTTCAAAGGCAACCTTTTGGAGCGTGTTGCAGTCATCAAAGTCAGCATAACATAAGCTTCAGAGTCTGGCTTGAAGAGTGGCTTCAGACTTTAAAGGCAAACTAAAATTATTGTTCATTAGAGCATGCATAAGTACTGTTCATTAGAGGCTTGGGATACGTAGAAACACGCTGAGCTTCCAGAAGTACGCTGAATCTTCAGATGCAATCTTCGAACTCAAACTTCAGAGGCAAACATCATAGGCAGATGCACATTCTTTTCCAGAGTGTGCATTTGTTTGATTATGAGGATTTCGTTGACTGTTTTAATTTCATTTCCTCTTACCTTTTTACTTCCTCTAGTGATATCCTCTGGTGTCATCCTTTAATGGTATCCTTTGGTGGTATGCTCTGGTGGTATCCTCTACTGGGATCCATTGGTGGGTATCCTCTGGTGGTATCTTCTGGTGGTATCCTCTGGTGGGATCCTCTGGTGGGATCCTCTAGTCGTATCCTCTGGTGCCTTTTTCCAATAATTTTTTTTATACTTAATGAAGTACTTTTGTAGTTCTCATAAAATACTTTTTTTTTTTAACATCAAAACTCTAAGTGGAAAACCAACTTGGCTAAAACAATCTCCCCCTTTTTGATGATGACAAAACTGTATTTTTAATAACAATTTTTCTTTCATTACTTGACTCCCCCTAACTTAAGGCTCCCCTTAAGTCCATGTAATTTTTTTTATTATCTCCCTACAATACATAATTGTTTTCTCCATCTTTTGTCATCAAACAAAAATACCTTAAAGTGATTTTTTTTTAATAAACTGAATATAACATAACACATATCTTGAGAATAAAACATAAGACTCATCCTAAGATGAAACCAAACTACTCTAAGGTTGGCAACACATCAATTAGATATAAATGTATTGTTTAGGTGTTTCTTAATGAAGTCAATCATTTTTTTAACTAGTGATTTGGTGAATATGTCAGCTCGTTGGTACTCCTTTTTGAACAAAGTCCCTGACGAAATGGTGTTTGATTTCTATGTGTTTGTTTATAGATTGAATGATTGAGTTTTTGTTTAGGAAAATGGAAGAAGTGTTGTCACAATATATGAGAATGTTGGTTTCTAGGATTTTGTAGTCTTCTAGCTAGTGTTTCATCCACAGTAATTGAGAACTACAACCAACTGCTGAAATGTACTTAGTCTCTGCTGTTGACATGACAATTGTGTTTTGTCTGTTACTTTACCTAGAGATTAAGTTGTCACCCAGAAATGTGCAGTTTCTACTTGTGTTTTTCTCTCATGTTTGTCTCCATCATATTCAGAATCACAATACCCACTTGGTTTGTACTTAGATGATTTTTTGTAGAAGAAGGTAATGTTGGTAGTACCTTTTAAGTATCTAAAGATTCTCTTAACATCAGTTTAATGAGATTCTCTTAGATCATCCTGGAATCTTTCAAACACGCACACACTAAACATAATATCAGGTCTAGAGGCATTGAGGTAAAGCAGTGATCCAATCATTCCTCTATATTTTTCTAATCAAACTTTTGGCCTGATTAATTATTTTCAAGTGAACATGTAAGGTGCATTGGTGTAGGCATAGATTTACAATCATTTATTTTAAACTTCTTGGTAGGCTCTTTTGTATATTTGGTTTGATGAATGTATGTATATACCTTTTTGACTTTGTTGAATTTGTATCCCTAAGATGAACTTAAGTTCTCCCATCATACTCATTTGAAAATCAAGCTGCATTAAATTAACAAATTCTTGACAAAGATTGCCATTAGTAGATCCAAAAATAATGTCATGATTTATGTAATTTGATTAAATATTTTTGCTAAGTATTTGAAAAAAATGCTTATAATAATAACAATAATAATAGAAGAGAAAGAAGCATGAATTGAAATCAAACGTTAAAAACAAAATTACATTAATTTGGGGAGTGAATATCTAGGGTCTTAATGGGCTTAGGTTGAAAACAACAGGTTTCCAACTCTAGTGATAGAAAAAAAAACCAACGTCTCTCATTCACAATCTGAATACTCATATACAACCTTTGTGAGAAAGAAAGAAAAAGAAAGGGCTTAGGAGATATAAGTGAAGAAATTCAAGAAAACCTCTAAAGGAGTTAGTGCTCCATCCCCTCAAGTAAGAACTCTTTAATTACGATCATATTAACTTTGTCTAACTATTTTTCATTATTAGTAGAACAAAATCCCTTCTCGATCTTCTGAAAAAAAGTTGGTTTTTATGGAAAAGTTGTTACTGATCAAAAACTGACTTTAGTAAATAGCTTGATGATGACGGATAATTTTGAAAATGGTGTTTGATATTATTATTATTATTATTATTATTATTATTATTGTTATTATTATTATTATTATTATTATTATTATTATTATTATTATTAATAAAAATAATAACATGGCTATTTTATGAGAATTTGTCTAAATCTTAAACTAACACAAACTTTATTTAAGTAGGAGTTAGTAGTTGAAAGAAAATTAAATACTAAGTTAATTTTTACTTATTTAAATGTGTGAACCGAGTTGAACAATAGTTTGTGGCACATAATTCTAGAAACAACTTTGGTAACGGTAATGACATCACTCCATTCACTTTCCTACTTGAATTATATATGATATAAATGTACTGTGATGTTATGTATTGGTTTTGTTTGTGTTATCTTCAAAATATATGTTATATGAATTACATGTTTATGAATGATATTATGGGATTAAGCAATTTGTGTATTTTGATTGGTATCAGGTGATTATTAAAAGTGGTGACTTTGTGTCTAAACTAGGTTGATTTATAACAAGGTTGAGTGGTTTTGGATGCTCTGGTTGAGTGATTTATTTTGTTACTAACTAAGGTGATGACATTCATGCATGCATTGGTGGCATGGACCTAGTGATGACTCTTCATCATATGCATATTTTCCCACTATTTTAGTCTTATTTATCCTCAATCATTAGTTAAATTAAGGATTTATTTGATATATTTTGTTGATTTTTGTTCTTTGAGTTAATAAAATGTTTTGTGTTTTATTTTAGTGATTAAGTAGGAATTTTTCGTAATTTTACATTGCATTGTGTTTTGGTGCAGTGCTGAATTTTTGTGAGAAATCAACATGACACATGTAGAGTATTTCAGTCATATATGGAGTTGTAGATGCCCAATAGGAGTCAAACGAAGTGAAAATGAACGCTAAGATCCATAGCTACAACTTTCATGAAGACACCGGAACCAAATTTAGACTTGAAAGAGGAGAAAAAAGCAATATACGCCGAACAACAGATGGTGAGCGCGCCCGAGCGCGCCCAAGCGCAAGCCAAACGCTTTTTCCAGCATCTGCTACTGCCCAAACGCGCTGGGGCCGCGACCTGCACCAGCAACCATGAAATCACATATTTTTACTGTTTTAGGGATCTTTTTCACTATTGAGAAGTTGGGAGACTTGTGCCCTAGCATAGAAACTCAAAAACGACCGTTTCTAACATCATTGGAGCAGTTTTATCAAGAATCATTCATGAATCCTTCCTGTAATTCTTCTCTAATCTCTATCTCTTTTATCTCTGTCATGAGTAACTAAATCCTATTTGTTAGGGATGAGTGTAACAAGATGAAATCCTTATTTTTATGATTTGATTTCTAGTTATATGAATGAGTTTATTGAATTATTTTTCTCATCTCTGTGCTTAATGCTTTTTATTGCTTGATCAACATTAAAATGTTCTACGATTTATATTTTGAAACGGAAGTGGACTTTACGAATGCTTGAGATGAGAAATTCATGAATTTGTAGTCTAGACATAGGTGCAGGCCATGAAACCAATTAAATTAGTTGCAAAACAATAATTTACAAGAGAATTACTATACGGTAATGCTTAATTATAATCTTAAATCTACTAAGGAATTAGAGGTTACTTTGGAATTAAAGGTTCTGTCACTAAGACATTAGGGCAAAAATAATAAAGAGAATTCGGTAATAATTCAATAAAGGAATTCAATAACTAGGATCAAATTAGACACCAAGGTTGGACTCGAAGTGATACTCATCCCTGACATTTTTCTCAATTTATAAAGGATCAATTTTACTGCTGCTGTCAATTTTAAATATTATTTCAATCAACTTGGGAACCTTTTGTTCAATTTTAGTAACTAAATATAATTCAATAGTAAAACGCAATCCTTGAGTTCGACACTCTACTACCGTTTTATTATTACTTGCAACGATTCAGTACACTTGCTGAAACGCTATCAAATTTTTGGCGCCGTTGCCGGGGATTGCCATATCACTATTGAATTTTATTTATTTACTTAATTGAAATTTTTTGCTCTGCAATAAAATTTTTGATTTTTTTTTTATTTTTGATTTTTTTTTATTTGTTGAACTTGCTAATGTCATGTCTAGTGGTTTGTCTCTTCTTTGTTTGAGATAACTATTCGCTGTAGAGCATGGAAGATTACAATGATGATATTCTACTACAATTATATGAAGAGTGTGATACTTGTCTTATATCTGGTATATGTCGCATGATTGAGGGGCAAATCTTGAGTTATACATTTTTAAGATATCACCATCAGATCCCTCTGAAGAAGCCTCTTAGGTGTGACTTTTGCGGAGAAGCACATAAGAATGGACATTGTTCAGATGACCTTGATGAACTAATAGAATATGAAGATTTTTTTCTCAAAGTCACAGAAAACGACGAGCGTTACATTAAAAAGATCTATTGAGAACAAATTCTACCTCCTAAAATTCTATCCAAAGAATCAAATGACAAAGACTTTCACATTACGGATGTTTTGGTTGAATTCATGAAGAATAACATGGTTTCAATTGAAAGATTTGAAAGTCAATGTGAGAGGTTATTTAAGCAAGTGGTTAAGTTTGAGAAGATGGAGGAGAAGTTGAAGATTGAAGATAATTTCATTGTTGTGGTAGAAGAAGATAAGCAAGAGGAAAAGACGAACAAGGAAAAGAAAAAAGAAGAGATTGATAAAGTTCTAGATTCAATCTATGCCTTGTTCATCAATGTACATTTGAGAAGGACATGGAAGCAACATCTTTTATTTCTCAAGTTCATGGAATTTCTACCAAACAAAAAGAAGAAGAAGGATGATGTGTTCTTCCTATCATATATGCCATCTTGACAATAGTTGAGACGTCAAGCTCAAGACACTAAACGAGTGCTTATTGGGAGGCAAACTAATTTTATATCCTTTGCACCGTATTTATTTAATGCATTTCAGATTTATTTTACTCCATTTAGTTCCAATTTTAGTCTCTAATTTCTAGTTCTCTTAGTTTTGATGTTTGGTATGAGCAAGGAATCAAAAAGATGCGTTGAGAAGCGATTGTACAGCTCCAAATGACAAAAGGCGCGCCCAAGCGCGCCTGAAGCGCTTTTTCCAGGTGTTGCTACTGTCAAGGCGCGCCTGAAGCGCTTTTTCCAGGACCTAATGGCAACCCAACAAAAAGCAAAACGAACTAAGGTCGCAAGTACATCCTTCGCTCAACAGACACCAGGAGGCATGTTTTATGCTGATCTATTTGCACCTCTCCAGTATATTGGCGACCATAGCGGAACATGAGCGGATGATCTAAACGAGAATCCTTAAACTATTAAACTAAGAGAAGTTTTCTTTCCTTTTTTTTTTTTTCTCTTACTGTTGTTTGTCCTGTTTCTTTCCGTTTTCTCGTTTTCTTTGTTTAATGTCAGCGTATTGTGACTTTCTTTTCCTCATGTTTTTTTCCTTTCACTAAATGTGTACTATGACGAAATAGTTGTACTGACTTGCACTTAATCTTAAAATTTCTGTTTGTGATTTCGCAAGTTAAATTTCATTTCTTAGATTATGTTATTGCTCAAGTCGACAAGCCTTCCTAATGCATGCATTCTTGATTACTAAATGGTTGTAGAAGGCTAATATGCCATCAATTTTTCAAAAATACAATTTTAACTTTTCAGAAGCATGTTGGCTTTATTTTGATTGTTCATACTCTCTCTTATTATCCTAGCTGTGAGCTTTTGAGCCTAAACACTTAAATTCTTTGTTGTGTGATTATCCAGACATGTGTTATCCCTCTAGAACTTGCACTAATTCTGACTTGCATCACATGTAATTTATGCATACATTGAGGCAATTTTATTGGTCGTTTGAGCCTTTCTAACTACCCTATGAAAATTTTAACCTTTGCTAGCCCCTTTGAGCCTTGCCCTTTTATTTCGGTTACTAGCCACATTACAAGCAAAACACCTGACTTTAATTAAATCACCTTACTTGGAGTTAGGTAGAAAAAAATTCTTGTCTTGAAAAAATTCTAAGTTTGGGGTTGCTCATGGAATAGCAAAAAAAATAAAAAGAAGAAAAAGAAAATGAAAAAAAAAAAAATATATATATATATATATATATCTTCTTGGTTCTGTTGTCAATGTCTGAGAATCTCCATAATGAAAAGGAAAAAAAATGGTAGAATAAGGTGGAAATGTATGCCCAACTCCAAGTGGTAAAACCTACTATCCTAAAATGCCCTACCCTTACCTAAGCTCCATTACAACCCGAAAGTCCTCCAAAAATGTATGTTTTTACTGCATTGTGATTGCTAACTAGAAGTTTTTCAAGCCTATGATAGCGTGATGCATGTTCTAGGATTTGAGTGATAAATTTATAACCCTTTCTAAACACTTGAGAGAAATTTTGGTGAGATTGTGTGAAGAGAGAGTTGAATTTGATGAATGAATGCCAAGGTGTACAAATCTTGTTGTCTTTATTTTTGAAAACAACCATAGAGCATGATGAATGTTTTGCAGTAGCAAGAACTTTGAAATTTGAGTTTGCTTTAATTCGAGAAATTGAATTTAAGTGTGCATTTAACTGGACCAAATCTGAAATTAATTGTTGCTTGGGGACAAGCAATAGATTAAGTTTGGGGTTGTGATGACTCTTCATCATATGCATATTTTCCCACTATTTTAGTCTTATTTATCCTCAATTATTAGTTAAATTAAGGATTTATTTGATATATTTTGTTGATTTTTGTTCTTTGAGTTAATAAAATGTTTTGTGTTTTATTTTAGTGATTAAGTAGGAATTTTTCGTAATTTTACATTGCGTTGTGTTTTGGTGCAGTGCTGAATTTTTGTGAGAAATCAACATGACACATGTAGAGTATTTCAGCCATATCTAGAGTTATAGATGACCAATAGGAGTCAAACCAAGTACAAATGAAAGCTACGATTCATAGCTATAACTTTCATGAAGACACCGGAACCAAATTCAGACTCGAAAGAGGAGAAAAAAACAATATACTCCGGACAACAGATGTTGAGCGCGCCCGAGCGCGCCCAAGCGCAAGCCAAGCGCTTTTTCCAGCATCTGCTACTGCCCAAACGTGCTGGGGCGCGCGACCTGCACCAGCAACCATAAAAACACATATTTTTACCGTTTTAGGGATCTTTTCAATTATTGGGAAGTTGGGAGACTTGTGCCCTAGCATAGAAACTCAAAGACGGCCGTTTCTAACATCATTGGAGCAGTTTTATCAAGAATCATTCATGAATCCTTCTTGTAATTCTTCTCTAATCTCTATCTCTTTTATCTCTGTCATGAGTAACTAAACCCTATTTGTTAGGGATGAGTGTAACAAGATGAAACCCTTATTTTTATGATTTGATTTCTAGTTATATGAATGAGTTTATTGAATTATTTTTCTCATCTCTGTGCTTAATGCTTTTTATTGCTTGATCAACATTAAAATGTTCTACGATTTGTATTTTGAAATGGAAGTGGACTTTACGAATGCTTGAGATGAGAAATTCATGAATTTGTAGTCTAGACATAGGTGCAGGTCATGAAACCAATTAAATTAGTTGCAAAACAATAATTTACAAGAGAATTTCTATACGGTAATGCTTAATTCTAATCTTAAATCTACTAAGGAATTAGGGGTTACTTTGGAATTAAAGGTTCTGTCACTAAGACATTAGGGCAAGAATAATAAAGAGAATTCGGTAATAATTCAATAAAGGAATTCAATAACTACGATCAAATTAGACACCAAGGTTGGATTCGAAGTGAAACTCATCCCTGACATTTTTCTCAATTTATAAAGGATCAATTTTACTGCTGCTGTCAATTTTAAATATTATTTCAATCAACTTGGGAACCTTTTGTTCAATTTTAGTAACTAAATATAATTCAATAGTAAAACGCAATCCTTGAGTTCGACACTCGGTACTACCGTTTTATTATTACTTGCAACAATTCAGTACACTTGCTGAAACGCTGTCACCTAGTCACAAGTATGTCACGACAATTCATTGCAAATGCAACGTGATTTAGAAAAATACTCAACGATGGGGGTACTGAATATGAAAACTCTAAAGAGCATTTCCCCAACGGTGGGACATTGTCCAATGGTGGGACTCTTTGCTCTATAGGATGGTAATATTCCAGAATCATGCATGCATTGACATATAGTATAACAAATAGGATTGGTGCATTTTGGTTGATTTGTATCTCTAGTGCTGTGTGATTTAATTGTTAAATGAAGTATATGATTTATTTATATTTTTCTATAATAACTATATATACATGTATACTTTTGTATTGATGTTAGACTTGTCAGGAGAGTTTTTCACAACCGTCCAAAGTTATGACCAACTAGGATTTATTTTTGGATAGTAAAACGCCAAGAGTTCTTACGGGCAAAAGAGTTTTTTATTTGTTTTCCCTTTTGACAAGCTTCAAACATAATTTCAGTTTTGCTACTAAGATTGGGTAGACATTTGACTAGTTCAAGTTTATTTAGTTTTGAAATTAACCTAAGGTTTACATGACCTGACCATTTTTTCCAAATTAGTTTATCTTTATTCACTAACATTAGACAGTTAACATCTTGTTTATCTAGACTAAACAAATTTATCGTATAAATGCTATTTTGCCTCTGACCTAAAAAGTGTACATATCCATTATTTTGTCTGATTGTCTTGCATGTTTTTTGATTAAATATCATTTCATAATTATTATCACTTAATTGACTTATACTTAATAAATTATGTTTAAGACTTTTAACAAACAAAACATCTTTAATAGAAGGAGAGGTACCATTACCAACTATGCCTTGTCCCATGTTATGGCCTTTATGCTTTCTCCCAAAAGTTACTTTGCCTCCTTTGATCAATGTTAGGTCTTGGAACATAGACTTTTCTTCCGGCATATGTCACAAGCATCCACTATCCAGATACCATGATTGACGTTTTAATTTGGCTGTTGAGGACATCTGCAACAACGATAATTTTGTTCTTAGGCACCCAAATTTAGTTGGGTCCAGGTTTGTTAGTCTTGAAACATTTCTTGTCTTTCCTTGTATTTAACATGATACAAGATAACTTAGAGTGACCTTTCTTAGAGGGAATGAGTTTAGGTTCAGTTACTGTTTCTTCAAATTCTAGACCTCTTTTACCATACTTGATTCTTTCCATACTGTTAGCTAGAAACTCTTGAAATGCTTCTTCAGATTTATTATAATCTCATGTTACATTTTCTAAAGGTTTAGAAACATGATTGCCTTTCAAAATTTTATTTTCATATTTGACCTTAACACATTCAATTTTTAAAACACTTATTTCTTCAGTTAAGTTAACATTTACTTTCCAAAGTGTTTTCATTTTAAGAGATAACTTGTGGTTCTGGTTTAAGAAGTCATTTATAAAAGTAATTAAGTTAGGCCGAGTTAAATAAGAACATACCTCAATTCCTTAATCAACCGATTCACTTCTAGAGTCACAATCAGTGTTGGATCCAGATGCAGAGTTGGTATGAACCATCATAGTCAAATCTGCTTGCTCTTCATCATCAAAGGATTCATTAGAATCATCCCAAGTAGCCATTAGAACCTTCTTCTTGGGTTTGGATACTTTCCTCTGATGTTTCTCTTTTCTAGATAAGAACATTCAGACTTGACATGTCCAGGTTGATTGCATCCATAACATATGATGATTTTCTTGTTTAATTTTTATCCTATCCTCTACTAGAATTCTTGATATATCTTTGAGGAAATTTCTTCTTCTTGTTGTGCCACATCTTCTGAATTTTTCTGGATATCAAAGCCAGTTCATCTTCCTATGAATCTCCATTCTAATCCTCTAAATCATCATCACTTCTTCTTGGGCTCATTTTCTTCAAGCTCAATTTCATGTGATATGAGAGAGCTAATTAACTCTTCCAGCTTAAGAGCACTCAGATCCTTTACTTCCTAAATGGAAGGGATCTTAGGTCTCCACTTTCTGGACAAACTTTTTAGGATATTCTTGACATGATTCGCATTTGTACAACTCTTTTCAAGCACCTTTAATCATGAGACCAGAGTCTAGAACCTAGAAAACATTGTTTCAATGTCTTCATCTTCTTCCGTCTTGAACAACTCAAACTTTCTGACTAGGAGGTTGGCCTATGCTTCTTGAAATTGCTTGCTTTGTTCATAAGTCAGAACTAAATTGTCATAGATGTTTTTTGATGTTTCTTTGTCAATGCACTTATCAAATCTAGACATATTGAATCCTTGAATGCTTGAACTTGAGATCGAGCTCTAATGCGAATTGAAGGTGCAAACACGAGAATGGGGGTTGAATTGTGTTTTTCTAAGTTAGATTTTTTATCATTATTTGATTAACATTAGTTCGGGTTTGATGACTTAGAGTAGAAGTAGTAACAAAACTAAGGAATGCAGGAGTAAAGTGACACGAGTAATTTATTCTGGTTCACCACTAAATTGGCTACATCCATTCCCTCACTTAGAAAGATTTAATCCACTAATTCAACAACTTGAATTACAAAGCACTTGACCCTACAAGTTAGTCTTCTCAAAGCAATATGACAAACCCAAATAGTTTGAGGAACATAAACACCTTGACTTTACCTACCAAGTCTTCTCCACACAACTTAACAACCCCAGATTGTTAAAGGCACACAACACCTTGACCCCTACTAATCAAGTCTTCTCCACTCAATATGACAACCCCAAATTGTTGAAGGCACACTAATGCCTCTATCGGGCTAGGTTACAATGAGTTTGAAATTATTTTGGTTTTACAATGATTTTCTCACATTAACAATAAATCACTAAGAATATTTTTTGAACGATTGCTTTGCTAGAACTTAAAAGCCTTCAACTTTGAATACTTAGAACATTGAACTCTTGAGGTTTTCTCAACAACTTTGATTTTTAGGATTTATGAGTTTGTGTATTCGTGTTGTTCTTGTCTTTCTTCTGGATCCTTGTTCCACTATTTATAGTTGAAATTAAGGCTTCAGTTTAGTCCTTTGAGAATTTTGAATCGCATATTCATTCCAGCTTGGTCAACAATGATATTCTTCAAAAATAATGCTAAAGATGCATTTTCATAATATTGAATTTGGAAACTATTTGACTGAGTTTTCCTTCATCGCTTGATTTGATTTGGGTGGGAACATTTATTGGGTCGTGTTGTTGAACCTTCATAATTGTTTATACGACTAAGTGAAATTTAGTGTTTATTAGAATTATTGACTTTCCATTAGAGACATTGACATTTCTTTATCAGAGTATAACTTGATTGTTGGAGTCGGATGTTGTAATATGTGTTTTCTTGATAGTCAGAGGCAGACTACATGACTTTGAATTAGTGGCTTGGGCAACTCACATTTGTTTCCCTAATAGAGTCAGAGCAACTTCAGAGTGTGTTGTGTATCAGAGGCATCAATTAGGAACAGGTTGCAATCATCATATTTAGCAGAACATAAGCTTCAGAGGTAGGCTTGAAGAATGGCTTCATAAGTCAAAGGCATATTTAAATTAGCGTTCATCAAAGTATGTATAAATATTGTTTATCAGAGCATGTAGAAATACTATTCAACAGAGGCTTGGGAACTGCAAAAATACGCTAAGCTTCCTAAAGCACGTCGAATCTTCAGAGGCATATGAATTCTTCAGATGAAGTCTTCAGACTCAAACATCAGAGGCAATTGCGTGTTCTTTTCCATAGCATGCATTTGTTTGGTTTTGAGGATTTTGTTGATTGTTTTGATTTCGTTTTCTCTGATCTTTTTACTTCCTCTGGTGGATATCTTCTGGTCGTATCCTCTGGTACCTTATTCTGATTTTCTTCTTTCAATTATTTTTTACTTAATGAAATAATTTTGTTGTTCTCATAAAATACTTTTGTTAATATCCAATACCGTCTTGATTCCCACATATCAAATATATTTGTTAATAAAAAATTGATTTAAGCATTCATTGTAAATAGTTTACTTATCTAGAATATGTTTGATGGGCAATAGAATATTTGTCTTTATAAATTGTAATTAGTTGTAATCATTGAGATTATAATATATAGTATGGAATGCAATAGAGAAAGGCATAAAAGCTGATTCTTCTAACATGGTATAAGTGTGGTAACGATCAAAACCCTAGCCATCTTGGTCTAACTTAGTTGCTCTTGGTTTGTCTTGCATTTTTTTTCCGATCTCTATATGTGTGATTGCTTCTGTTCTCATTTGCAATTGTGTCTCTTTGATTCTTTTTGTACGTCTAAGGGTGGTTTTTTGGTTTGTTTTATTTGCGAGATGCCTGTGGTTTTTGGGTTCGTCTAAGTTGCATCATTAGTTGCTCGTGGTTTTTGTGGTTTGCACCGTCGGTTTATATGCTAGCGTCGATTTCGTGTTTGCTCCGTGATTTCATAGTTGGTTCTTGTTGCTTGCTGCTTCTCCTCAATTTCACTGGTTCATATTGCTTGTTTGTTGGTTCGTATTTTCTTGTTCTAGAAAACTGAGTTTGTTGCTATTTGATTGCTTGTGTTATATTGCTGCACATATATTTTTATTTGCTGCCCTACCGACAACTTTAGAGAAGGATAACTTCTATGTTCGCTTCATCAACAAAAATTACAATGCTTGGGAATTTTAATTCAAGATGTATGTCAAAGGGAAAGGACTATGGGGTCTCCTTGATGGGATATCTAAAGCACCAGAAGAGAAAATGCCTTAGATGCGTGAGAAGTCAAAGATGCTCAAATTATCTCTTGAATTCTCAGTACTATTGATCCTCTGATGATCAATAGTTTGTGTTGTTTTATCATTGTTTAGAAAATGTGGAATTATTTAAAGCGTATTTACAACCAAGATAATACGGCCAAACATTTTCAATTTAAGTTGGAGATAGAGAAATACAAACAAGGTAATTTGTCTATTCAAAAGTATTATTCTGTATTATTCTATTCAAAAATTCAGAATAATACTATATAGACAAACAAGGTAATTTGTCTATTCAGTAAAACGTTTTTCAATTATTGCAAGTAACAAAGTCATATCATCTCCAACTGTCCCACATGTCTTCCAAAACCAACACAATGTTCTATATAGGCATTTCATGCCACCACTAGAAAAAGCGAACAACTTTCAACAAATGGTACTTTCTACCCTTTCAGCTTTGGGCATTTAGGGTAAGTCATGTAATGGTTCTCGTTCATGGTTTCTTGATTCTGGTGTTGGAACCAAGCTCATTTTATACGTAGATTTTTTATGGTAACAGGAGTATTTTATGAGAGCAATATATTTGACTTCAAAGAGAATGAAAGAAGATATGGTCAAGATTTGTAGAAGATTTGAAGAATATTTTAAGAAGATTTGAAGAATATTTGATGAAGACTTGATCAAGATTTATCTACAATAAAATATGAATAAAATCAATTTGAAGAATTTACAAACGCAATCTGAACAAAATACAATTCAAAATTAAACAAGGACTAAATTGAAGACCAAATTTTAACTATAAATAGGTTCTTATGGCTGAAGAAGAAAATCATCGAAAAGCAGAAAAGAGTAGTCTTAGAGTTCAAAGAGAGAAACACTTGTTCGAGTTAGAAATATTTTCTGAGTGTTCTTTTCTTAGAGTGTGAGAGTTATTATCATCATAAGCTTTTTAGAAGCAACTACTCAAGTTCCAATCTTTTGTATCCAACCTGATAATGATTTAGTTCATTCTTCAATTTGGGGTTGTCAAGTTGTTAGGAGAAGACTTGACTTGTAGGGTCAAGGTGGTAAGTTCCTCAAAAGTCTGGGGTTGTCAAGCTGTTTGGGAAGACTGGCTTGAAAGGTCAAGTACTCTATAATTCAAGGTATTTGAATTAGTGGATTAAAGCCTTCTAAATGAGGGGACTAGATGTAGCCAAGTTAGTGGTGAATAGGGATGAGAAAAGGCTATGCCGTTTGTCAGAGGCCTATGGCCTGGCTTACTTATGGCCTCACCTATTTAATAAAATGGTTAGGCTCAGGTTATTTTTAATGCCTATTTATTTAAATAGGTCAGACTCGGGCTTATAAAAAAGCCTATTAGGCCTGACAGGTCGGCCTATATATATTTTATTATTTATTGATGTTATTTTTTATTATTATATTAATAATATTATTTCCTATTTTAAATTCTATCAACTAGGAAACTACTCAGTAGTCATTCCATATTCGGTAGCCGTTCCATATTTGGTAGCCGTTCCATATTCGGTAGTCATTCAATTTGTCACTCAGTAGTCGTTCCATATTTGTTTGAGAGGTAATAATGGGTGTATTTGTGTGAGAAAAAAAAATTCTTTGAAACCAAAAATTATGTTTTAGGGTTTAAAGGATGTATATTGATATTGGTATATGGAGAGCATCATGTGATATGAGTAGAACATTTAAATGTTTTAATATGAATAAGGCTTTTAAATAGGCTTCTAGGCCAGACCAGGCTTTTAAAAAGGCAATGCCAAGCCGAAAAAAAAAGCCTATGATAGGCCGTAGGTCAGGCTTATGCCTAAAAAATTAATTGTAGGCTAGACTCAGGTCTTTCAAAGCCTGGTCTGGTCTGGCCTATTCCCACCCTTAGTGGTGAACCAGGATAAATCTACATATTAAATTATTTATACTTTCATTACTTGCTGCATCTGAATCCAATTGCTTCTACTCCAATTAAGTCACCAAAACCAAACCAGTTTATTTATTTATTTATAAATTATCAAAAAGTTGTCAACTTTGGCAAACACAACTCAACCCCTATTCTCGTGTTTGCACCTTCATCTGGTTCATCCAATCACATGATAGATTACTCTAAATATTTGCACAATTTACATTCTTATCATGGTTATTAGAAAATTCAAAATTTGGATGGTAATACTCTCTCAACCAACATTGGATGTGCTGCTATTACCTGAACTTGCTTCCAATTTATTGTTTGTTGGTTAATTGGTGGATAACAGTTGTAATGTTAATTTTTCTTGTGTTGGTTGTCTTGTACAAGAGCAGGTGTTGGGAAGGTGAACACGAAAGGACCTAAATTAGGAAGATTATTTCCACTTCAGTTTATTTCCGATCATTTATCTCTTGCTTGTAGTAATATTTTGACTACGTATGGAGACTAACATAGAAAATTAGGTCATCCAAACTCTACTCTACTATTTTGTTTCATTTATTTAAAACTGTTTTGTCGGAAAATTAAAATGTTGTTTCTAATGCCTTTGATTCATGTTCTGTTTGCAAATTGGCTAAAAGTAAAACACTTCTTTTTTCGTTTGGTACTCATCGTGCTTCCACTTGTTTTGAGATTATTCAAAATGATGTATGAGGCATGTCTTCTATAGTTTCCAATGCTTAGTATAAATACTTTGTCACATTTATTGATGATTACAAACGTTTTACTTGGATATATTTTCTTTGATCTAAATCTGAAGTCTTTTCTATGTTTTAGAAATTTCTGACATATGTTAAAACTCAATTTCGTGCAAGTGTTTAAATTTTTTGCTCTGATTTTGGTGGTGAGTACAATACCCTCAATACAATGGGATGGCAGAACACAAGAATTGTCATTTAGTTGATGTAACACACATCTTACTTCTTCAAGCTTATGTACCGTCATGATTTTGGGTGGATGGCCTTTCTACAATTGTCTTCTAGATCAATCGTCTTCCTTCTACAGTTATTGATTTTGATACTCATTTCTTACAGTTCGTTTTTGAAAACTCAGCCTGATTATAATGATTTATATACTTTAGGGTGTGTGTGTTTTGTTCGTTGTAACACCCCGATTTTGAACAGCGCGAGTGCATTTTTTTATAAAAAAAAAACAACTTAATAAAATAATATGTCGTAACACAAAACGACAAGAATTATAACTAATTACATCATATAAACAAATCAGGTAAAATAGTTTTTAAGACGATAATCTAAAGTATACAAATAGAAAATACACGGGGGCTATGAGACCTATCAGACATCGCTCATACCCCGGAGTTATTCTCCCCCATGATCACGTAAAAAAACGGAACATGAACACACCAAACAAAAGTCAACTTCCAGAGAATATCATAGGTGCAATCATCCCAAAACAAAATAAGTACAACCGCCAAAAGAAAGAAACTAACGCCCTATACAACAAAAACTAATCTGATCATTCACTACACACTGCAAAAGTCTCATCTGACGCAATATCTCTCTTCGAAGTAACTTCTTCCTCCTCATCAGCCATGGAGGGATCAATCTCCTCAAAGGTCAGGTCGACCCATGAGATAAGTGGCTTCGGCGGCGCAAGAATCTCAAAACAACTCACTACCAAAAGTGGGAGCTCTGACTCGACCCGTATATGTAGCTCTGCTTGAGATGAGGTCGTATGCCCAAACAGTCGGCGAATGTCAGTCAGGGAAGTCTAACGACGTTTCCAACATCAAGGTAACAATCGGTGGAACGAACTCGGGTATCATATGAGGGAAAAGTCAATTTTCCACAATAATGTAAAGGATCGCCAACCGAAATTAACAAATAACATTTAACACTTACGCATAAAGATAAGCAATAGCACTTAACAATTACGGCATGATAACAAACAATAATAGAGTATGTATATACAATTATCATATTATAACAAACATGACGCACATGCCAAACACCCTAATGGAATGCTTATATGTCAATGCACATGATTCTGGAATTTCCAAACCCTCCTCGAGGGACGTAAATCGTAAATGTACCGCCTCTCACAAATCAGTACTAATTATTGATGTGCCACCTATCACAAATCATCACGATTTACTAGAGTGCAGTCTGTCTATCACAGACCTACACGATAAATAAATCCTCATAAGGATAAGATGGACCAATCAATTTATGGCACCATCATGTGGCCCATCACGGTCACCACTAACACTTTGGCCCATCACATTTACAACTAATTATGAAATGCATGAACATACTATGACTCTTTCACAACATTCATTATGCAAATGTAGCTATTAAAAGACTCTCCTTTTAATACTCACTATACACTAATAATTTTTCATACTTTTCACAGAGCATACTCAAGACATATTATTCTCAATAAAAGTCATAACATATAGCAACATGTATTATCACTCAAGAATGTGTAAGACCCATAATTTTAAAGTACCCTTTATGTATTTTTGGTGTATTTTGGATTTTGGCTCGGAGGCTTTTAAGCCAAAGTTAATAATATTTTGGAGTTTTATAATCAAAAAGATATTTTGATGCCAATTAAAATTTCTCATCGATAAATAAATTGAAATTAACTGCGGTGAATCCTTTATGGAGAATTTAATGCGTTACGGGCGAAATAGTAATTTAACAAATATCTAGATATTTTGAGATATTTGTTAAGTTATATTTATTATATATATATATGTGTGTGTGTTTGTTTGGAGGGAAAAAGAAAGGAAAACTAGAAGGAAGGAAAAGGAAAAGAAAAGAGTATATAAAGGAAAGAAGGAAAAAGGAAGAAAGGAAAAACAAAGGAAAGAAAAAGAAAGGAAGGAAAATCCGAATTTTTCCATCTTCTTCCTCTGCTACCCGCGACCACTTTTCTCTCTTTCTCACGCTTTCATTTTCGTTGCTTTCTTTTCTTCAAGACTAGTAACCCAAGGTTGGGTGAGTGTTAGAACAAGGATTCCGCAACTCCACTCTTCCTCTTTGATCCGAAAACGAAGAAAAACGGTATTTGAGATTCAAACACAAACCCATCCGTTTCTTCTAGATCTAAGCTTCGTTCCGCGAAGAGTTAGAAGGGAAAGTTGCTCACCACCACGCCACGGTGCTAGGGGACCAATTTGGAGGCGACGTTGCGAGCAAAGATTTTACCGGCTTTACTCGCGGTACCGGAAAACCACGTTGAAGCTAACGTTAAGGTAAGGGCTCCTTCCAAACTTCTAGTTTGCATTAGGGACTTATCTGTGGTTGTGTGGGAAGGAATTTGTTAGGGTTTAATGTATCGATTTGGGGAAAAACGAATCTAATGCGTTATGGGTAAAATCTTATCTTTTAATATCTGCATTTGCTTAACGATTGTTGTGAATGGAGTCTGTGTATGCTCATGCATTTCATTTGGTAAATTGTGTCGACCCGTGATAGGTGACACCTTGGTAAACTGTACGGACCCGTGATAGGTTGTACGTTTGCGATTTATATTTTAGTAAATCGTGTTGACCCGTGATAGGTGACACCTCGGTAAACTGTACTGACCCGTGATAGGTGGTACGTTTACGATTTACGTTTTTGGTGAATTGTGCTGACCCGTGATAGGTGGCACCTCGGTAAACAGTACTGGTCTGTGATAGGCGGTACGTTTACGATTCCCGCTTTTTCTTTTAGTAAATCGTGTTGACCCGTGATAGGTGACACCATGGTAACTGTACTGACCCGTGATAGGTGGTACATTTACGATTTACATTTTTGGTGGATTGTGCTGACCCGTGATAGGTGGCACCTCGGTAAACAGTACTGGTCTGTGATAGGCGGTACGTTTACGATTCCCGCTTTTTCTTTTAGTAAATCGTGTTGACCCGTGATAGGTGACACCATGGTAACTGTACTGACCCGTGATAGGTGGTACATTTACGATTCCCGCTTTTTCTTTTAGTAAATCGTGTTGACCCGTGATAGGTGACACCATGGTAACTGTACTGACCCGTGATAGGTGGTACATTTACGATTTCCGCTTTTTCTTTTAGTAAATCGTGTTGACCCGTGATAGGTGACACCTCGGTAAACTGTACTGACCCGTGATAGGTGGTACGTTTATGATTTACGCATTTTAGTAAATCGTGCTGACCCGTGATAGGTGGCACCTCGGTAATTGGTACTTTGGCCTGCGATAGGCGGTACGATTATGATTTACGGCCCTTCGAGGAGGGTTTTGGTTTGGAATTCCGAGTCCATGCATTTTGGCATATACGCATTGCATTAGGGTGCTTGGCACGCGAGTCGTGGTTGATTTGAGTTTTATGATTAAGTGATTTGAATTTGAGTCGTTGTGGTAATTGCGTTGAAAATGCTAAGTGTTATGTGTTGATTGTTGTGTGTAAGTATGATGGTTATCGAGATCCCAATTGTCGTGGTAATTGCGTTGAAAATGCTAAGTGTTATGTGTTGATTGTTGTGTGTAAGTATGATGGTTATCGAGATCCCAATTGCCGTGGTAATCGTGTAGGAATTGCTAAGTGTTAGGTTGTGAACTTGATTAGGAATGACTTGAGTAAATGCATGAATTTTTGGAAAAACGATCAGGGAAATCGATTTCCCAATCGATTGGATGAGTTGCAGGAAGTTCACTATTTTAACCTAATCGATTTGCCAATCGATTGTATAAATATGTCTTTCAAAATCTTTTAAGAAATCGATTTGGAAATCGATTGGCAGAGAGGCAGGAACTCAGCAAAACTGCCGAAATCGATTTGGAAATCGATTTGGCAACCCAGGGACTCATCAGAACTGACAAAATCGACTTAGAAATCGATTTGGTCATGCAGAAACTCAGCAGAACTGTCCAAATCGATTTGGCAATCGATTGGCTCAGCAAAAGTCCTTATTTTGAGTTAGATAATCGATTGCTCAATTGATTTATCAATGCTTTGGTCAGTTATGTATTACTTGATGGTTTGAGAACTTCATTTTGAGTTCATTGTTAATTGGCAAGCATTATATGAACTTTTAGCATATGGAAAATCCTTTTAAGGTGCATGCTTAGTTGAAAGGTTATTTTGTGCATTTAAAACTTAAATGTTATGTGTTATCTGTTAATTTCGGTTGGTGACCCTTTACAATTATTGTGGAAATCTGGGCTTTGCCCTCAGATGAGAGTCAGGACGATCCTACCGATTCGTACCCTACGGACAGGAATGGAGATGGGAACGCTTGACTGCAGCTACGTTAGGAGGATCTCACGGGGCGCATGGAGATTACTCAGGGTGTATAGTTTTTGGTAGGATGATCAGATTAGGTTGATGTATAGGGACTAGACGTCCTACTTTTTGGGTTGGAGTATTTTGATTTGGAAAAATGTACTTATACTAATATTGTCAGTTTGACATCTTATTTGAATGGGCCATTTGTTGTTGTGTAAATGCTTTGGATTTATATTTGGAGAAACTTTTCCGCTGCTTGTAAATTATAATGACTCAATTATTTATCAAAAGGCATCTTCTTGTTTATTTCTCTATTTCAGTTTAATTTCTTTTGAAAAAAATAATAATACACCCTCGCTTTGAAAATCGGGGTGTTACAGAATGCATCATCACATCAATATTAATCATCGTATAAATCACACATATAAGGTCCTATGTGTAAACTAAAAAGTTGGAAGGAGCCCTTACCTTAGTTATAGCTTTTTCAACAATTATCACTACCACGATCAAACATAGCTAAAAATCTCGTTCGTGCCGACACCTTTAATCAAAAAGTGTTTGACTTAGTCAAAATAATCCCTGAAACTTTAACTACCTTACAAATCATTTCTTACTCATAACCCCCTTAGAGTATATTTTACTAAAAGAGTTTACAATGACTAAGGACTAATAGTATTATTAACCACAACACACTTTCAACATATAAAATATATTTTTAGAAATTAACAACCTTTAATTTTTCAGTGAATTCACTAATAATTTTTCGAAACGTTTTAAATTATTTTTCTCAAAATTTTTCACACAACCACAAATTTTTCTCAAATTTGCCATAACTCATTTTTTTTCGTTCCAAATAACTACATAACCACAAAAAAGATATCAATAAATAATTTTTCTAGTTTCAAGGTTATAACTCTTTAAAATACTTTCGTTCCTTTCAAAATATATTAAATATTTTATTTTTCTTTTCTTATCAACAAAGCTTGTATTTTAATTCATGAAACTTGGAATCTTTTAAAAAAATAAAATTCTAACTTAAGACTTTAACCTTTACTTAATAAACTTGAAACTGTAATTAAAATCATGCAAACTTTTTTTATTTAAAATTGAAAGTATACATATATAAACTTAAAATAACAATTCACTAACTTTCCTTAAAACACTAGTTCAAAGATTTGATAACCACATGTATACATTTTTTATCATCAATCATAACAACTATTTTTGGAAATGCATAAACTAAGAAAAGTCATTTTTCTTTAATCACCACAACAACATTAATATATCAGGGTTCTCCCGACCGCTAACTTGGTGCCAACGGTCTCGATTCCTTTTCGAGACTCAAGGAGCTCACTACATAAACATAAATATTTATAATAATTTGTTTACAACTAAAATTTATCCAACCACAACAAAATTCCAAATATTATATCTTTTTCACACACCAAACTTTTAAAACCAAATAATCTACATTTTTTAGTTAAAACTAAATAAAACGAATATTTTCCAAATCAAACATACACACACTCGATTATTAAAGAACAAAAAATTTGAGTTAATAAAGTACTCTAAACTTTTTCTTTTTAAACTCAGTCCAAGAGTAATTAAAAGAGTAACATTTTTAACTCTAAACATTTTAATTTCAATATAACTTTTTGCTCAAACTCTATAACTTAGTTAAAATTTGAACTTTTTAACAACTTTAACAACTCTAAATTTTCTTGTAAAATTTCAACTTCTGTTCAAACTCATTTATTTGAAAATAACTCATTACGTAACTCAAACACATCAAAATCAATTTTTTTTCTAACCATTACTAACAAAATCATCAACAACAAAGGATTTGTTAAGAACTTAAAAATTTCACGCATCCCCCCACTGTATAAAGTTTACGAATTTAGGAAAAAAGAGGAGGAAGTAAGTGTTTCATAAGTAGCTCACAAGCACCGTCTTGTAGATATTTATTTAAGTCATAAGTAGTTTTAGGAAGCAATTTTGACGAGGAAGTTCAACATTCTTATCCTTTAAGTGAGATGGATCTCCTATGAAGTGCAGGCTGATTGTGTGAATCAATGTTGCAACTGCATCAGGTATTAGAATCCTGCTATTAGAATTAATGTTGCTCCCTATTTCGTCGAGGATGGGAATTCCTTCCTCTATGGTTTGGATTGCATTTAATATTTCTAAGTGTTGAGATGGTGTAAGATGTTAGTCCCACCATCCTTTGAGCTGGCCTGAGAATCCTGCTATTAGGAGTTCAGCTATGGCGTTGTCAGGCGTATTGGCTTGTGTTTTGTAGGCATTTGATGCTATTGTCATTTGTTGAAGGAGACTTAGGATGTTGTATTCAGACATACCGTCTATGTTCCATTCATAAGCAGTACTGACATTGAATTTTGATTGAGAAAGGACATTGGGTCTGTTCTCAATTCCTAGGTCTGGTGTTGTGATCATGGTCAAAGGTTTACCCTTCTGCCATTGGAGCTTGCACATATTTTGTTGTTCTTGTTCGGCTTCAGAAATATGGTCTAAAGTCGTTACTGTTTTCTCAAAAGTATCCTTAGCTACCAAGGGTCTAGAGGTAGAAGAATGTTCTATCCTACTAAGTTGGTCATGTAGGGCTTGAGTAAATTCTGATCTACCTTATCTAAATAGTTTTTGGCTTGTTTTTGGGATTTGAAATGGTTTAAAAACTGGGTTTTTTAGTTTTGAATCAGTTGTCTCAATTGGAGAGACAGTGGAATTTTGTTGATGTTCTTTTATCTTAGTTAATTATTTTGCAATTGTACTAAGATAGACATTTGTAAAATTATTTTGTTGAAGGATATTATGTATATCTTTTTCCGAACCATCACTTGGGATTTTGAAAGGTGCAGCTTCTACTGGCTTTTCTAGGTGTGTTATTATGATTTGTCTTAAAGATGGGTGTTCGGACTGTATTTTTAATCCAGTTGCCAAATCCCATTCTGTAGTTTTATTTCTTGTTGTTATGGGATTAACAGAACTTTGGTTTTGTTTGAAAGGGTAAGAAATTTGGTTTTGTGTTGCATAAATTTCAAACCATTCAAAAAATAAAATATGAGTTTTATTTTGTAAAATGAATGTATAAAATTCATTCTAAATTTGTTTTCTTTGTTTTAGAAAGTTTTTAAAGAACCATGTTCTTTTATTTGTATTTTTGGAAGCATAAAAATAATTATGGAGAATAGTTTTATCAACTTCAAATGCCTTTCCTATGACATTTAATTCATTAACAACATTTTCAGTTATAACAGAAAAGGATGGCGAAGTTGGTGGATAAATGTTTGGTTGTTCTTCATTAATGTTTTGAGGTGCAATGTAGATTTGATGAGGTATATTTGTGGAGTAATCAACGTTTTGAAAAGAAGTACTTGATATGCTAGAACATGAAAAACGTGGTTTTATATGGTTTTCAATTTTTTGAGGTAATTGTATGACTAAATGGGGTCTGGATGAACCAGCATTAGAATATCTAGCACTGGAAGTTCTTGAAAAACTTAGTTTTACTCTACCGTCATTGTATTGTATGACTTCCTTTAAATTGTTGTTTGGTTTTGACTGTTCAAGGGACTGTGATCTAACAGCTCCTTCCAGAATCCATTCTTCAGTAAGATCAATATCTTTCCAAAGGATGGTTTTTGGAATGACAGTGTTTGCCTTTGTTAAATCAGTTTGTAAAAATAGGGTTTCCCCTTTTTTGTTTTCAATATGTTTTGTTGCCGTAAAGGCTGAAAACATTGCTTTGTAATGAACTCTGTAAATAATCGCTACAGGAATAGATCATGTTATCATTTTGTAATTATGAGTTTTGATTTGTAATATAAGTGATTTCATGATGTTTGGGTCTTTTAAAGATAAAGAAAAATTTGGATAACATTCAAACCAAATTGGTCCTTGACATAAACTAGATTCAATTGTACTTATTATTGAATCTTGAAAGTTCAAGAACCTTGCATCTCGTAAGACACACAGGATTGAAGTGTTTAGTCATTCTCTTGTTAAAGGTTTGATACCAACTTTGACAAGACCTATATGTATGAAATTATAGTTCCTGTTAACATGTTTTTGGAGCATTTTTGGAGAAAGAAGATCTATTGTTTCAAAGGGGTTAGAAAGAGCAACATCTCTTTCTTCTGTTTTGATTATGTAATCAGTTTTTAATAGGTTTTTGAAAACACTAGATTCATAGACCTGATCTTTTTTTTTTTATTTTTGGGATTTGTCAATTGTTTATAGATTCCTTTTTTCTTGAGAAGTTTTGGGTAGAAGGAGTGGAAAAAGAAGACGTTCTACAAAAGAGATTATCCATATTTAAAATTTTTTCTTTTTATTTTGAAGAAAATTTCAAAGGATTCACTGCCCTTAAACGCCAGTACGTCGGCTTAAACACGAGACTTACAACCCAGAAACTATTATTCTTCAAAATAAACTTACAGAATTTTAAATATTTATAACCAATGTTATATAACTTGTTCCCTCACCAAGTCTGATACTACAAACGTCCTGGATTCAAGGGTTACCGATAATAGGAGAGAAATTCTATTATCATAATTTATTCTAAGATTTGCAAACGATGTACAGCGAACGCTAATTCAACAAAACAAAACCAAACCCACAAATTACGAAATTTAAAACATGGTAAATCGTCAAGGAATATATCAAACATATTACTAACTCTAACAAAATATATTTTTGGTACTTAATTCACAAAATGAAAAATTGGGCTAAAGGGCTAAGCAATTCATCACAAAATACACTAAAATTGCATAATTTAGAGTTTAGAAAATTCAAGGTCTTACATTACTAACCCCCTAAAATTAGTTTCTTCCTCGAAACTACGCGTCGATAAAAAAATCAGGGTGTTGTTCCATCATCTAGCTCTCTAGTTCCCAAGTTGCATCTCCAGTAGTTGGGTTCCAAATCTCTTTGACTAACGAAACTTCCTTGTTCCTTAACCGCTTAATCTTCTTGTCCTCAATTCTTACATGTAGTACTTCGAATGACAAGTTATCCTTTAGTTGAATGGTGTCTGGTTCGATCACATATGATGGATCCGAAATGTAATTCTTTAGTTGTGACACGTGAAACACGTCATGAATATTGGACAACAACGGAGGCAACACAATCCGATAAGCCACGGGGCTATTCGTGCAGTAATTTGGTATGTTCCAATAAATTTCGAGGTTAATTTCCTTGATTTTATGGCCCTGTCAACTCCAGTCGTAGGTGTGACTCTCATAAACACATGGTCACCCTGTTCGAATTCTAAAGGTCTGCGACGCTTGTACGCATAACTCCTTTGACGATCTTGTGAGATCTTCATTTTCTCCTTTATCTTCTTGACCTTATATGTAGTGTGTTACACCATTTTAGGTCCTACAATCATCCTTTCACCATCCTTATACCAGCACGTAGGCATTTGACACTTGCGTCCATACAGAGCCTCATATGGTGCCATTCCAACACTTGCGTGGAAACTATTATTGTAGGTAAACTCAATCAATGGCAGTACATCATCACATCTTCCTCTATCATCTAATACACATGCCCTCAATAAATCTTCCAGGGACTGATTCGTTCTCTCAGTCTGTCCGTCCGTTTATGGATGATATTCTGAGCTCAATCTTAGTTTCGTTCCCAAAGCTTCATGCAACGCTCCCAAAATTGCGACGTGAATTTCAGGTCACGGTCTGATACAATACTCGATGGTACTTTGTGTAATCTCACAATCTCAGCAATGTAGATCTTTGTTAGGTTATCTACATTATAGGGGGTCTTTACTGGTAAAAAGTGTGCAGATTTAGTTAATCGGTGCAATATCACCCAAATAGAATCATTATTTCTCCTTGTTTTGGATAGTCCCGTTATAAAGCCCATGGAAATGTTGTCCCACTTTCATTCAGGTATATCTAAAGGTTGTAACATTCCAGTAGGCTACTGATGTTCCACTTTCACTTTCTAACAAGTTAAACAAGTTGATACATACTCCACTACATGCCTCTTCATTCCTGGCCACTAATAATTTTGCCTCAAGTCCTGATACACCTTTGTTGCTCCGGGATGGATACTCAATTTTATCTAATGAGCTTCTTCTAAAACTGTTTTCCTTAGATCTGCAACTACTGATACACAAATCCTCCCATTACATCTCAACATATTATCTGGTCCAATCTTAAACTCAGTTGTCTTCCCTTGCACTATTAAGTTCATCTTCTCTTGGATTAAGCGTCATCTTTAAAATTCACAATGTCTTCAAGTAGACCACTCAAAATCTTAATCATTCTGAATTTCAAAATCCTTGGTGCCAACTCTACGTCCAAGTGTAGGTCTCCAAATGATTCCCACAATTCTTGTTGTCTACCCATTACTGCTGAAGAAACTGACACACTCCTTCTACTCAACGCATCAGCTACCACATTGGCCTTCCAGGGTGGTACTGCAATGTGAAATCAAAATCCTTGAGAGTCTCCATCGATCTTCTCTGATGCATGTTCAATTCCTTCTGATCAAACAAATATTTCAAACTCTTATGGTCACTGAACACTGTAAACGTGCACCCATATAAGTAGTGTCTCCAGAGGCGAATAGTTTCATGTAAAAACTACAGTAGCAAGCTCTAAATCCATGAGTAGAATAGTTGCATCCATGTAAAAACTACAGCAGCAAGCTCTAAATCATGAGTAGAATAGTTTCTTTCATGAGTCTTCAATTTTCTTGAGGCGTAGGCTACAACTTTCTTGTGTTGCATTAGGACACACCCCAAACCGTGGGTAGACGCATCACAGTAAACTTCGTACGGTTCTTCTGGTTGTGGTAAGACCAATACTGGTGAAGTTGTCAACTTTTTCTTTAGTAACTGAAAATTTTCCTCACACTTCTCTGTCCATGCGAACGGCTGATCCTTTCTAGTGAGTTGTGTCAATGGAGCTACAATCTTAGCAAAACCTTAAATAAACCTCATGTAGTATCCTGCCAGTCCAAAGAAACTTCGTATATTAGTAATAGTCTGAGGTTGTTTCCAAGTGAGGATTGTCTCAATCTTTGTCGGATCCACATCGATTCCTTCCTTGGTTATCACATGTCCTAAGAAGTTCATTTCTTCTAGCCAAAATTCGCACTTCGACATATTGGCATACAATTGCTTCTCGCATAAAACTTCAAGAACATGACAGAAATGCTCTCCATGTTCTTCCTCAGTCCTTGAATAAATTAATATATCATCGATGAACACCACAACAAACTTATCTAGAAATGGGCTAAAGATTATATTCATGTAATCCATAAAAATTGCTAGTGCATTGGTAACTCCAAATGACATAACAAGATATTCATAATGTCCGTAACGGGTTCTGAAAGCAGTTTTCTGAAATATCTCCATCTCTTACTTGAATCTAATGGTAACTTGACTTCAAATTAATCTTCGAAAACACCGCAACTCCTCTCGACTGATCCATCAAATCATCGATACGTGGTAAAGGATAACGATTCTTAATAGTTGCCTTATTAAGTTGCCTATAATCCAAACATAAGCGTGAGCTTCCGTCCTTGTTCTTAACTAACAATACCTGAGCTCCCCATTGTGACACACTTGGTCTAATAAATCCTTTTTGCAACAAATCTTCAATTTAGCCCTTGAGCTCATTTAATTCCAATGGTGACATCCAATACGACGCAATCGAAATAGTTCTGGTGCCTGGGTGTAAATCAATGAAGAACTCCACCTCTCTTACTAGTGGTAATCCTAGAATTTCTGTTGGAAATACATCGCGGTAACCACACAAAAGATATCAATAAATATTTTTTCTAGTTTAAAGGTTATAACTCTTTGAAATAGTTTCGTTCCTTTCAAAATATATTAAATATTTTATTTTTCTTTTCTTATCAACAAAGCTTGTATTTTAATTCATGAAACATATAATCTTTTAAAAAAAATAAAATTCTAACTCAAGACTTTAACCTTTACTTAATAAACTTGAAACTGTAATTAAAATCATGCAAACTTTTTTTTTAAAATTGAAAGTATACATAAAAAAACTTGAAATAACAATTCACTAACTTTCCTTAAAACACCAGTTCAAAGATTTGATAACCACCTGTATACATTCCTGATCATCAATCATAACAACTATTTTTTGGAAATGTATAAAGTAAGAAAATTCATTTTTTTTTAATCACCACAACAACATTAATATATCAGGGTTCTCTCCACCGCTAACTCGGTGCCAACGGTCTCAATTTCTTTTCGAGACTCAAGGAGCTAACTACATTAACATAAATATTTATAACAATTTGTTCACAACTAAAATTTATCCAACCACAACAAAATTCCAAAAATTATATCTTTTTCACACACCAAACTTTTAAAACCAAATAATCTACATTATTTAGTTAAAACTAAATAAAACGAATATTTTCCAAATCAAACATACACACACTCGATTATTAAAGAACAAAAAATTTGAGTTAATAAAGTACTCTAAACTTTTTATTTTTAAACTCAGTCCAAGAGTAATTAAAAGAGTAATATTTTTAACTCTAAACATTTTAATTTCAATATAACTTTTTGCTCAATCTCTTTAACTATGTTAAAATTTGAACTTTTTCACAACTTTAACAACTCTAAATTTTCTTGTAAAATTTTAACTTTAGTTCAAACTCATTTATTTGAAAATAACTCATTACGTAACTCAAACACATCAAAATCAATTTTTTTTTTCAAACCATTACTAACAAAATCAACAACAACAAAGGATTTGTTAAGAACTTAAAAATTTCACGCATCCCCCCACTGTATAAAGTTTACGAATTTAGGAAAAAAGAGGAGGAAGTAAGTGTTTCACCTCAAATAAATTAGCTCACAAGCACCGTCTTGTAGAAATGAGCAACTTTCTTTTCTAACACTTCTTGAATGGAGACTTTAATCTAGAAGGAAATTGAGGTATTTTTTTGTTTTTTTTTTAAACCAACACCACTATTTTTTTTGAAAACAGGGAGAAAGAACAAATGGATGGGCGAGAAAATTCAGGGTCTTACATTCGCCTACCAATGTTTGAAAGGCATAAGCTTGGAGCATAATTTGTTCATTGTATATTCATGTGGTATAGTCACTATCATAAGGGTATTGTATGTTATGATATATCTAACCATCACTTCTGCATTTCTCGGAATGTGAAATTTTTTTTATAATCAATTTATGTTTCCTTGCTTTACTCCTGGCATGAATGGTATTGTTATTCGTTCCAACTTTATTATTACGCCTCAATCTTTAAAACATTTTAAACTAGACAATGTATATGCCAGAATACGAAGACAACAAGTTACCACCCTCTTTCCCAACGTTGATATGCCACCTGATTCTGTACCTGTTGCACCACGAAGATTTGATAGAATATCTCCTCCACCTGATAGATATTCACCCGAAAGGTATGACTCCTCACATATTTCTCTATCTGCCTCACTCTCTAGCACATCTATTCATACTTGTTACTCACAAGCTATTAACAATATGTTTTGGATAAGAGCAATGAATGAAGAGCTTCAGGCTCTGAGGAGAATTTCATATGGGATATTGTCTCTTGTCCTCCTGATGTAAAACCTATCAGTTGCAAATAGGTGTATTATGTGAAACTAAATTCTAATGGGTCCCTCAATCGTTACAAGGCTCAAATGGTTGCCTTAGACAACACGAAGGAATACATAATTGATTATGATGTGACATTTGCACTTGTTGCCAAAATGACAATTGTTCGCATTGTACTCTCGATAGCTACTTATAAGATGGTCTCTTTATCAAATGAATGTGAAGAATGTTTTTCTACATGGTAACCAGACTGAGTATATTTATATGACTCCTCCTCAAGGATTGTTCTCTTCATCTAAGGGTGTGTGCAAGCTCGAGCGCTCCTTATAGGGTTTGAAAGGCGCCTAAAGCATGGTATGAGAAATTTTTCTCCAATCTACTTGGGTTCTCCTTTATTGAAATTCAGTATGATTCCTCTCTATTAATTCATCGCACATCTATGGGAGTTGTATTGTTTCTATATGTTGATGATATGGTTATTACTAGTTCTGATCACACTTCCATTCAAATGCTTAAACAACATTTACATGCTTCATTTCATATGAAAAATGTTGGTACATTGAATTATTTTATGGGTCTTGAGGTTCATCCTATGTCCAAAGGAATCTTCCTCCATCAACACAAGTATACCACAAATTTGATTTCTACGGTTGGTCTCCAATTGGCTAATTCGTTTGATACTGCTCTTTAGGTTAATGTTAAATACCATTGTGATGATGGGGAGCTCTTACATGATCCCTTATTGTATCAATATCTTGTGGGTAGTCTTAATTACTTGCGATGATTTCTTTTTTTTGTTCAACAAGTCAATTTATGCATTTTTCTCATCATGTTCACTTGGCAGTGGTTTGTCGTATAATTCGGTACTTAAATGGAACCTCTAATCAACCATTATGTAAATGCAGCTATTAAAATACTTATCTTTTAATACTCATTAAACACTAATTTTTTTTACTACTTTTTCATAGAGCATATTCAAAACATCTTCTCATCAATAAAATTCATAACACATATGTTATCAGTTATGAATACGTAATCACATCAAATACATAAACAATCATGTGCACATTTATTCACCACGAGCACAAGGAACATGTATACAGACCAACTCTGCATTCAAGCATATATAATATCATTAGAAAATGCTCTTACCTCGACAATGCTTTATTACACAAGCAACTTACGCTACACTAGCATAACCTATCCGAAGATTCCAACGACATCTCTTAATTTCCTTGTACCTTAAACCAATCAATTAACTTAATCAATACAAATTTCTAAACCAACCCCCAAATGAACCCTAGGTTTGGTCGCTATTCAAATCAATTCGGGTTTGACATTTCTTTCAGGTTCTCTAACTTCAAAAAGATTTCGGTTTAAATACTTTAACGAAAGCGAATTTCAAAACACTTACGCCACACTTTGAAAATCTCTAAATTGTTTTTCAAACTTATTAAAGTTCAACTCAAATCATTGTCTTTAACAACTTAGGACCAAATATTTTCTTAACAAAATCAATCAAAGATAAACATACCCACATGGTTCGAAATTTCGATTAAATAATCAATCAACTTAATAACTTTTAACACTTTAATATTTAAAAAACTAGTAGAAGGTTTGTATAAAGAAATCTTATTAAAAAAAGACTTAAATACTAAGAGTTCCAATATTCTAACTATTGAAAATCATGATTTTTCTAATTTGACATTTTTCAAACCGTAATCTTTATTAATATGTTTTGTATATAAACTTTCACATAAAAACCACATTTTGCCATGAACACCAAATATTTAATTATGTTTTATAATCAATCATTGTTTTTCAAAATATCTAAATATTTTTTCAACCTCAAATTTTAACATAAAGTTGATATCTTTACTATAAAAATTAAAACTTTAAACTTCAAAACTTAAGATTGAAGCTTTGTTCATAAAGTGAATATTTCTCTTTCAAACCTTTTTTTTATATACAAAGTTTGAACCCTTATATATATATATATATATATATATATATATATATATATATATATATATATATATATATATATTTTTCTCAAAGTTATAAAAATTGATAATATCAATGAAAAACATTTTCATTCAATTAATAAAAATAGAAACGTTGTTTTCATAAAAACCTGAATAACAAAGTAAACTTAAAACCAACCTTAATAACCAAGTAAACTTAAAATCAATTTTACTCATCAAAGCCTTTCAAAAAAATTTCAAATTCAAATCTATTTTAAAACACCTTAAATAATCAAGGACAACAACTCATATAATTTCAAACTTTAAACTGTTCAAAATTTTAATTTATATCACTATTAAAAATCACAAGAGAACTTTTTTTCTAACTTCTTTAAAGTTTATAAAATTTCTACCACTCAAATACTTTTGAATTAAAACAAACCACAACAATTCCCACTTTATTTCAAAACATATTCCAAAATTTTTGTCATGACCTTTTTGTTCCTATCCCTTTTTCTTAAAAATTTCAACCAATAAACATAAAATATTTAGAGTTCTCCCCACCGCTAACTCGGTGTCAACATTACTCAAAAAACTAATCAATTTTTTTATCAATTACTCACTTACTTTAAAATCCTCATTTCACAATTTTGAGTTTTTTTTTATAAAAAATTACATCGCTTTGATCCCGAAACACCTAACATCTAGTTGTCATTTTAATTATAAAAAAAAATAATATAACCAAACATACTTGAAAAATTCTTAACTATAGTAACTTAAACTCTCTAATAAATTTTTTATTGTGAGTTCAAACTCATTTATTTGAAAATAACTCCTTATATAATTCAAAGACCTCCAAAGATAAAAAAAAATTCACATTACGAACACATGGATTTTAGCCTCATCAATTAAATTTGGAGTTTTCATTACTTTTATTGCTCATTACACTTTCTACCTCATCAATTTCATATTAATTAAAACACTTAGTAAAATCAACAAAATATCCCTCCTCCATATCTTAGAGTTCACGGTTTCAAGAAGTAAAGAAGAGGTAAATTTTTTTTTTTTCTTTCTAAATGATAAAGATAAAAACAAAAGAGTAAGATTAAAGCACTAAAAAAAATACACACACACCAAGCCTATAGCTAAAATAGGAAAAGGAGAGGAAAATGTAAAACTCACCACTTCAAACATAGGATTGGATAATAATAATAGGATTTAACCTTAACTACTCATTCCTCCAAATATCCTAGTTACTTTTCATTAAATAACTCTCCTCTAAATATTGGTAAATTATTAATCTCAGCGCAACTCAACTCGCAGGTAAATCTAATCGTCCATTAAAACTCGTAAGTCGTAAAGCATTTATCAATAATTATTATTACGACAAATATAATTTTATTATTAAAATTATCAAATTAAATATTTTTTGCTCTGAAAATTATTTTTCTGACATAAATCAGACCTCAAACAATCGAATAACTTAAATAAAAAGTTTCGTCCAATTATGAGTTTTTTTCAGCGGTAAAATTATTCGTTGATTTCAAAAGCTAAAATTTTTTAAAATAAATCTTAAGTTAAATTTTTTTCAAAATTTCGCAATTAAATTTTTAACTGACGAAATTTTTGTTTCTTATCTTAAAAAAATATAATGAGATCAAATTCTCATTATAGTCTATATATACATATTTTGGTACCATTCAGAGTTCGTCAAAATTTAAGCAACGGGATATCTTGCCCATCTTCAAAATAGTCAATAGAATTTTTTTTTTTTTTAAATTTCAATAATGCTAAGACATTCAAATAATCATTTAACATCAAAGAAATTGATGCTGCCTGACCAACCATATCATTATGAGAAAAAATGTTAATTAGGAATTGATTTAAGTATTTGTCGTAAATAATTTACTTTTCTAGTGTTAGATAATATTATTATTATATATTAGTAGTAAGGGTATTTTAGATAATTCTATTCTTTTATATATATAATCATTGTAACTCTATTAGTTTTAGTTTGGTTCATTCTATGTTATGAAACCCTAGAGTAGTTGTTTCTCTTCTTCCTCTTTTCATTGCTAACATGATATCAAAGAGCTTTGGTTGATTTAGTGATCTACTATAAAGAAGAGAGAGATTATTTTGATAGAAAAGACAACCACCAAAAGAGAAAAGAGAAGAGTAACCCTATTCCCGATTTTGTTAAATCAGACTCACAAAAATATCGATTGCGCATTCGTTAACCATTGGATCGGGCTGATTTTTGGACAGCAGGTTCGCAACATTCAGGTCTTCGTCTTCAACGGTCAGATCGGCCAAACGACGTCTGTAGGGGAGAAATCGGGCTCGCACAGCACCAGACTATCCCTAATTTATTTTGTCTCAGTGATTGTATTTGTCATATTTTCCTGTCATTATTTGTTATGGTTGATGCTAAGGATAATTCTCTTCAAGCACATTGTCTGAACTTGGGGAGAACACATAAGAAGAATTTTAGGGGGGTCATCGTCCAACGTTGTTGCTTCTGCTCCTTATACCATTGGCTCTAGTTCTAGTTCTGTATACTCATCTGAGATTGCTTCCCAAATATTTGATATTGCAGAACAACTTCAAAAAAAAAAATTTGCCACTCAATCACATGCCATGTCTGCCACATCTTCTAAAGGTTTGAACTCCTCTAGTATGTCAGGTATATCTCATTCCATATGGATTCTTGATTCGGGAGCATCTCATCATATGACATACGATGATAAATCTTGTGTCTGTGAAACCTTTCTCGTCTGTGTCGGATATGACTGTTGATAGCACTTCTATGCCACTAGCAGACGTTGGTTCTATCTCCACACCTAACATGTCTCTTTCTGATGTTTATTATATTCCTAATCTTACTTTGAGTCTTGCTTCTGTTAGTCAAATATGTGATCTCGGTTATTTGGTTATGTTTTCTTCCACTTCTTGTAGTGTGCAGGATCCATATTCCGGGAGGCTAATTGGGACAAGTCATATTCAAGGGGGACTTTATATTTTGGATGACCTGCGACTCCCAGATACTGCAGCCTCCGCAACTACTACTGACTTATTATCTAGTTTTCGCTTGAATTCCTTATCTTCTAGTTTTTATCTATGGCATTCTCGCCTTGGACATGTTTCTGCTTCTAGATTAAAATATTTGGCTTCTACTGGAGCCTTAGGAAAGTTACAAACCTGTGATATCTCAGATTGTTGTGGTTGTAAACTTGCCAAACTTCCAGCTTTATCATTTAGTAAAAGTTTTTTTGTTTCATATGCCCCCCTTTGATTTAGTTCACTCTGATGTTTGGGGTCCATCATCGGTTCTCACCAAAGGTGGATCTAGATATTACGTTTCGTTTATTGATGATTACACTCGTTATTGTTGGGTTTATCTTATGAAAAATTGGTCTTAATTTTTTGACATTTATCATATGTTTCATGCAATGGTCAAAACTCAACATAATTCAGATTGTTGTGGTTGTAGTTGTGATTTAGGTGGTGAATATACCTCTAATAAATTTTCTGAATTACTTGCTTATGATGGCATCCTTCACCAAACATCTTGTACTAATACTCCTCAACAAAATGGAGTTGCTGAAAGGAAACACCGTCATATTATAGAGATTGCTCGTTCCCTTTTGTTGTCCGCTTCAGTTCCTAGTGAGTTTTGGGGAGAAGCAGTTCTTACTGCTGTTCATGCTATTAATAGAATTCCATGCTCTATCATATCAGGTTTATCTCCCTTTGAAAAATTGTATGCTTCTACCCCTAATTATCATTCTTTGAAAGTTTTTGGTTCTACTTGTTTTGTTCTTCGCCCTCAAGTAGAGCGTAGTAAGTTGTATTCTTGTTCAGCGTTGTGTGTTTTTCTTGGTTATGGGGATGGTCAAAAAGGTTATCGTTGTTATGATCCTCATGTAGGAAAACTTTATGTATCTCGTAATGTTGTTTTTCTTGAGCACATCCATTTTTACTCTATTTCCTTTGATTCTCAAATTACTAAGAGTTCTGAACTAATCCATATTGATCCGTTGTTCCTAATGATTATGCTTCTGGTGATTGTAATGTTGAGAATTGCGGGACAAATACTAATACTCCACATGATGACATCCCTCTTGCCCCCCCGGTTGTTCAACCACCTCCAGCGATTGTTGATCCTCCTCGTTACCCCTCTCGTCAACGTAAGTCTACTCAGTTACCTGATTTTGTCTATTCCACTTAATCAACTTCGTTTGTTTCTTTCTTAACCTCTATTCACAGTTTGTCTGAGCTCTCTTCCTATAAAGAGGTTGTTCTTGATCCTCTTTGGCAGCAGGCTATGGCAGAAGAACTTTCTGCATTGCACAAAACCAATACTTGGGAATTAGTACCTCTTCCTCCTAGAAAACGTGCTATTGGGTCTCGTTGGGTATACAAGATAAAAACTAAGTCTGATAGGTCAGTTGAGCGCTACAAAGCACGTCTTGTTACTAAGGGTTTCTCTCAACAATATGGTATGGATTATGAAGAAACTTTTGCTCCTGTAGCCAAGATGACCACTATTCGTACTCTTATTGCAGTTGCATCTATTCGTCAATGGCATATTTCCCAAATGGATGTCAAAAATGCTTTTTTAAATGGTGAGCTTCATGAAGAAGTCTATATGGTCCCTCCGCAAGGAGTTTCTCATAATCAAAGGGAAGTATGTAAGTTAAAAAAGGTTATTGCAGTTGCATCTATTCGTCAATGGCATATTTCCCAAATGGATGTCAAAAATGCCTTTTTAAATGGTGAGCTTCATGAAGAAGTCTATATGGTCCCTCCACAAGGAGTTTCTCATGATCCAGGGGAAGTATGTAAGTTAAAAAAGGCTCTATATGGTCTTAAACAAGCTCCTCGAGCTTGGTTTGAGAAATTCTCTACTGTGATCACTTCTCTTGGTTTTCGCTCTAGTGAACATGATTCTGCATTGTTTATAAGGTCCACCACTCATGGTCGCATTATACTTTCTCTATATGTTGATGATATGATTATTACAGGTGATGATGTTAGTGGAATTAATGAGTTGAAATTGCAGTTAGCCAAACAGTTTGAGATGAAGGACTTGGGAACTCTTCGCTATTTCTTGGGGATTGAAGTTGCCTACTCTCCTAGAGGCTACCTTCTTTCTCAATCCAAGTACATTGCCAACATTCTTGATCAGGCTCGTCTTTCTGATACTAGAGCAGCAGATACTCCTCTTGAGTTGAATGTAAAATATGCTCCCTCGGATGGTGTTCCTTTACCAGATTCCACTTTGTATCGTACTTTGGTTGGCAACTTAGTGTATCTTACGATTATCAGACCTGGCATTGCTTATGTTGTTCATGTTGTTAGTCAGTTTGTTGTCTCTCCCACTACAGTATATTGGGCAGCAGTTATTCGGATTCTTCGTTATCTTCGATGAACTCAATTTCAAAGTCTTCTCTTTCCATCGTCATCCTCATTAGAGTTACGAGCTTATTCTGATGCTGATTGGGCTGGTGACACCACAGATCTTAAATCCACAACAGGGTTCTGTATCTTTCTTAGAGACTCTCTTATTTCTTGGAAGAGTAAAAAACAAGACATTGTCTCTCGCTCCTCTACAGAAGTTGAGTATCGTGCTATGGCATCCACTACCGCTGAAATAATTTGGTTGCGTTGGCTTTTGTCTGATATGGGTATCTATCTTTCTGAGCCAACTCCGATGCACTGCGATAACAAGAGTGCTATTCAAATTGCTCACAACTCGGTCTTTCATAAACGCACCAAACACATTGAGATTGATTGTCATTTTACTCGTCATCATCTTCAGCATGGAACTATTACTCTACCGTTTGTTTCTTCTTCTTTACGGATTGCTGATTTATTTACAAAGATGCATTCCATTAGTTCGTTTCAGTTTTTTAGTTGACAAACTCTCGATGCTCCATGTTAATGCATCGTGAGTTTGAGGAGAGATGTTAGATAATATTATTATATATTAGTAGTAAGGGTATTTTAGACAATTCTATTTTTTTATATATATACTCATTGTAACCCTATTAGTTTTAATTTTGTTCATTCTATGTTATGAAACCCTAGAATAGTTGTTTCTCTTATTCGTCTTTTCATTGTTAACATCTATAATATGTTAGATAAATTAGGCAATAGAATTTTTATCATTATAAATTGTAATTACATGTAATAATTGAAATTATTATATAGTATGGAATGCAATAGAGAAAGGCATAAAAGAAATTCTTCCGACAATATTTTCTACATGGTACTATGAGCCTATGATATACTATTTTTTCTTCCGCATAAACTCTAACCACCGTCCGTTATTTCATTTTCTTTTTTTCGCATTCATTGACGATTCTTAATCATTTACTTCAAGTTTTTGGCAATTTATTATCTTTGCGGTGTTCTTTCTACGAAACAACTGTTCACGAAAGTGTTTCTGCAAAATCAATTTTCACGACACTATACACGTGGAATTGTCTTATGTGAAATTACTGTTTAAAACAGTGTTTGTGGTCACTGTTTATTTTAATACACTCTTCTCCGCATAAATATATTCATAAAAAAAAATTCTCAATTTGAAGTTAGCTGTTTGTGATTTTTTCTTCTCAAACTTTCTACCACTCTTGAGCTCCCTATTTTTTTATGGAGGAAGTTGGTGTAAGGATGTTTAGATTTTAGATTCTAGAGGAACTGAATTTTATATATATATATATATATATATATAGGACATAACTTATTTTATTCTCATTAGATTTTTTAAAATCTTGCAATAAATCAATTATTTAAGATTTAAATCAAATCAATTTATTTTCTTGTTATTGTTATTATTATTTCTTTTTCATATATATATATATATATATTTTATTTCATACCATATGTATATTGTTTGATAAGAATTTCATATTATATTAGTCTTGTTATGTAAAAAATATTATATATGTCAGTTAATGTATTTTCTATTATTTTTCACATTTTAATAGTAGAACGAGATATTGGTATTCATCTCTCCGTTTTTCTATTGCGCTCAATTATATTATATATTTTTGTCACATTTGTTTATAATTTTTTTTTGGCATATACCACAATCAAATAATTTTGGAATATAATATCAAAATAAGCTCCCTTTATAATGTCCGATATTGTTCCTATTGCAATAGGATTTTACTGATTTTTTTAATTAAAGATTTAAATAATATTATAAAAAGGATAAATTTGTAAATACAACTGCTTAAATGAAGGATATAATTGAAAAAAAGAGTGCTGCACCAAAAATAAGCATTCCTTTTATTTATTTATTTGACAAAAAGATATTCTGGTATATATTGATACAAATTATATATATTTTTTAATAATAGGTATATTCTTTTAACAGTATCACAAATTTAGTATTTTAAAATAATTATTATTTTTCAATAAATTTCTTAATTTTTAAAATGTTGACTCGAATTGTCAAAAAATGTTGAATCAATTAATCAAACAAAACCAAGTGTCCTTTATCAATTTGATCTGGTTCAAATATTGTGAAAACCAAATTTAACTAATTCAATTACTACTTTGTCCAATAGTAAAACAAAATGATACAAAGTGTTTGACTTTTTTGGATATGTAAATCATTTATAAATCACAGAAAAAAGATTTTAGATTTAACTTTAAATAATTACAAAAATATCCAATTATTTTGTTGACAAAAAAAGATGTCTAATCTTACGATCTCAGATTGCCGTTGATCTTATTAATATTTTGTATGTCGAGTTTTTAAATATTTATATGTTAGGGGTTAATTTGTAATTCACTAATTTCTTTTTTTTTTCTGACAAACATCACTTAAAAATCAACAAATATAGAGATTTAAAATTCGAATGTTGTAATCACAAAAAATGTTCAAATATTCAAACGTAAATGTTCAAACTTTTACATTTCAACGTTCATATTCATAATTATATCATTTTTAGACCCAATTAATTAAATCAATTAGAATGTGCAAATCATGTTATTGATTATGATCTAAAATTATATTAAAAGGTATATAATTACTATTATTATTATTTTCAAACAACTACATAAATATAACATTTTAATTTTGATCCAAAATATTACTTGAAACGAATAATTTTTTCAAACAAATGATATTTTTGGAAAAAGCTGTTTTTCTAATTGTTAGAAAAGTGTTTATTTATGCACTAAAATAAAATAAATTCTTTTTAAGTGAAATTCACAAAAAATAAAGTTAATTGAATTTAACGATAATTTAAGTATTTCTTAACCGACAAAAAATAATTAAATTTAACGACAAAAAGTAATAAACTTTAAAAATGCATTGTGTTGGTTTTATTAATACAAAATATTATTTTTTAAATAAAAATCACTTTTTTTTTTCACGTACATGTACCAAACAAAAATTATTCAATCATGCATCTTTATGGTCATTAGTACTTAAAATGTTGGTGTAAGGGGTCAATTCATTTCACTGCAAAAATTAAACTAAAGAATAAATGAAAAATCGTAAATTATAAATATAAAATCATTTTATAATAAAAGATTTAAAGATATCGATTTAAAAATAATTCACAAAAATGTGTCAAAATTAAATTAATACTAAGTTGTAAATGTACTTAAATAAATCACATAGCAATCCACCTAAAACACATCATTAGATTAAAGTAAAAATAAAAATATGTGCAACTTATGCTCCTAAAACTATATGATCGAGATATAACCAACCAATAAGGTCACAAATATGCATGTCATGTCATGATAATGATGCGCAAGATACATATCACCATTGGTGGAACTTTTAATTAAGGAGCCTTTGAGGGCTGCCACATCGCCTATTATTTTATTTATTTATTTATAAATAATAATGATAGGTTATTGAAATGATAGTGAGAAGTTACTAAAATTTCCCTCAAACTTTTAGTGTATGGAGAAACCTAATCACTATTGCATCGCCTCTCTCCCTCTCTTCTTTGCTCTCCCTCTCTTCGACTCTTCTCTTCTCTACTCTCTGACCCTCTCTCATCTCTCCCTCTCAGCCCTTTCATTTGCGGTCGCTGGCCGACCTCCACTCGACACGACTTTCTCTCGTCTCTTCCTCTCGACCCTATTGCATCCCCTTTCAACCCCTCTCATCTTATTCATTATTGCATCCCCTCTCGGCCCTCTCTCGTCTTATACACTATTGCATCCCTTATCGGCCCTCTCTCGTCTTATACACAATTGCATCCCTACTGGCCCTCTCTCGTATTCCATGCGACACTCCTCTCTCCCTCTCAACCCATTCTCTGCGGCCTCCACACAACATCAGTTTCTCACACAAATTATCTCTTCTCGCATCAGACATCTCCATTTTTTGATCTCCCTCCTCTACGATAAGTGTCGCCGCCTACCCGTCTCTCTTTGCCTCTTTGTCTTGTTTCGTAGTCTCATAATATCTCAATTGCTTCTCATATTTTTGATGTTCTTACTTAGTTACTCTTTTCCTCTTCTACTTTTTGTTAATTGTGAATTGTTTTAGTTTAGGATTTTGAACTAGTAGTAGTTTGTGAATTGTGAATGGTTTTAGTGTGAGAATTGAGGTTGTGAACTTTAGTGTGTTAATTGTGACTTTGTGATTGTGAACTATTTTTCTAATTAGTGTAGTGTAGATGTGAGATTGTGAATTTGTGAACTCTCTTATTTTGTGATTGTGAGTTGTGAACTGTTTGTCTGAATATTTTTGCTATTCAATTTTGTTTTATGTTACTAAGTTAGTGTTGTATAATTAATTTGTGTATTTTTTTAGGAGTGATACGATATTTAAACATAAGAAAATTGATCATTTTTTCACGAATAAAGTTTCCGACAAAAATAAAAATTGTAAAGCTTCAACATCGACAATTGAAAAAAACCCTTCCGATGATCAAACAATTAATTAGATGCTACGTCTATAGCTTCATTACTTCCAAACTTAATAATTTCTCAATCTCATTTCTCCTCTCTCTAATATTGTGTTTGCAATTTTTTGTGCACTAAAATTGAAAATTTACAATTTATAGTACAAATATACAATACAATATTATATTTAATTCATTAATTAAAATTATAAAATTCAGCACCCTCCAAATTTTTGGTCAAGATCCGCAACTGCATATCACCAACCACTTAAGCAACTGAAAAGATAAAATGTTCAAAACACAAATCACTAACCACTTAAGCAACTGAAAAGATAAAATGTTCAAAACACAAATCACTAACCACTCAGGCAACTAAAAAGATAAAATATTCAAAATTAATTTCAATTACGCATGATATCAAATTTATATCATGATTGATGATCATAGTCAAGAATTAGTAATCTCAATATCCCAAATACAGAACACACATATACATGAATAAATATCTCAAAATCACAACTTTCATTTTATAAACTATAAAATTCGATTAGCTACATGTTATTAATAAACATTAAAACTTAAATCACCAATAACACATACAAATAGAAACTTTATTCCTTCTACTATAAAATTTCTTCTATTATTCATTTAAGCATAAAAATCAAATTTTACACTATATAGATGCAATTAATCAACTTTCTCATATTATCAAAATTAAAAATTTCATCATTTCCCTCAAGACTCTTTATATTGTTCATAAAAATTAAAACTTTGTAGTTAAATACATAAAAATCGAAATCTTAAATCAAATACATCCTAACAAATATATTACTCATAGTATGATAATAAATATCATAACTTTATAGTTAAGTACATCAAGACAACACAAAAATCGTAAAGTAACATCAAATATATCACAATAAATATATTAATCATGTTATAATAATAAAAATAGAAACTTTATAATTAAGTTCATCAAGACAAACATATTACTCATAAATAAGATAAAATCAAAACTTTATAGTTAAATTCAAATAAACATAAAAATCATAACTTTTTTTTAAATATCAAGACATCATATCAATATCTTACTAACCACTAAGTTAACATGTAGCCTAACTTTGCATGGAAAAATACCTTACCTTAGACATTTTCCTTCCTAGCATCACATTCTAAGCCCCACGAATCAAGAATAAGAGAAAGGTTCTAGCTTTTGCCGAAGACTTTGTATTAGTTTTCTTCCCTTGATAAAAGAAATCAAAAGAAAATGATGGAAGAAATATACCTTAAGATGTTACCAACAAAAGGAAAAAAATTGGAATTCAACTTGGATATGATGATGATGGTGTGAGAAAAGCAAGGAAGGGAGGCTTGATTTTTCTTCTTTCTTCCCTTTGTGATGAAAAGTTTACGGAGATAGGCGAAAAGAATAAATTGGTGTGTGGATGGAAATTTGATGACAATAATTTGGAGGCCAACATTTTTATAAAAAAAAATTAACATTAGATCAAAAACATTGTTAGTATTCCTTTTTATAATAAAAATAATTTTGTTAAAAAGAAAAGAGAGAGGAGTGAGATTGCAAGAGAGAAATAATATTTTTTGTGCTCTCTTGATTGCATTCAAAAAACATTCAAACACCAATTAAATTTGTAACCTCCCATTAAAAAATGAAATTAAGACGGTAAGGCAGACAGACGTAGGTGTACTAAGCCAAGAATGGGAAAGTTCATTTTACCCTCCCTTAATTATATTTAGACAAAGTCATCAAACCTATCATTAAGTCAAGACAACACATTCACGAGCCATAAACTCCTTGCCTTGAACCGAGCTTTCAAATGAAGAACCAAGACACATTTGTTTTAAAACTAAGATGGATGAAATAAAAATATTTTCATGCAAGAACACTCATATTGGGAGATTGTGTCCGACTAACTCTACTATCTCGTAGCTTAAATACTTTGTTGGTCCAAAATAAAACAAATAAAGAGTATAACATTTAAAAATTATAATTTAATTAAATAATTCAACTAATAATTTTATCAACAAACATGAAGCAAGACAAATCACTATATGTCACACATAAAAATGATAAATTAAACCAACATATTTTATACGTCACTTTCATAATTATCTAAACTAATCAAATAAAATAAAAAAAGACAATAAACCATTTAGAAAATAATCATGCAAGAGATAGTACTTTTGTAATTGTCACACCAAAACAATTAAATAAATATAAAAGTTCTAATTGTTTAAATAAAATAGAGGGTGATACAATTTAATTAATTTATTTACACATAGAATACATTATTAATTAAATAATAAATAATACCAATTACTAACTAAAACACATATATAATATATATGAAAATATTAGGGTGTACAATAAATATCAATAAAAAAGTATTTTGTAATACAAGGTGTATTACAAAATAAAACAAAGATTACGAAATGTTAAAAATGTCAAATTTACGTTACAAAAATAATCACACCCAAAATCGAAACACCAAGACAAAACTCACTAAAAGGATAAAACGCAACTAGAGTCATACACGAAACTTGTGTCCTTTGCTTTAATCCACTTCCAAGAAATCTTGATGGCCAACTATTTGAAAACTTACCCATTTCTTTGAAACTCACAAAATCCTTGGTTATAAGATTACACATAAATGAAATAAATTGATGGAAAAGATGAGAAATGAGATGTCATACTCTTTCTATTGATTATAAAGGATGATAAGCCAAGAGAAGATTGCACAAGAAAGTTTCTTGATAAGATTAGAGGTTAGTTCAATCCAGAACTCAAAAGAGAATGCTCGCAAATTCACACAAAGTGAGTTTTGTTATCAAAATGCTTCTACTTTATTCATATGTTGTGCCCCTATATATAATCTAGAGGGTCTAATGATGTTATGAACAAAGGAATGGAAAAGAAAACTCTTTAAGTGCTAGGACTTGAGCCAATTAATCTAACACCAATGCCTATAGTTGAAATAACTGACAAATTGTTACGAATTGAAAGAAAGTAAAGATGGACAACTGCAATGATGTTAGGACAGTTGCCATGATTGTTTTGGGTGGTTACACTTTTGTTTCTTCATAAATAAGATTTAATGAATGACAATTAATTGACCATTTTGTTGATGTAGGCGTCACTTCCTAATTCTTTAATGTTTGTACCATTTTCTCCTTCTATTTGAATGCTTTTAATGGCTTTGCTCTCCATTTGCTTCATCACATTATTTTTAAAGCTTTAGAAACTTTAAAATGCATTAAACACACAAAACAGAAAGAAAGAAAAACAAAAAAAAAAAGTAAACTACTAAGTGTCTTTGGTCTAATTTGTACAAATTGGTCCCTTACATTTTTAATTTATTTATTATAACTTAATTAAAATAGAGCATCAAAATGGAGTGGCAAACCGATGGTTCACACCCTCAACACTCGCTTGGACGAAAAATACAAACTTTGGCTCATTTCGTTTATCTTGGTCCCTTTCTTCCATAGAATTGATCATGAATTGAACTAAAGCACATTGGACTTGGCCCTTGACATATGACCTCATAAGCTTTGAATGACTTATGTCCTCTTCATCCCTCCCTCCCCCCGACGCTAATAGACCAAAAGCCGACGCTAACGTTGATTTAGCGTCAATGTCGGGCTTAGGATAAAACGGACGAAGTTAATTCATAGTGTCGGCCAAATACCATCCGATGCTATTTTAGCGTCGGCCATATTTACTCTAAGCCGACGCTTCCAACAAAATAAACTAGTTTGAAAAAATTATTGCGTCGGATAGGCCGACGCTACAGTCAACTAATAAAAGTAGACATTAAATAAAAATCAACTTTATTAATAATTTAGCGTTCAGGAAGGCCGACGCTACAGTCAACAATTGAAAGGTAAACAACAATGAACAATTAATTAACATCCTTTGATTGCAACAAGTTTTCCCTTGTGCTTGTTCTTAGGGTCAAATGCATCATTCTATCAACATGTGTATATATAATAAGTATCTAAACAACAACAACATTGAGTGTAACAAATTAATATGGATGATTATAACATATTTTCTAGTAAAACAAAATAGTTTGGATGATTAGAAGCCTCAATGCATCATGGCTAGATATATAATATTGAAAAGTAAAAATGTAAACTGACCTCAGCATGAGGTAATATATTATATCTGAGATAGACAACAACATAAGAGTAGTAAATGAAGCTGACATTTAGAACCAACATTTAATTTAATTATTATAAACAAAATGGATTTGAGTTTAATTATTATTTTAGTTTATTTATTTAGTTTAAAATTAAACTTAATTTTAGTTTTCATATACATATATATTTAACTGCAACTCTCATCTTACTTCCATGGGATCCATTCAAAGGACCAATTTGAATAGAAGTGGCAAACAAATGCAAATGCATAAGCATATATGATACTATGACAGTGTGTAGGCATGCAGAATACTTCACAAGTTCTATAGAAAACTTACCGTGAAGCAACTAATTTTAGGAGATGTCCCCTTTGGTACTTCATCTGGATTAGCATAGAATGCTTCAAAATGAAGAAAATTACTGCCGTGAAACGTAAGTGTTTTATAACTTGGAATCGGTTGGCCTTTTGGGAAAAGTACGCCATTTGATTTTAAACAGAAAGGACATTCGTCCGAGCAAAGTCCAATAAAAAAGGAATAGAATCCTGGACCTGAAATAAGAGAAATTACATCAGTTTTATGGAGAATAATACAAGCCAACAAAAAACACTACAAAAAAGATGTATAATATCTATAAGAAATTAAAGTTAGCTATAATCCAATTTGCATAGAAAAAAGAAAAATAGACAATCTTAACAAAGAAAATAAACCTAGTTAACAAACTGGGGTCATTTAGTAAGTATTGCATCTCTAGAATTGAAAAATTCGAAAATCTAATATGCAATATATATCATATGGATTATAGATAGGATAAGAATTAGTGCTTTGTTTCAATATTCAAACCTCATATTCTTTGACGTAGAAAACAGGACTCAACATTGCACATTGCAGAGCGCAACCACGAGCTACGCACACACTTGCATTCAACGTTCGGCTGAGTTCTCTCTTAAATACAGAAGTTAATAATCTAGCTATAGCTGGAATTCTTGAACCTGTACCAATTAACTCAACAGAATACATCTTATCAACAGTCAAGCTCGCGTCAACCAACGCTTTGTTGCAAGGAATACAAATTCTCTCTAATAATGCTGTTGCAAGATTCTCAAATTCTTCCCTGTTGATAAATCCACTAACATCTTTTTCATCCATCAAAACACTCAATGTTAACTATGCATATATTTATTATATAGTTTAACGCACACACAAATATCACCACAAATATCTAATGCAAATCGAGATGTAAACTCATTCAAAATCTTATCCTCTAAAATACTTTTGCTAAAATACCATTATATTTTTGAAAATAAATTAAATAACTAAACATAATATTTATAATTTATATTACTCATTAAATCAAATATATATACGATTATCAAACCATAAGAAATTCACACATAAGGAGAACTAATCATAAAATTAATCAATATATATTCCAAAATAATTTTAACACCAAATTAATTTCTTTAAAATTCTATATAATTAATAAAATAGTTGATTATGAAATTTGGGATGTTACACATGGTCAGTACTTCGAACCTAGCAAATATGATCTAAACTTATCAAGTGCAAAAACAATAGCTAAAAGTTCCTTTTCAATGGTAGTATAATTAGCGTGTGCAGAATCTAAAGTCCTAGAAGCATAATAAATAACATGGGCATCCTTACCAACCCTTTGCGCAAGGACTGCTCCCACTGCATAGTTAGATGCATCACACATAATTTCAAAACGGATGGTCCAATTGGGTGGCTGAATTATGGGAGTAGAGATCAGTGCTGCTTTTAAGAAATCAAACGCCTTCTTGCATTTGTCATCAAAGGTGAAACTGACATCTTTTTGTAGCAAATTTGACAGTGGAAGAGTCATCTTGCTGTAATCCTTGATAAAGCGCTTGTAAAAACCTGCATGGCCAAGAAAAGAACGAATCTCGCGGATGCAAGATGGATAAGGCAAATTATAAATCACATCAATCTTGGCAGGATCCACTTCTATTCTATTTATAGAGATCACATGTCCCAAAACTATGCATTGTTCAACCATAAAATGACATTTTTGATAATACAACACAAGGTTAGTTTCAATACATCTATGCAAAACTCTATCTAAATTGTTCAAGCATGCATCAAATGAGGAACCAAACACAGAAAAATCATCCATGAAAACCTCTATACAATTTTCTATTAAATCAGTGAAAATACTAATCATGCAACGTTGGAAAGTACCAAAAGCATTGCATAGGCCAAAGGGCATCCTTCTATAGGCAAATGCGTCGAAAGGGCAAGTGAACGTAGTCTTTTCTTGGTCCTCTAGTGCAATATGGATATGAAAATAACCAGAAAAACCATCAAGAAAACAATAATGTGACATATCAGTCAACTGTTCAAGCATCTGATCAATGAATGGTAAAGGAAAATGATCATTTCTAGTTGTCTGGTTTAGTCTCCTGTAATCGATGCATACCCTTCAGTTGTTCTACACTCGTGTGGGGATAAGTTCATTATTTTCATTTTTAACCACTACGAGTCCAGTTTTCTTAGGGACTACCTGCACCGGACTCACCCATTGACTGTCAAAGATGGGGTATATAATGCATGCTTGCAAGAGCTTGGTCACTTTTTTTTTACAACATCTAAAATTAATGGGATAAGTCGCCTTTGGGGCTACTTGAATGATTTTACCCCATCCTCTAGTAGTATCCTATGCATACACATGGATGGGCTAAGGAATATCAGGCAAGGTCCATCTGATTGACATCTGTGTTTTCTTAAAATCTGCAACAGCTTCTCTTCCTATTCATCTTCAAGTTTGTCTGAAATAATCACATGTAACTTGTCACTTCCTTCTAAATATGCATATTTCAAATATTCAGGAAGTGGTTTAAGCTATATAGTCGGTGGTTGTTCAATGAAAGGTACAACACCAGTGGCCGAAGCTAAGTCTGCAAAATCAATTATGCTAGTAGAAATATCAATCTCAGCACAATGATCAACCTACAAGGCAGCTTCGATCTCAGCACACACAGAGCACACTTGAGTATCTGTAAAGAATTAACAAGTATAAGTATCATCAAAACCAGACAATGAAGGAAAATCAGTTGCAAACATATTGGGGTAAGTGTCATCAACCAAATTAGCAAACAATTTAATTTGAAAAATAGAATGCTCTTCCATTGGGTGTTTCATAGCATCAAAGATGTTAAAGTTTACAATGCTATCACCAAATTCCATGGATAGAGTTCCAGCATGTACATCAATTTTTTTTCATCAATTTTCAAGAATGGTCTACCTAAGATGAAAGACGTCCTGTTGGACTTATTCTCTTCTTCTCCCTCCATGTCCAGAATGAAAAAATCTACAGGAAATATCAATTCATTAACTCGAATAAGTACATCCTCCACAAGTCCAGCAGGACGAGCATTGCTCATGTTCGCCAATTGAATGGTAACACATGTACTCTATAAAGGTCCAAGAGCAAGAGAGTGAAAAATAGATGTAGGCATAAAATTAATGGAAGCTCCTAAATCTAACATAGCATTTTCAAATTGACTATTGCCTATGGTACATGGAATGGAAAAAGTTCCTGGATCTTTGCATTTCTAAGACATGGGCTGAATGAGGGCTGAAACATTTCGCCCTATGTTTACTCTTTCATTACCTTTTAACCTTCTTTTGTGTGTTCACAAATCTTTTAGAAATTTTGCATATCTTGGAATCTGTTTAGTTGCTTCAATGAGGGGAATATTCACTTCCACCTTCCTAAATGTATCCAAGATCTCATTGTCCCTATCTGCCTCGTCCATTTTTTTAGTCTTCACTGCCCTTTGAGGAAAAGGAAGTGGTGTATTTTGCTCAACATCAAAAATTTCAGGTATCAAAGTGTCCTCAACAACCTTATTATTTTTCACAGCAGTTTCAGGTACCTTTGGTATTTCAACAGCTTTCCTAGACCTCAATATAATTGTAGTAACATTGGGAGCATTTGGATTTACTACTAACTGTGCAGACAATTGGTTTGACCCCTTAGTCTGCAATTGATTAATTGAAGTGGCTAGCTGGCCAATCTTTGTTTCCAAATTTTGAATGGTGGAAGCTGTTCTTTGTTGAAATTGGAGATTCTGGACAACCATATGCTTAACGAGGTCTTCTAATGAAGGTGCATTGTTTTGTTGTTGTAGAATATTTTGTTGATGTTGTTGCTGCCTATGTTGCTATTGTGCAGATGAATTCCCCCATCTTAGGTTAGGATGGTTTCTCCAACAAGGATTGTACCTGTTAGATGAAAGATCATAGTTGGCTTGAGGATTGTATATATTTTATGCATATCCTTGAGGGGCATCAGCAATTAGATCTTCTTGCAATGTAGGACAATACCCTTTTTGAACAAAGTCCCTAACGAAGTGGTGTTTGATCTCTATTTATTTAGCTCTAGAATGTAGGATAGGGTTTTTGGCTAGACCAATGACATAAGTGTTATCGCAATAGATGGAAATGTTGGATTTTAGGATTTTGTACTCTTCAAGTTGATGCTTTATCCAATGTAGTTGAGAACCTGTTGAAATATACTCAGCCTCTATTGTTGACATTGCAATGATGTTTTGTCTCTTACTTAACCAAGATATTAAGTTTTCACCTAAAAAGGCGCGGTTGCCACTAGTGTTCTTTCTCTCAAATTTATCTCCAGCATAATCAAAATCTCAATTTGTACTTAGGAGATTTCTTATAGAACAAAGTACGGTTGGTAGTGCCTTTTAGGTATCTAAGGATTCTCTTAACAATAGTTAAATGTGATTCCCTAAGGTTAGCTTGAAATCTTGCACATTAAATATGATGTCAGGTTTAGAAGCGGTAAGGTAAACTAGGGATCATATCATTCCTATATAGGGTTTTTGGACAACCTTTTCGCCTGAATCATCTTTTTTTGAGTAAACAAGTAGGGTGTATTGGTGTAGCCATAGGTTTGCAATCACTCATCTTAAACTTTCAAAGAAGCTCTTTTGTATATTTAATTTGATGAATGTATATACCTTTTTGACTTTGCTAAATTTGTATCCCTAAGAAGAAACTAAGTTCTCTCATCATACTCATTTGAAATTCAAGCTGCATCCATTTAGAAAATTCTTGGCAAAGAGTGCCATTATTAGATCCAAAAATAATATCATCAACATAAATTTCAATAATAAGAATACTGCAAATAATAACAAGGCTACAGTTAGCAAGAGGGGATCGATTACACTAAGACATTAGCTTCAGTGGCTAGGTTAGAAGCTATTTGTATCCTACTTTCTTTTGCTGCAAATAATAACATTACATTATTTCAAATGGATGTTAAAATTGTTTTTTCTAAGTGGTTATATAAGTGAAGAACTCTATGTTAAACAATCCCCAGGTTTTGAAAGTTATGCATTTCCAAATCATGTTTTTAAACTTAGGAAATCTCTGTATAGTCTAAAACAAGCACCTAGGACATGGTATGATAGACTTAGTAACTTGTTGCTTAAAAATAACTTTGAAAATGGACAAATAGATAATACATTTCTTAGAAAATCAGTAGGAGATGACATTTTTATTATTCAAATTTTTGTTGATGACATTATTTTTGGATTTACTAATGGCACTATTTGATAAGAATTTTCTAAATTGATGCAGCTTGAATTTCAAATGAGTGTGATTGGAGAACTTAAGTTCTTTTTAGGGATACAAATTCAGCAAAGTCAAAAAGGTATATACGAATATCGAACTAAATATACAAAAAGAGCTTCTCAGGCAGTTTAAGACAAGTGATTGCAAACCTATGGCTACACCAATGCACCCTACCTGTTCACTTGAAAAAAATGAATCATGCCAAATAGTGACCAAAAAACCTATAGAGGAATTATATGATCTCTATTTTACCTTATTGCTTCTAGATCTAACATCATATTTAGTGTATGTGTATGTGCAAGATTTCAAGTTGACCGTAAGGAATCACATTTAAATGTTGTTAAGAGAATCCTTAGTTACTTAGAAGGCACTATCAACATTACCTTCTTCTACAAGATATCTTTTGAGTACAGACTAAGTGGGTATTGTGATTCTAATATGCTAGAGATAAACTTGTAAGAAAAAACACAAGAGAAAATTGCACATTTCAAGATGAAAACTTAATCTCTGGGTCAAGTAAGAGACAAAACATAATTGCCATATAACAGCAGAAGTTGAGTACATTTCAGCAACTTGTTTGTAACTCTCAACTACTTTGGATGAAACATCAACTAAAAGACTACAAAATCCTAGAAACCAACATTCCTATTTATTACGACAACACTTCTACCATTTGCCTAACTAAAAACCCTATACTTCATTCTAGAGCTAAACACATAGAAATCAAATACCATTTTGTTAGGGACTTTGTTCAAAAAGGTGTGCTTAGTATGCAGTTTGTAGACACAAAACATCGATGGGATGACATATTCACCAAACCACAAACTGAAGATAGGTTTGACTCTGCCAAGAAAAACCTAAACCTTATTCTTTTACCTAACTTATGTTGTGCCAACCTAAGAGTAGTTTAGTTTCATACTTAGGACAAATTTTATGTTTAATGTTTATGCTATTATCATTCTATTATAAAAACAGGAAAAAGTATTTAACAGATTTTTGATAATATGGGGAGAAAAAATACTTATAAAAATACTTAGACTTAGAGGGAGCCTTAAGTATGGGGGATTCAAAGTATTTAAAAGAAAAGTTGTTATAAAAAATAAAGTTTTGTCATCATCAAAAAGGGGGAGATAGTTGGAATCAAGTTGGTTTTAAACTTAGAGTTTTGATGTAAAAAAATTATTTTATGAGAACAATATATTTGACTTCACATAGTATGAAAATAAGATTCGTGTTTTTTAAGACAATCTAAAATAAGATTTGATTCAGATTTATAATTGAAGAAATTTTTTGACAAAGTTGAAAAGAAGATATGGTCAAGATTTGAAGAAGATATGATCAACATTTTATTAACAATAAGATATGAATTTTTTACAAGAGGATTTGTTCAAGATTTATCTACAAAAAGATATAAATTATTTATTAGAAGATTTGATCAAAAGTTATCATAAAAAGATATGAATTTTTTATAAGAAGATTTGATCAAGATTTATCTACAAGAAGATATGAATTATTTACAAGAAGATTTTATCAAGATTTATCACAAGAAGATATGAATTGTTTACAAGAAGCTTCGATCAACATTTATTTACAAGAAGATATGAATTATTTACAAGAATATATGAACTATTTACAAGAAGATATGATAATAAATTGTTTACAAGAAGAAGCACTCACAAGAGGATACATTTATTATTTGCAAAGGTATGATTCATATTTTGACAAAGGACAAAATACTAAATTGGACTGAGTCGCCTAGTTATGAAATATTAAGAACCTGTCCAACATTATGTTCCCGCCTAGATCAAAGCAAGCAATAGGAAGGAAGTTTCGTTTGAAGAATTTGCGAAAATAATCTTAACAAAATACGAACACTATCAATCTGAAGCATTTACAAACTCAATCTTAACAAAATATGAACAATATCAATATGAAGAATTTACAAACTTAATCTGAACATTATCAATTTGAAGAATTTACAAACTCAATTTGTACAAAAAAAGAACATAATCAATCTAGAAAAATTGCTCATATTGGATTCAGAAATAAAGAATTTGCTAAAAAACATATTGTCAAAAAAACATATTGTTCAGAGTTATTTTTGTATAAGATATTGTTGAATAAACTAGGAATGAAGATACAATTCAAAATAAAAAATGACTAAATCGAAGCCCTTATTTTATCTATAAATAGATATTGAAGGTTAAAAAAGAAAATCATCGAAAAATCATAAAAGAGTAGAAGAAATCATGCTCAAAATTCATCGTAAAGTTCAAAGAGCGAAACACTTGTTCTAATGAGAAATATTTTTGAAGTGTTTTTCTTTGAGTGTGATACTCATTGTTATAATCAGCTTGTTAGCAGCAACTACTCAAGTTCCAAACCTTTGTATTCGAACCCGATAGTGGTGTTAGCATGCCTCAACTATCTTGGGCTGTCAGATTGTGTGTGTGTTCCTCAAATGGTTGGGGTTGTCAAGCTGCTTGAGAAGACTGACTTAGAGGGTTAGGTGCTTTGTAATTCAAGTTGTTGAATTAGTGGATTAAATCCTTATGAGTGAAGGGACTGCATGTAGCCAAGTTTGTGGTGAACCATGATAAAATACTTTTGTCACTTTATTCCTTCACTCCTTAGTTTTGTTATTACTGCTACTCCAAGTAATTCATCAAGTCTGGACCAGTTTAATCAAATAATGAAAAAGTTATCAACTTAGTTAAACATAATTCAACCCCCTTCTCATGTTTGCACCTTCAACGAAAGCTAGAGAGATTGAGAATTAGGAGAGTTGATAACCACCCGAATCCAGCTAAAATCGAAGAGAAACCTCCTTAGAGGAATGTTGAGTTCTTTTACATTAACTTCTTTTAGCATGAGGGTTCTGAGAATTCATTATTTGAAATTATTTACTTTTTTTCAGAAACATTTTTTGGGGGCATTACGGGTTAGAAGAACTTAGAACATGAGGAACTATAAATTTTAGCATATAGGTGATTTGAAACTGCACCCCAAATGATTTCAAAATGTCACACATGTTGATAACTTAGCAAAGTCAAAGTCTTCTCCTAACAACCTGACAACCCCAGATTGAAGAAAGAACTAAACCATTATCGAATTGGATACAAAAGATTGAAACTTGAGTAGTTACTTCTAACAAACCTGATAATAATAATAATAACTCTCACTCTTTAAGGAAATAACACTTAAAATACTTCTAACTTGACAAGTGTTTCTCTCTTTGGACACCAAGACTACTTTTTTTTTTTTTTTTTGGTGTTTTAGATGATTTTCTTCTTCAGCCTTTAGTATCTATTTATATTTAAAAATTGGGATTCAATTTAGTCCTTCTGAATTGTATTTTTTTTTCAGATTGCATTTGTAAATTCTTCAAATTGATTTTATTCCTTATGTGTTTAGATTGAGATGGTAAATTCTTCAGATTTATTTTGTTTGTATTTTGTGCATATTGTGTTTCTAAATTCTTCAGATTGATTATATTCATATGTTGTTTTAGATAAACCTTGATCAAATCTTCTACAAATCTTGACCATATCTTCTTGCATACTCTTTGAAGTCAAATATATTGTTCTCATAAAATAGTTTTGTTTTCATAAAAACTCTAAGTATAAAATGAACTTGGTTCCAATAATCTCCCCCTTTTTTATGATGACAAAACTTGTATTTTTTATAACTTTTCTTTGTATCTCTTTGACTCCCCCTAACTTAGGGTTCCCCATAAGTCTAAGTATCATTTTCTTTCCACTATATCAAATATATTTCCCCTCTTTTGTCATCAGACAAAAAGATTTGAAAGTGGAACTAAACTACTTTGAAATCACATGAATATAAAATATTACAAGAAATATAAAATTTAATGTAAAACTAAACTACTTTGAATTTATCATAACATCAGTCAAGGGTGAAGGTAAGCTTTAGGTTTTTCTTGATGAAATCGAAACTATCTACATGTAGTGGTTTGGTGAGTATGTCAGCCCATTGGTGTTCAGTTTCTACAAATTGAATGTTTAGTACCCCTTTTTAAACAAAATCCCTAATGAAGTGGTGTTGGATCTCTATGTGCTTAGCTCTAGAATGTAAAATAGGGTTTTTGGTTAGACAAATGGAAGAAGTGTTATCTCAATAGATGGGAATGTTGGATTCAAGGATTTTGTAGTCTTCAAGTCGATGTTTCATCTAAAGTAGTTGAGTGCAGCCAACTACTGAAATATACTCAACCTCTATTGTTGATATTGCAATGGTGTCTTATCTCTTACTTGATAAAGATATTAAGTTGTCACCTAAAAAGGTGCAGTTGCCACTAGTGCTCTTTCTCACAAGTATATCTCCAGCATAATCAAAATCACAATATCCACTCAGTTTTTACTTAGAAGGTTGCTTGTAGAACAAGTTAAGGTTGGTAGTGCCTTTTAGGTATCTAAGAATTCTCTTAACAACAGTTAAATGTTATTTCCTAAGATCATCTTGAAATCTTGCACAAACACTTACACTAAACATGATGTCAGGTCTGGAAGCGGTAAGGTAAAGTAGGAATCCTATCATTCTTCTATAGGATTTTTTTCAACTTTTTGGCCTGAATCCATTTGAAATGCAATTTTAACATCCATCCTCTAGAAATGCAATTTTAACATCCATTTGAAATAACGTAATGTTATTATTTGTAGCAAAAGAAAGTATGATACAAATAGCTTCGAATTTGGCTACTAGAGCAAATGTCTCAGTGTAATCAATACCCTGTTGTTGACTGTAGCCTTGTGCGACAAGTCTTACCTTGTTTATAACCACTTCACCTTTTTCATTTAGCTTGTTTTGGAAATCCACTTGGTTCCAATAATTTTCATCTTTGGTCTAGTTACTAGATCCCAAACATCATCCTATTAAATTCATTTAACTCTTCTTGCATTGCAAGAATCCCTCCATCATCTATCAATGCTTCATCAATAGTGGTAAGCTTAATTGATGAGTGTGAGCCAAACAAAATGGTATTTTTTTTAATGATGATCTGATCCTCAAATGACCACTTGCACTTCCAATGAGATGATATGACTTGTACTTCCATCCAGATCTCCCTTCTGACTTATCTTGACTATTTCTAACTTGATCATATTCATCCTCTAAATATTTGTCATCTTTTGGTTTGTCTGCATCTATTTCCTTTGGTTCCAGTAAACCTGCAGTATCCTCAAAATGTTTGTCATATAACATAATATAAATCAAATAATAATTAAATTTAAAGAAAGATATAACCTATATGTCAACAGTTTCAATTTCACTCTAAAAACCCACATATTTTTTCTTTTCTGGTTTTCATATTCTAAATTTGCATATTCTCTGATTAGAGGGACTGAATGAAGGGATTTGAATTCCCATCCAGGTTTATAGTCTTGATGAATTTGATTGGAGTGCTCAAAGAAGTCTCATGCTTTTGATTTTCAATCTGACACTTCTGTTTATGTTGTTGTATCATGTTCCTTTGGTAATTTGGATTCTTTTGGTAGTTTCAATTCTGTTGATATGTGTGATTTCTCTGCCAGTTTGATTATGTCGATACTCCAAATTTTTTGATATTTCTGGTTCATCATATATTTTCTGATAGTCAGTTGGCTTATGTTTGTTAAGCTTTTGAACATATGCGTTTTCCCCTTCATATATTGCAAACATCCATTGACCAGACACCATGACTGGTGTTTCAATTTGGTTGCTTAGAACATCTGCAACATAAACAATTTTATCCTTTGGTACCTGATTTGTTAATTCTTAGAGGTTTCTTGTCTTTCCATGTGGTTAGCATAAGACAAGATATTTTAGTGCGACATTTCTTATAGAAAATAGTACATAAATCATATGAAGGAACAAACTTAGGTTCAATTACTTTTTCTTGAAATCATATTCCTCTTTTACCATTCCTACTAACACCATAAATAATAAATGCATATTTGCTTCATTTCATACCATTATCAAGAAAATATTGAAATATGTTTTCAAGCTTATCAGAGTTACATGTGGTATTTTCATTTGATGTTGAACTATAACTATTTTTTAGAGTTAGATTTCCAGCCTTAAGTTCATCAATATTAGTTTTTCAGATTTGCATTTTTTATTTTTAGTTCAGTAATATCAATTTTCATAGTTGCACTATCTATCTTAAGTTCAATAATACTAGTTTTCAGAGTTTCATTTTCTATTTTAAATTCAGAACTTTGATTCTTTAAAACATTAACTTTTTTATTTAAATTTGTATTTTCTTTCCTAAGTGTCTTCAGTTTTAAAGACAATTTGTGATTCTTATTTAAAAAATCATTTATAGAAATAACTAAATCAGATCGAGTAAAGTCATAATATACCTCAATTTCATCATCTATTGATTCACTTCCAGAATCAGAATCTACGTTGGATCCAGAGGCAAATTTGGTATGAACCATCAGAGCCAAATCTTCGTGCTCTTCATCATTAGAGGATTCATCATTATCATCTCATGTAGCCATCAAACTCTTCTTCTTAGGTCTAAAATCTTTCCTCTGAAGTTTCCCTTTCTCCATATTTGGACATTCTGACCTGATATGTTTAAGTTCATTGCATCCATAGCAGATGATGATCTTCTGGTCATATTTATCACCCTTTTGTTTGTTGGATTGCTTGGAATATCTTTGGGGAAATTTCTTCTTTATGTTGTGCCACATCTTATGAACCTTTCTGCATATAAACATACATTCCTCTTCCTCTAATTCTTCATTCTGGTCATATGAATCATCATCCTCTAATTCTACTATTGCCATCAAAACTTTCTTTTGCTTGGATTATAAAGCCAAGGTTGGTTGCTTCTTCTTGGGCTTATCCTCTGCAAGCTCAATTTCATGTGATCCGAGATAGCAGATTAATTTTTTCAACTTAAGAGTATTTAGATCATTTGCTTCTTGAATGACTTGCTTTTCAGACTCCTTAGTATCTTCTTCACGTGATCAACAGTAGTATAACTCTTTTCAAGTACCTTTAATCATGAGACCAGAGTCTAGAATCTGGAATACATTGTTCCAATGTCTTCATCTTCTTCTATCTTGAATAACTCATTCTTTTTGACTAGGAGGTTGGCCTTTTCTTCTTGAACTTGCTTGCTTCCTGCATGGGTCAAAACCATACTATCATAAATACTTTTTTGTTGTCTTCTTGTTGGTGCACTTGTCAAACTCCTTGAAGGTGATTCCATTTAACATGAATTTTCTGGACTTATGATGCATCTTGTACATCTTCTTATGATAAGCATTCATCTCACTTATTGAAATTTCAATACCATCAGTATTCTTCAGAGCAATATAACCATCTTCCACCAAGTCCCAAAGTTCAAGATCTTGTGAAACATAGAAACTTTTAAGCATGTCCTTCTAATACTCAAAATGTTCTCCATCAATCAGAGGTGGTTTGTTGATGTTTCATCCAACAGCTTCTTCATGGAATCCAGACATATTGAACCCTTGGATCTTTTCTCAAACACTATAAAATGCTCAGCCTTGAGACCGAGCTCTGATACCAATTGAAGGTGCAAACACGAGAAAAAGGGTTGAATTGTGTTTTACAAAGGTGATAACTTTTTGATAATTTATATTTAAATAAAAAATAGTTTGATTTTGGTGACTTAATTGGTGTAGAAGCAATCAGATTCAAACGCAGCAAACAATGAAAGCATAAATAATTTGACACGTAGAATTATCTTGGTTCATCACTAACTTGGCTACATCCAATCCCCTTATTCAGAAGGCTTTAATCCATAAATTCAAATACTTTGAATTACAAAGCATCTGATCCTCCAAGTTAGTCTTCCTAAACAGCTTGACAATACCAGACTTTAGAGGAACTAACCAACTTGACCCTACAAGCCAAGTCTTCTCTTAACAAAGCTATCATATTAGATACAAAATATTGGAACTTGAGTAGTTGCTTCTAACAAATTTGATAATAATAGTATCCCTCACCCTCTAAGAAAAGAACACTCAAAATATTTCTAACTTTAAAAAGTGTTTCTCTCTTTGAACTCTAAGACTACTCTTTTATGCTTTTCGATGATTTTCTTCTTCAACCTTGAGTATCTATTTATAGTTAAAATTTGGGTTTCAATTTAGTCCTTGTATAATTCTGAATTATTTTGTTCAGATTGCATTTATAAATTCTTCAAATTGATACTATTCCTTTTTTGTTTAGATTGAGATTGTAAATTCTTCATATTGATTTTATTCGTATTTTGTGTAGAATGCGTTTGTGAAGTCTTCAGATTAATTTTATTCATATTTTGTTGTAGATAAATCTTGATCAAATCTTCAAATCTTTTTCAAATATTCTTGAAATCTTTTTCAAATCTTCTACAAATCTTGACCATATCTTCTTGCATACTCTTTGAAGTCAAATATATTGTTCTCATAAAATACTTTTGTTATCATAAAAACTCTTAAGTATAAAAGGAACTTGGTTCCAACAGGCTGGCCAGGCCTTACCTATATGACGGCAAGATAATCTCCACTTCAAACAAATAACATCTAGTTTATCCCTCCGTTGGCCTATGATACTCCATTAAGACCATCATCACAAGCACAAGATGAAATCACCACTATTTCATCAACTATATGGTTACTTCAATATTCTCATCACAAATTTATAATATCACTATCATTAATCATACATCATCATTATCATCACATAAACTCATCACAAATTTATAGCATCACTATCATCAATCATACATCATCATCATCACATAAACATATCTCAAATTTTTAAAATCACTATGATCAATCATACATCATCATCATCACAAAACTTATCACAATGCATCCATATTTTATCATCACATCACACAAATGTGTATCATATAATGCATTCATCTTTTATCGTCACATCACATAAATTTGTCTAATCAAACATATCAAAATTCATTCGACATCCAATATCACAATAATATCAAATACTACACATTTTAATGAAATTAAATCAATCAACACCTTATAAATGTTTCTATTTCATATTTTAATATCACAATTTTCATATTTTAATATTAATTTATCCCTTAAAGGGCTACTGCTGTCTGAAGCGAGTTCCAAATGAATCATTGGGAAATACGATTTTCTTGTTCACCTCACAATATAATATACTATTAAATTCAAATTCTCTCTCACTTCTTATATTATTTTGACGCATTCTCAAACACAAAAATCAATGAAAGATTTAAAAAAACAACAACTGCATATCAACAACGTACAACGAACAAATCCAAATGATTGGCGAGTTCACAAAATCGTAAAGACACGACTACTAAATTATGAGGAGCATACAAAGCAATGTTAAATGTTTAATAACAACTTTAGGAGCAAAAAAAGAGTCAAAACAACGAGAAAAAGACTACATAAAAAGTCTTACCAACTCGTCGAAGCGCTAAAAGGGCCTCACGTCAACTTCAATGGAAAATGAAAATGAGTAGTGCTTCTTGAAGGTTTTGATGAGAGGAATCTAAAAACAATGCTAGTTTTTTTAGACGACAAACATGGTGATCATAATCGGTCAAAAGCAGCTCGCCCAAGGAAGGAAACGCAAATCTTATTGATGAAACAGAGCCACGGTCGATAAAATGGATGCCAAAAAGGGATTCAATGGCTGCGTTTTTTGGGATCATTTAAAATGGAAAGAAATTGGTGGGAGTGAATTTAAGAGAAAGAAGATTTACGATGGCTGCGTTTTTTTGTTGTTGTTGCCCTCATATATTTTTTTAAAAATTGTAGATGGAAGGGTGTAGATAGCCGATGTAAATGTGTAGGAGTAAATGGTCCAACACATGGGAGTCCAATCTGAGGCTGAAATATGGTGTAATGAGCAACTCGCATGTTTTGGAAAGAAAAGCTGAATCTAGTAACAATAATAGCCCAAATTAATATGTAGAAGTAGAAAATAGGGGTGTAAATAATTGTCAGGTCTAAATCCATTTTGTATTTCTAAAAATGAACAAATAATTTATTTGACTCATCTACATTAAAAACATTTCTCTAAAATACTCATTTTAACATAATATTATTTTCCTTAACATAAATAAGTAAATCAGCAAATATATTTTAACCACTAAATCAAATATCCAAAAAATTACCACATCATAGCAAACACACATATAAGTAAAAGATTAAGTAAAATTATTATTTTTAGACTTAGAACAATTATTTTAATAGTCTTATCTTCGGGTCATATTCAATTAATGTAAGGAATTCGTTGTTGATCACAATTTTAAACGTTTAAAGAACGTGTATAATATCATGGATTCTTGCAAATTATCTTGTTGCAATATGTAAGACAATAAAACATGAATGTGTAACAAAACGATAGCCAAAATAAGAACACATTAACAACAATTTATAGTATATAAATATATTTCAAATTAAATTTACAAAATATAAAGCATCGGTAATTTAAATTCAGGAAGCAACTCAATTATAAATACTTGGGGAGTTTAAACCTATCTAATGGGTAGTAGTAATTGATGATTAAATTAAACTTAAAGATCTATTTTATTGGTATAAATCTAAAAACTTCCTAAACATAAAAATAATGTAATATACTAATTTTTAACTACTGCTAGAAATATCAAATTTCTCTCATTGCATGTATTTAACATTACTTTGATGTAGCACGGAGATTAAGGTCAAAAGGTCAAACATTAGGAGACTGGTTCACGTCAGTCAAACGATCGTATTTGTGGCGGCGCTGTATTTGGTAGTGAGGTATTGTACACGGTAGTGCATGTTATTAATCTTACTTCTATTGTCGCTTTGAATAGTGAGGTACCAGACAATATATGATTTGACAAGAATGTCAAGTATGATCATTTGAGAGTCTTTAGTTGCAAGACTCTTTGGTTATTTAGTTGTTGACCTACTAAACTAGATTCCACAATATGATTTGCATGATGTTCTATGATATCATGGGTGCATAAATCTCATTCAAATGAAAAATACGCACCACAAATGTGACACATGAAATTTGATATTGGAAGTGAATAAAAAAACGAAACTTACAAATAGTTTTGGAGAGTGAATAAGAGTAAAGCAAATATAAGATAAGACGAATAACAATATATATAGACACACAATGAATTACGACCCTATTTAGTTTGGGCGATTTTGTTTTTACATAAAATAAATTATGTTTTTAGATAAAACAAATTAAAGTAGTGACAATATGCATATTTTAAAAAGATTTCCTTTAAAGTTAATTTAATTCAAAAATCAAAACTGAATGTAAAACATAAAATGTAATGGTGAAAATACATTTGATATTTTGAAAACATTTCCTTCAAAATTTTACTGAAAAAACACCACAAACTGAAAACAAAAAATAAAGCTTTCATTTAGGCCCCCTCAAGAGAGAGGACTAAGGCACCTAAAGCATGGGATCTGGCATATAAAAAATAAAATAAAGAAACCTCAATCAATTTTTTTTTCTATTTTATACGTATTTTTTTCTTCAAAACGACACGTATAATAATATATAAATTTTTTAAAAGGCCTTTCTAAATTGTCAAAATTAAAAACCCTCATTATGTCAAAATAATTAAAAAAAAAACCTCCACCAATTTGATGCCAATATTTTAGGGTATATGTTAGTGGTTGAGTGTGATAAGGATCGATCAACTCAAGATAAATACACTTTTTACAATATTACACATGGTCCTTTAGATGTTATAGGTGTAATAATAACTTTTTACCATAGTTTTATATTCTTGTGTCATAATTGAGCTTTAGTAAAATTCGTAACTAATTTTAGAAATGGTTACATTTTGAGCCATTCTCCTTTTGCATGTAGTAACATGAGATGTATTTATCTAATTTTAAGTTATTTTAGAGTCGGGAAGCTAAGCAATAGAACTTCAACTCTTATGTTGAGATAGAAGTTAAGTTCGAACATAACTATTAGTTAATGTTATTATATATTAGTAGTAAGGGTATTTTAGATATTTTCTATTTTCCTATATATATACTCATTGTAACCCTATTAACTTTAGTTTGGTTCATTCTATGTTATGAAACTGGTTGTTTCTCTTCTTACTCTTTTCATTGTTAACATGGTATCAAAGAGCTTTGGTTGATTTTGAGATCTACCGTAGAGAAGAGAGAGACTATTTTGATAGGAAAGACAACCACCAAAAGAGAAAAGAGAAGAGTAACCATATTCTCGATTTTGTTAAATCAGTCTCGAAAAAACATCGATTGCGCATTTGTTAACCGTTGGATCGGGCTGCTATTTGGACAGAAGGTTCGCAACATTTAAGTCTTCGTCTTCAACGGTCGGATCGGTGAGGCGACGTCTGGAGAGGGAGAAATCATGCTCGCATAGCACCAGGTTATCCCTAACTTATTTTGTCTCAGTGATTGGGTTTGTTGTATTTTCCTGTCATTATTTGTTATGGCTGGTGCTAAGGATAATTCTCTTCAAGCTGTTAGTGTTCACCTCAATGGACAAAATTACTCTTATTGGAGTTATGTGATGAAAAAGTTTTTGATTGGAAAAGATATGTGGGGTTTTGTTGATGGAATTTCTGTTAAGCCTACAGATAAAAAGGATGAAACTAAATATGCAAAAGACCTGAAAACATAGAATGTTAGTAATTCAAAAATTATTACTTGGATTAATAATTCTGTTGAGTTGTCTATATGAGTACAACTAGCAAAATATGATACTGCTAAAGAGATTTGGAATCACTTGAAACGTTTGTATGTTCAGTCTAACTTTGCAAAACGTTATCAGTTAGAAATTGATATTAGAGCTCTTAAGCAGAATAGTATGACCATTCAGGAATTCTATTCGACAATGACTAATCTGTGGGATCAATTGGCTCTTACGGAATCACCTGAGTTGAAAGCTGTCAAAGCATACATTGATCAAAGAGAGGAGCAACGTCTGGTTTGATTTCTAATGGCTCTTTGTGATGATTTTGAGGGCCTTCGTGGGGGTATTTTGCATCGTTCCCCCCTTCCTAATGTTGAATCAGTAGTTAGTGAATTGTTGGCAGAAGAAATCAGACTTAAGACTCATTCTAGTGTGTTAGATAAGGGAATTCTCCCAACTCCTCCATCTGTTTTTGTTGCTCCTGTTCAAAAAAAAATATATCTCAATGGAGAGTTGGGCTTGGTAATGATGAATGTGCATTCTGCAAAGAAAAAGGTCATTGGAAAACACATTTTCTGAAATTGGGGAGAGCACATAAGAAGAATTTTAGGGGGCCATCGTCCAATGTTGTTGCTTCTGTTCCTCCTACCATTGGCTCTAGTTCTGGTTCTGTATACTCATCTGAGACTGCTTCCCAAATATCTGATATTGCAGAACAGCTTCAAATACTTCTTGCCACTCGAGGAGCAACGTCTGGTTTGGTTTCTAATGGCTCTTCGTGATGATTTTGAGGGCCTTCGTGGGGGTATTTTGCATCGTTCCCCCCTTCCTAATGTTGAATCAGTAGTTAGTGAATTGTTGGCAGAAGAAATCAGACTTAAGACTCATTCTGGTATGTTAAATAAGGAAATTCTCTCAGCTCCTCCATCTGTTTTTGTTGCTCCTGTTCAAAAAAAAACATCTCAAGGGAGAGTTGGGCTTGGTAATGATGAATGTGCATTCTGCAAAGAAAAAGGTCATTGGAAAGCACGTTGTCCGAAATTGGGGAGAACACATAAGAAGAATTTTAGGGGGCCATCGTCCAATGTTGTTGCTTCTGCTCCTCCTACCATTGACTCTAGTTCTGGTTCTGTATACTCATCTGAGAGTGCTTCCCAAATATCTGATATTGCAGAACAACTTCAAAGACTTCTTGCCACTCAATCACATGCCATGTCTGCCACCTCTTCTAAAGGTTTGAACTCCTCTGGTATGTCAGGTATATCTCCTTCCATATGGATTCTTGATTCTGGAGCATCTCATCATATGACATACGATGATAAATCTTTTGTGTCTGTGAAACCTGCCTCGTCTGTGTCGGTTATGACTGCTGATGGCACTCCTATGCCACTAGCAGGCATTGGTTCTGTCTCCACACCTCACTTGTCTCTTTCTAATGTTTATTATATTCCTAATCTTACTTTGAGTCTTGCTTCTGTTAGTCAAATATGTGATTTCGGTTATTCGGTTACGTTTTCTTCCACTTCTTGTTGTGTGCAGGATCCACATTCCGGGAGGCTGATTGGGACAGGCCATAGACAGGGGGGACTTTACGTTTTGGATGAACTACGACTCCAAGATACTGCAGCCTCAACAACTACTGCTGACTTATTATCTAGTTTTCGCTTGAATTCCTTATCTTCTAGTTTTTATTTATGGCATTCTCGCCTTGGACATGTTTCTGCTTCTAGATTAAAATATTTGGCTTCTATTGGAGCCTTAGTAAAGTTACAACCCTATGATATCTCAGATTGTTATGGTTGTAAACTGGCTAAATTCCTAGCTTTACAGTTTAGTAAAAGTGTTTCCGTTTCATATGTGCCTTTTGATTTAGTTCACTCTGATGTTTGGGGTCCATCACCGGTTCTCACCAAAGGTGGATCTAGATATTATGTTTTGTTTATTGATGATTACACTTGTTATTGTTGGGTTTATCTTATGAAAAATTGCTCTGAATTTTTTGACATTTATCATATATTTCGTGCAATGGTCAAAACACAACATAATTCTGTTATAAAGTGTTTTCGTTGTGATTTAGGTGGTGAATATACCTCTCATAAATTTTCTGAATTACTTGCTTATGATGGCACCCGCCACCAAACATCTTGTATTGATACTCCTCAACAAAATGGAGTTGCTGAAAGGAAACACTGTCACATTATAGAGACTGCTCGTTCTCTTTTGTTGTCTGCTTCAGTTCCTAGTGAGTTTTGGGGAGAAGCAGTTCTTACTGTTGTTCTTGCTATTAATAGAATTCCATCCTCTATCATATCAGGTTTGTCTCCCTTTGAAAAATTGTATGCTTCTACCCCTGATTACTATTCATTGAAAGTTTTTGGTTCTACTTGTTTTGTTCTTCGCCCTTAAGTGTTGTCTTCTCGTTCAGCCATGTGTGTTTTTCTTGGTTATGGAGATGGTCAAAAGGGTTATCGTTGTTATGATCCTCATGCAAGAAAACTTTATGTATCTCGTAATGTTGCTTTTCTTGAGCACATCCCTTTTTACTTTGTTTCCTCTGATTCTCTAATTACTAAGAGTTCTAAACTAAATCATATTGATCCGTTTGGTCCTAATGATAGCGCTTCTAGTGATTCTAATGTTGAGAATTGCAAGACAAACACTACTACTCCACGTGATGACATCCCTCTTGTCTCCCCGGCTGTCCAACCACCTCTTGCGATTGTTGATCCTCGTCGTTACCCTTCTTGTCAACGTAAGTCTACTCAGTTACCTGATTTTGTCTATTCAACTTACTCAACTTCGTTTGCTTCTTTCTTAACCTCTATTCACAGTTTGTCTAAGCCTTCTTCCTATAAAGAGGTTATTCTTGATCCTCTTTGGCAGCAGGCTATGGCAGAAGAACTATCTGCATTGCACAAAACCAACATTTGGGAATTAGTACATTTTCCTCTTAGAAAACGTGTTATTGGGTCTCGTTGGGTATACAAGATCAAAACTAAGTCTGATGGATCAATTGAGCTACAAAGCACGTCTTGTTGCTAAGGGTTTCTCTCAACAATATGGTATGAATTATGAAGAAACTTTTGCTCCTATAGCCAAGATGACCACTATTCGTACTCTTATTGTAGTTGCATCTATTCGTCAATGGTATATTTCCCAAATGGATGTCAAAAATGCCTTTTTAAATGGTGAGCTTCATGAAGAAGTCTATATGGTCCCTCCGCAAGGAGTTTCTCATAATCAAGGGGAAGTATGTAAGTTAAAAAATGCTCTATATGGTCTTAAGCAGGCTCCTCGAGTTTGGTTTGAGAAATTCTCTACTGTGATCACTTCTCTTGGTTTTCGCTCTAGCGAACATGATTCTGCATTGTTTATAAGGTCCACCACTTATGGTCACATTATACTTTCTCTATATGTTGATGATATGATTATTACAGGTGATGATGTTAGTGGAATCAATGAGTTGAAATTGCAGTTAGCCAAACAGTTTCAGATGAAGGACTTGGGAACTCTTCGCTATTTCTTGGGGATTGAAGTTGCCTACTCTCCTAGAGGCTACCTTCTTTCTCAATCCAAGTACATTGCCAACATTCTTGATCAGGCTCGTCTTTCTGATACTAGAGCAACAGATACTCCTCTTGAGTTGAATGTGAAATATGCTCCCTCGGATGGTGTTCCTTTACCAGATTCCACTTTGTATCGTACTTTGGTTGGCAGCTTAGTGTATCTTACGATTACCAGACCTGACATTGCTTATGCTGTTCATGTTGTTAGTCAGTTTGTTGTCTCCCCCACTACAGTACATTGGGCAGCAGTTCTTCGGATATGACCACTATTCGTACTCTTATTGCAGTTGCATCTATTCGTCAATGACATATTTCCCAAATGGATGTCAAAAATGTTTTTTTAAATAGTGAGCTTCATGAAGAAGTCTAGATGGTCCCTCCGCAAGGAGTTTCTCATAATCAAGGGGAAGTATGTAAGTTAAAAAAGGCTCTATATGGTTTTAAACAGACTCCCCGAGCTTGGTTTGAGAAATTCTCTAATGTGATCACTTCTCTTAAGTTGAATGTGAAATATGCTTCCTCAGATGGTGTTCGTTTATCAGATTCCACTTTTTATCGTACGTTGGTTGGCAGATTAGTGTATCTTACGATTACCATACCTGACATTGCGTATGTTGTTCATGTTGTTAGTCAGTTTTTTGTCTCTCCCACTACAGTACATTGGGCAGTAGTTCTTCGGTTTCTTCGTTATCTTCGAGGAACTCAATTTCAAAGTCTTCTCTTTCCATCGTCATCCTCATTGGAGTTACGAGCTTATTCTGATGCTGATTGGGCCGGTGATACCACTGATCGTAAATCCACCACAGGGTTTTGTATCTTTCTTGGAGACTCTCTTATTTCTTGGAAGAGTAAGAAACAAGACATTGTCTCTCGCTCCTCTATAGAAGCTGAGTATCGTGCCATGGCATCCACTATCGCTGAAATAATTTGGTTGCGTTGGCTTTTGTCTGATATGAGTTTCTCTCTTTCTGAGCCAACTCTGATGCACTGTGATAACAAGAGTGCTATTCAAATTGCTCACAACTCGGTCTTTCATGAACGCACCAAACACATTGAGATTGATTGTCATCTTACTCGTCATCATCTTCAGCATAGAACTATTACTCTACCATTTGTCTCTTCTTTTTTACAGATTGTTGATTTGTTCACAAAGATGCATTCCATTAAACGTTTCTGTTTTTTAGTTGACAAACTATCGATGCTCCATGTTAATGCATCGTGAGTTTGAGGGGAGATATTAGTTAATGTTATTATATATTAGTAGTAAGGGTATTTTAGATATTTTCTATTTTCCTGTATATATACTCATTGTAACCCTATTAACTTTAGTTTGGTTCATTCTATGTTATGAAACCCTAGAGTGGTTATTTCTCTTCTTTCTCTTTTCATTGTTAACAATAATGATGATCAAACATGATATTTATTTGAGCTGACAGATTTACCGTAGATTTTTAGATTTTAACTCATTTAATTAGTGGTTATTGGGATGATTAAAACTATTTTGACACAATTCTTTCTCTAACGGTTTGAGTACTTAAGTTAACCTAGAGATGGATATAAATTAACTTTTAAAGAGCCAAAAAACGCACTTATAAACGTCTTATGGTTTTATATTTCATTTTTGTGCAGATTTTCGACACAAGACTAAAATCGCAGTTTACTCACTAGTAAGGGATTTTTCATGAGGTTCAGTATTTAATGATAATTTTTTTTTTGATTTTATATCTTTTCGTTTTATTATTTGGTCTTTGAATATTTCATTTCTGTCCATTTTGATTTCAGGTTAATTGTTTGATCTTTTGAGTTAGAATTGAGATTATTTGAAATAGGTTAAACGTTTATTTTATTTAAAATAGGAATTCATAGGATCTATAAGGCTAATTATTGGTTTGGTTGGATTCAGTTTGTAAATTATTTTTGTTTCTGTAAAATTGTTCAATCATTACAATTAATCATATACCGCTAACGGGCATTGCATCGCATGAAGTTAATTGTCAGTTGATTAGTTAGTTGCAGAATCAAGCAAGAAAAGAAACATATTAAAGAATAATCTTTGGAACCTATGTTAGATCTAATTGAAAAGGCTCATAACCAATGAATTTTTTGTTTTTAAATTGCTCTATAATTGTGTTTTACGGCAAACAATTTTAACGAACAAAAATTCCTCTAATTTTATTTGTATATTTATTTCTCTGTTGATCGTTGAATCAGGGTCATTTTGAGACGATAAAAATTTAACTACCTTATTATGATATTCATTGTTTTAAGTATTTTTACCGGTGTGGGACAACGAGTCAAAGATGAATTGTTAACTCCTGGTTATACAAATTTTTTTTTTTACAATCTGGTTATAAAATTTTTAAGTTCAACACTAATATGAATTATTTACAGGTATTCATTTTATAATATTTTTTAAATAAAACTTAAAAACACAGACATATTTGGTAGTTATAAGATTTTTTTTTTTAATAACTCTGTATATAGTAGATAAGTGGAATTGTACGCAAAGATAAAAGAAAGTATATAATATGTGTTTTGTATTATAATTTGTTAATTCTCCTTCAAAAGAGGGTTAAAGATTTTTAACAAAACGTCTCCTCTAAAAAAGATTAAAACTAATTTTTAATATGGGCTATTTAAAAATAAAAATAAAAGCATATTTTTTTATTTCATTATATTTTTAATTTAGATTTGGTGTAGTTTCCTTTTTTCAGCCCATAAAGTTATTTTGTTTTTTATAAGATGAATTTTCTCATACGTATATCTATATTTATTATATGTGGTGGAAATTCCTTAATCCAAAATTTGTATGTGGACAAATCTCTATATCAAACTTTTATTAATTGTTCTATTTATAGAGCTATATTACAATTCAAAAAAAAAAATCATAAATAAGATATGCTTAGTTAAAATAAGGAATAAATCATAAATATATTCAAAATTAAAATATAAATTATATATTATAATGATATCTCATTTTATATCATAAATATATTTAAATTTAAATCTAAAAATCTTTTAATTAGATTTTAGTGTATTATTCTTTAACAAACAAAATGATTAAAGTAAAATTTTATTTATATTGATAATCAATTAAAAGAAATAATTAGTTAGATAATTAAAATTTACAAATACCAACACATTTCAACATTGTTATACTATCTTACATGATTATCACATTTTATATTATAAATTCAAAACACAATACATTTTATATATTTCAAACGAAGTTGTCTTTTTAATAAAATATATAAAAAACGACCTTTGTTAAAAGATTTTTCCAATTAGACTTCATAACATTAAAATTATATAAATATTACTTAAATAAAATCTAATTGACACGAGTGAATCTGTAATTATCAATTTGATTTATAACTGTAATTATTCAATAACTGAATACAATTTATTCCATTAAACATCGTGTTGGTGCGCCTACATGTATACAAACATAAATATATTAAATTAATATAATGAATGAGTTGTTGATCAAAATTTAAAAGTTTAAAGAACGTGTAAAAAAAATAAATTGTCTTGTTGTAATATCTAAAACAACAAAACATGAATGTGTAAAAAGAACGACAACTAAAACAAGAACACGTTAACAATAAATTATAATATATAAATATATTTCAAAGTAAATTAACAAAATATAACGCATCTCTAACTTAAAATCAGGAATGAACTAAATTATAAATAGATGGGAAATCTAATGGGTAGTAGTAGTTGATGATTAAATTAAACCTAAAGACACTATTTTATTGAAATAAATCTAAAAACTACCTAAACATAAAAATAATACAATATATACGTTTTTAAATAATGATAAAAATATCAAATTCTCCTTTGCATGTACCTACCTAACATTACTTCGATGTAGAAGGGAGATTAAGGTCAAAAGGTCGAACATTAGGAGACTGGTTTAAGTCAAACGATCGCACTTGGGGCGCTGCATTTGGTGGTTGATGTTGAACATTTGGACCCCCAGTGTGGTTATTTGGTTGTTGGCCTACTAAACTGGATTCCAAAATATAATTTGGATGATGCACTGTGATATCATGGGTGCATAAATCTCTTTCAGATGAAAAGTACGCACCACAGTCGTGACACTTGAAATTTGGCATTATCACTGAATAAGAAAACGAAACTTGCAAATATATTTTATAGAGTGAATTAGGGTATAGCAAATATAACATAATAATAATATATATATATATATATATATATGTATATATATATATATATATATAGGCAAACAAGACAATTTAGATCCTATTTAGTTTGGGCCATTTTTGTTTTTATTTTCAAATAAAATAAATTAAAGTAGTGAAAATTTGATGCATATTTTTAAAATATTTCCTTTAAAATTAATTTAATTCAAAAACCAAAACTAGATGTAAAAAAATAAAATATAATGGTAAAAATATATAATATTTTGCAAATATTTTCTTCAAAATTTTATTAAAAAAAACCACACAGAAAATAAAAAATAAAGCTCTCGATTAGGTCCCCTCAAGAGCGAGGACTAAGGCACCTAAAGCATGGGATTTGGCAATCACACAAAAACACCTCGATCAAATTTTTTCTATTTTGTGCTTTTTTTTTTACAAAACTATATGTAAAAAGGCCTTTCTAAATTGTCAAAATTAAAATCCCTCGTTATGTCAAAGAGTAATTGATTGAATTCGATTTTATTTTATTTTATTTCAAATAGTAATTAATTGAATTTGATTTTTAAATTAATTGTGTTTTTATAACGATTGTTCAATCATTACATTGAATCACCTACCGCTAATGGGCGTTGTATGGGAATTCTCATGAAATTATAATTAATTGTCGACTAATTAGTTAGTTTTATGATCAAACAAGAATAGAATGTTAGATTGAATTGAAAATGCTCATAAATAGTGAATCCATCATTTTAAAATTGATTGATAATTTCGTTTTACTGAAAACAGTTTTGAGGAATAAAAATTTCTACTTGCTCCCTTATTTTTGTGTTGATCATTGAATCAGATGACCTATTGAGACGACCAATATTTAACTACCTTGTTAGTACATTAATTATTTTGAGTATTTTAACTCGTGTGCGACAATATGTCAAAGATGAATTGTTAACTTGTCGGTCAGTGGCAGATCTTGCACAAAATATCGGGGGAGTCGGGGAGCGACAAATATTAACTAAAATATTATAATTGAAATTCTTAAAAGTCATATAATTTTTTTAGAGTTTCACACAGTTCATACTTAGTAAACAAGTTGAAAAAGTTAGAATTATAATTTTCAAAAGTCACACAAGTTCTTAAAATTTCATACAATTCAATCAAATAAAATATGTCAATTTTACGATTTTATTTTGTTTGTTGTAGTGTGTTAATGTATATGGAATAAGGTTGATGGTGATGAGTTAATAGAAAAGTGGGGATGAAGTTGTTGCAGGGTGAAGGAGGTAAAAGATGGGTTAGGGTTGTTGTGTGAGTGAAATGAAGGAAGAGGAGAAAGAAATAAAACATATTGGATTTATGTGTGTATGTGTTTCATTTCCTATTTTGGGTGGGTGTGTTAGGTAGCATTTAGTCCGATTGGGTTTTTTTTTCTTCTAAAAAGTCTTTCTTTACTATTAATTAAATTGTGTCTTGCTAAAAAATCCAAATTAATAAACCACACAAGTTTAAGATGAGTGATTGTAAACTTAGGGCTACACCAATGCACCTTATTTGTTCACTTGAAAAAAATGATTCAGGCAAAAAAGTTGACCAAAAAACCTATTGAGAAATGATAGGATCCCTACTTTTCCTTATCGTTTCTAGACCTGACATCATGTTTAGTGTATGTGTATGTGCAAGATTTCAAGTTGACCTTAGAGAATCACATTTAACTATTGTTAAAAGAATCCTTAGATACAAAAACTGCACTACCAACCTTACCTTGTTCTACAAGAAATCTACTAAGTACAAACTTAGTGGATTATGTGATTTTGATTATGCTAGAGAGAAACTTGAGAGAAAGAGCAGTAGTGGCAACTACACATTTTTAGGTGACAACTTCATATCTTGGTAAGGTAAGAGACAAAATACAATTGCAATGTCAACAGCAGAGGCTGAATACATTTCAACAGCTGCCTAAAGTTCTCAACTACTTTGGATGAAACGTCAACTTGAAGAATCTAAAATCCTAGAATCCAACATTCCCATCTGCTGCGACAACACTTCTACCATTTGTCTAACCAAAAACCCTATCTTACATTCTACAACTAAACACATAGATATCAGACACCTCTTCATTAGGGACTTAGTTCAAAAAAGGGTATTAAACATTCAGTTTGTTGACACTTAACACAAATAGGCTGATATTTTCACCAAACCATTACCTGAAGATAGGTTTGACTTCATCAAGAAAAACTTAAACCTTACCTTCATACTTGACTGGTGATGTGATCACTTCAAAGTAGTTTAGTTTTACACTAGTTACTTTATTAAAAAAAAACGGGAAAAAAAGCGGAAAAGAAAACAAAAAAAAAAGGGAAAAGGGAAATAGACATTTCAAGTCTTTTTGTCTGATGTCAAAAGGGGGAAAATATATATTTGATAATGTGGGGAGAAAATGATACTAAGACTTAGGGGGAGTCAAAGAAATATAAAGAAAAATTGTTATAAAAGATACAAGTTTTGTCATCATGAAAAAGGGGAGATTGTTAGAACCAAGTTGGTTTTACATTTAAAGTTTTTATGTTAACAAAAATATTTTATGAAAACAATATATTTAACTTCAAAGAGTATGAAAGAAGATTCATGTTTTTGAAGAAAATCTAAAATAAGATTTGATTCAAATTTATAATTGAAGAAAATCTAAAATAAGATTTGATTGATATTTATAATTGAAGAAAATCTTTGACCAAGTTGAAAAGAAGATATGGTCAAGATTTGAAGAATATTTGATCAACATTTAATGAAGATTTGAAGAAGATTTTATTTGAAGAATTTACAAAGTCAATCTACACAAAATAGGAACAGAATCAATTTTAAGAATTACAAACTCAATCAGAACAAGATACAATTCAGAATTAAACAAGGACTAAATTGAAGCCCAAATTTTCACTATAAATAGACACTCAAGGCTGAAGGAGAAAAGCAGCGAAAAGCATAAAAGAGTAACTAAAGCTCAAAGTTCTCAATTCATCTTAGAGTTCAAAGAGAGAAACACTTGTTCATGATAGAAATATTTTCTGAGTGTTCTTTTCTTATAGTGTGAGAGTTATTATTATTATTATTATTATTATTATTATTATTATTATTATTATTATTATTATTATTATTATTATTATTATTATTATTATTATTATTATTATTATTATTATTATCATCTTTGTTAGAAGCAACTACTCAAGTTTCAATCTTTTGTATTCAACCCGATAGTGGTTTACTCCTTCTTCAATATGGGGTTTTCAGGTTGTTAGAAGAAGACTTGGCTTGTAGGGTCAATGTGGTTAGTTCCTCAAAAGTCCGGGGTTGTAAAGCTGTTTGGAAAGACTGACTTGGAGGGTCAGATACTTTGTAATTCAAGGTATTTGAATTAGTGGATTAAAGTCTTTTGAATGAGGGGACTGAATGTAGCCAAGTTAGTGGTGAACCATGATAAATGTACGAGTCAAATTATTTATTCTTTCATTGCTTGCTATCTCTAAATCCGATTGCTTCTACTCAAAGTAAGTCACCAAAACCAAACTAGTTTTTTTATTTGTTTATAAATTATCAAAAAGTTGTCAACTTTGGCAAACACAATTCAACCCCTCTTCTCGTGTTTGCACCTTCAGAAACCCTTAATTTTCTAATTTGACTTTTGTAGTTATATGAATGAGTTTATTGAATTATTTTTCTCATCTCTATGCAAAATGTTTTTTATTGCTTGATCAACTTTAAAATGTTCTACGATTCGTACTTTGAAATGGAAGTGGACTTTACGAATGCTTGAGATGACAAATTCATGATATTGCAGTTTAGGGATAGATGCAGACCATGAAACCAATTAAACTAGTTGCAAAGGCTTTAGTTTAATAAGAGAATTCATGTACTGTAAGGGTTAATTCTAATTTTTAATCCACTAAGGAATTAAGGGTTACTTTGGAATTAAAGGTTTTGTCACTAAGACATTACGACAAGAATAATAAAGAGAATTCATTAGTAATTCAATAAAGGAATATAGTAACTAGGATCAAATTAAAAATCAAGGTTGGATTCGAAGTAAAACTCATATGTGACATTTTTCTTATTAAAAAAAGTTCAATTCTATTACTCTTGTTAATTTTAAATATATATCAATCAATTCAGATACTTTTTGTTCAATTTTAGTAAATTAAACACAACTCGATAGTAATACGCAATCCTTGAGTTCGACAATCGATACTACCGTTTTATTATTACTTGCAATGATTCAGTACACTTGCTGAAACACTATTAAGTTATTGGCGTCATGGTTAGGCATTGCCATATCACTGTTGAGTTAAAATTTATTTACTTAATTGGAATTTTTCGCTCTACAATAAAATTTTTATTTTTATTTATTTATTTTTCTTTATTTTACAACTTTTCATCACTCACAATTTATCTAACCTTTATATGTGAGGCCAATCCTCGGCTGAACTTCTCTTTACTCCAGAAATCAAAAAAACCACGAAAGCAAATCGAAAGACGGTTCGAGAAAGGAGACATAGGGAAAAACAATCAGTATTGGAAGAAGAGGATCTGGGGGATTTCTTCATATTTGCGGAGATGGCTGATCCACCACCACCTGAACGTACCCTCGGCAAGTATGAGAATCGAGATAGAAATTGTGCTCGGTTGGCCATCCATAACCAACCAGTTACAATCAACAAGTTCAAAATAAGTCTCACTCTATATCGAGAGTTGAAATAGATTGATTTTTCTGGTAAACATGACGAATATGCCAATAGACATCTCACAAAAATCTTTGAACTATGTGAAACAGTGAAAGTGGATGGTAACTCTGAAGAAGACAAGAGGTTGAGACTTTTTCAATTGTCATTGAAAGATAATGCTAAGGAGTAGCTTAATTCTTTACCCTCTAGTAGCATTACCACACGGGACAATCTTGTAGATAAGTTTTTGGAACAATTCTTTCTCCGAAATGTGTTCATTAGAAAAAGGCAAGAGATTTATGGTTACAAACAGAAAGAATGAGAATCTCTTTGTGACACTTACAGGAGGTTCAAGAGTTTACTAGCAAGATGCCATAATCATGCTTATGACGACACTGTTCAGATGCAAATATTTTGTAATGGTTTGAGGCATAGCACTAGAATTATGTTGGATGTTACAACAAATGTTTCTTTGAATTACAAGACTGCATCAGAAGCACAAAAAATTATCAAGATCATGGCATCAAATAAACAACTGATGTTGTATAATAAAGGTGGTGAGTAAAAAATTGGTCTATTGGAATTGAGTGTTAGGGATGTCAGGTTGGCTCAAGGAAAGCTACTCTCAAAACAGATTGAAGATGTTATCTCTGTTTAGATAAAGAAAGGGATGACAGCTCTAAATATACAACCTAAAGTGGCCCATGTCAAATTATTGAAACATACTGGTTGTGACTTTGGTGGGAGAGCACACAATGGAGCTTGTGATGTACTAGATGAAGATGATACAAAAGAACCATAAGAGGTGAATTTTATGGGTAACAATAGGAAGCAAAACAATCCCTACTCTAGTACGTACAATCTGGGTTGGAGAAATCATCCAAATATTTCATGGAAAGATCAACACGGTGGATCTCAAGGTCAACAAGGGGCTCAAGCAAATCAAGTTCCACCACGAAAAGCTGCTTGAGAGAGTGCTATTGGGAAGTTATTAACGAGCACAAGTTCTTCCATTGAAAAGTCAAGAGTCATCCAGAAAAATCACTTAGCCTCAACGAAGAATCTTGAGACCCAACTAGGTCAACTTGGTCAACAACTAGCACAAAGAGCACCTAGAAATTTGCCTAGTGACAAAGTTCTGAATCCGCAAAATAATGTCAATGTCGTGACAACGAGGTGTGGCAAGGTAAGTGAACCAGTACAACCTAAAGTCAAAAAGGGTGGGAGTGCTTCAACTCCAACCCACTCAGAGGAAATGGCACCCCGACAAAAGTTTAGGGGTACATTTGTCGTGAAAAGGAGGAAGAACATGTGGTGCAAAAAAAGGAAGCCCTACCAAATCCCAAAATTCAACTTCCATTCCCTCAAAGATTAAAAAGGGAAGAAACTGAAAAGCAATTTGGTAAGTTTCTTGATGTTTTTAAAAAATTCCAAATTAACATTCCTTTTGCAGAAGCACTAGAGAAGATGTCAATGTACACCAAGTTCATGAAGGAGATTCTATCAAAGAAAGGGAAAATTGGCGGTGAAATAGAGATTCTATAAAAATGTTTTTTTCTCCCTATCTAGGGATCTTTTTGGCTATTGGGATGTTTGGAGACTTGTGCCCTAGTAGGAAAAACAAAGATGGATATTTCTAACACCATTGGAGTAGTTTTATCAAGAATCATTCATGAATATTTCTTGTAATTCTTCTCGAATCTCTATCTTTTCTATCTCTCTCATGATTAAATAAATCATATTTGTTATGGATGAGTGAAACATGATGAAACCCATATTTTTCTAATTTGATTTCTAGTTATATGAACGAGTTTATTGAATTATTTTTCTCATCTATGTGTTTAATGCTTTTTATTGCTAGATCAACAATAAAACATTCTACGATTCGTATTTTAAAACAGAAAGGGACTTTATGAATGCTGAGATGAGAAATTCATGATATTGTAGTATATGGATAAATACAGATCATGAAACCAATTAAATTAGTTACAATGGCAATAGTTTAATAAGAGAATTCTTGTACTGTAAGACTTAATTCTAATCTTAAATCCACTAAGGAATTATGGGTTACTTTGGAATTAAAGGTTTTGTCACTAAGACATTAGGGAATGGATAATTAAGAGAATTCAGTAATAATTCAATAAAGGAATTTAGTAACTAGGATCGAATTAGAAACCAAGGTTGGATTTGAAGTGAAACTCATCCCTAATATTTTTTTTTATTATAAAAGTTTAATTCTATTACTCTTGTTAATTTTAAATATATATCAATCAATTCAGAAACATTTTTTTTCAATTTTAGTAATTAAGCACAACTCGATAGTAGAACGAAATCCTTGAGTTCGACCCTCAGTACTACCATTTTATTAATACTTGCAACGATTCAGTACACTTGATGAAACGCTATCAATGCTTGTTTTAGACCATACAATGATTTCCTAAGTTTAAATACATAGTCTGGAAATTCAGAGCTTTCAAAACTTGAGGGTTGCTTAACATAGACTTCTCCGCTTATATACTTATTTAGAAAGGCACTTTTGGCCACTAGAGCAAATGTCTTAGTTTAATCAATAACTTTTTGTTGATAGTAATCTTGTGCAACTAGTCTAACCTTGTTTCTGACAACTTCTCCCTTTTCATTTAACTTTTTTATGAAAACCCATTGAGTTCTAATAATGTTTTTCTTTGGTCTGTGTACTAGATCTCAAACATCATTGCTTTTAAACTCATTCAACTTTTCTAGTATTACAAGGATCCATCCATCATCTATCAGTGCTTCACCAACAAAGGTAGGTCCAATTGATGATATTAGACCAAATAAGGTTGTGTCTTTCAGTGACAATCTAGTCTTCAGAGGGTCATTGTAATTTTCAATAATCAAAGTTTTAGGATGAGATGACATGTACTTCCATCCAGTTTTTACTTGCCTACTGAACACTCTATAAGCTTTGGATCTCTTAGAGTATCCAAAGAATGTAAACTTTTGTGAGCGGGGATCAAACTTACCAAGGTTGCCTTTAGTGTTTAACATATAACAAATACAAACAAATTGCTTAAAGTAAGAGATATTTGGCTTTTTACCCCGATAATTCATATGGTGTTTTATACAATATTGACCTAATTAAAATTATATTCTTAAGATAGCATGCAATGTTAATTGCCTCTACCCATAAATGTTTTGCAACATCCATCTAATTTAACATTGTTCTAGCCATTTTTTGAAGAGATCTTTTATTTATTTCTACAACTCCATTTTGTTGTGGGGTTCTAGGGGAGGATATGTTGTGTGAGATTCCATTCTAACCACAAAAACTTTCAAAGAACTTCTTTTCAAATTTTCCTCCATGATCACTTATAATTGTTATAATCCTAACACATTTTTCATTCATTACTTGTTTGTAAATTGCAATAAACACTTTGTGGCAGACATCTTTATTTCTTAAGAATTTTACACAAGTCCACCTAATGTAATCATCTACTATTGCAAAGCCATATTTCTTTCCATTTACTAAGGTTGTTTTCACTGGTTCAAAGAGATCTATATCTAAGAGTTCAAGAGATTTGGAAGTAGAGACTAAGTTCTTGGGGTATAGGAGATATTAGATTGTGACATGTTTCGCACATAATTTCAATTTTGTAGCTAAGCTTAGGTAAACCTCTAACAAGTTAAAGTTTATTCAATTTTGAGATTAATCTTAGGTTTGCATGACCTAACCTTTTGTGCCAAATTAATTTTTTTTCATTTACTAACATGAGACGCCTAACATCTTGTTTACCTAAGCTAAACAAGTTTATCTTATATAGGTTATTTTGCCTCTGACTTGTAAAGAGTAAAGACCCATTTTTTTTACTAATTGTTTTGCATGATTTTTTATTAAATATAATATCATAGTTATTATAACTTAATTGACTAATACTTAAAAAAATATGTTTAAGACCTTTAACAAAAGAAACATTTTTAATAGAAGGAGATGTGCCATTACCAATTGTTTTGTGTTTGATGATTTTGCCTTTCTGCTTTCCTCCAAAAGTCATTATGCCTTCTTTAATTATGATTCTAGTTTGGTGATTCAATTGTTTGGTCTAATCAGAGGTTGCAGTAAACAAACAGAGTGAAGGTAAAAGTAACACCCCCAATTTTATCCCGGTTCAGCACCAAC
>NC_021166.2:40522974-40529963 GCF_000331145.2 Cicer arietinum | reverse complement strand
TACACAACTTAAAACCTACAGATTGTTAGTGGCAAACTAAAGCCATTACTGGTTTGGGTTACAATAGATTGGTACTAGTTTAGTTTTGCTTCTAATAAGCAGATTTGATACAATAATTTTTCACACTTACAATGAAGCACTAAGCACTAAATAATATAAGTTGAATGAGTACTTTGCTAGAACTTAAAACCTTAAAATATAAATACTTTAGAGAAAATTTAGCTTATGAGGTTTTCTGAATAACTTTGGTTTTTAGAGTTTCTGAGTTTGTGTGTTCATGTTGTTTCTTCTTCAGCTTTGATCCACTATTTATAGATGAAATTCAGATTTTTGAATTTATTGTTGAGTTTTTGAGTCGTATCTCAAATTCACCTTGGTCAACAGAGATTTCTTCCAAATACAACTTTGATTTATATGATCTTGATATTATGACTGTTAGGCAATTTTTTATTTCCTAATTTGATATAAGCAATCCTTCTAGAAAGATAGTGTGCGTATTTGTTCTGATTAAGTTTGCAAATTGATTCACTTGAGTCTTCCTTCATATGCTTGATTTGATTAAAGCGGGAACAATTTGGGCTTGTTCTTGGACCTTCAAAAGTAAGAACACGACTATGTCTAATTTAGTATTTTTCTCAATCTATCAAAACTTTTGATTTTCCACCATAGTCGTTGACTTTTCTCCAAGAATCATTGACTTTTATTCTTCATAATCGTTGACTTGATTGTTAGAATTAGATGCTATGATGTTTGAATAACCATAGTTAGAGGTAGATGCAAAGCTGCGTAACTTAGAATTAGTGGCATGGGCAACTTCACCTTTGTTGCATTATCATAGTTAGTGCAACTTCAGATTGTGTTGCATATCAGAGACAACACTCTGGAATGAGTTGCAGTCTTTAGATTCAAAAGAATATATGCTTCAGATGGAGACTTGAACAGTGCCTTCAAACTTTATAGGCATGCTCAAAAATACAATTCATCAAAGGCATGCTAAAGTTATTGTTCATCAAAGGCATGCTGAAGTTAATGTTCATCAAAGACATGCTAAAGTTATTGTTCATCAGAGACATGCTAAAGTAACTATTCATCATAGTTATCCTATAGTTACTATTCATCAGAGGCATAAAAACTCTTGAGGCATGTTGAATCTTTAGAGGCATAGAATTTTTTAGAGGCATGCTGACCAGGAGCACACTTCAGTCTTTAGAGGTAGACGTAGAAACACATTGAACTACCAGAGGTACGCTATTAGAGGCAGATGAGCTAACTTTTCCAGCGCGTGCATTTTTGGGTTATGAGAACTTCGTTGACTGATTTGATTTATTTTCCTTTGACCGTTTTACTTCCTCTGGTGATATCCTCTAGTGGTATCCTCTGATTTTCTTATTCTAATTTTTGCATACTTAATGAAGTGCATAGTGCAACAAATTTTTCTCAAAAAATACCTTTGTTAATGTTGAATGAGGAGAGAATATTGAGAGACATGTTGAATAACATGTGTGTTTCAACTATACAACGAAAGTTCTTTATATAAACTATGAGTGCTAAATACACATAATGACATGAATACTTATATACTTTCTATTTATTTACATACTAATATTTTATTTTCAACACTCCCCTCAAGCAAGAGCATATAAATCAAATGCACCCAACTTGTTACATATATAACTAATTCTAGGACCTCGCAATAACTTTATAAAAATATATACCAATTGATCATTAGAATTGAAAAAGCTAGTGATCAAGTCTCCCGAATCGATCTTTTTTATATAACAAAATGGTAGTATATCTCAATATGCTTGGTTCTCTCATGAAAAACAAGATTTGAGGCAATGTGCAATGTAGTTTGACTATCACATATTAATGTCATTAGGTTGACCTCTTCAAATTGAAGTTCTTTTAGTAATTGTTTCAACCAGATGATTTCACATGTTACTAGTGCCATGGCCCTATATTTTGCCTTAGCGTTGGATCTTGCAACAAAATTTTGTATTTTACTCTTCCAAGATATTAAATTTTCTCCGACAAGTACACAATACCCAATAGCATCTTTCAATGGGTGAGTCTGCCCAATCAGCATAGGAGTAACCAACTATCTTAGTATGTCCTCTATTTTCAAAAATGAAACCTTTTCCATGTGCACTTTTGATGTATTTAAGAATCTAAATTACAACATTCATATGTTTTTGGCAAGGAGAATTTAAGAACTGACTTACCACATTGATAACGAAGGAAATGTTAGGACAAGTGATTGTGAGATAGTTTAATTTTCCAACAAATCTCCTATATCTTCTTGAATCTGATAGAGGCTCCCTCTAATTAGGTAGGAGTATGACATTTGGATCCATAAGAGTATCAACTAGCTTGGCATTTAATAGACATGTTTCTTCGAGAATATCCATAACATATTTTCTTTGTGAAATTACAAGGCCTTCCTTGGATTGGGCTACCATAATACTCAAAAAATAGTGGAGTTTACCGAGGTCTTTAGTATGAAACTGATTTGAAAGATGTTGTTTCAACTAGATTAATCCTTGATGATCACTACTAGTTATGACAATATCATCCACATAAACAACAAGATAGATGCACCCATGGGTTAGGTGACGATAAAATACAAAGTGACCAGCTTCAGTGTGAATATTTAGAGGCATTTTCGAACATAGTCCCTAATAAAGTGATGTTTTAATTCTATGTGTTTAGCCCTAGAGTGTAAAATTGGATTCTTAGTTAGACAAATAGCAGATGTATTCTAACATAATATAGGAATGTTACTCTCGATTATTTTGTAGTCCTCTAATTGATATTTCATCCATAGTAGTTGAGAGATGCATCATGCTGTTGAAATGTACTCAACTAATGTTGTTGACATTTTAATTGTGCTTTGTCTTTTGCTTAACCAGAAGATCAAATTTTCACCTAGGAAGGTGCAACTTCCACAACTGCTTTGTCTTTCAAGTTTCCACAAGTGATTTTTACAGCACACTCAATCTAACTTAAGAGATAGACTTGAGTTACAAAAATAATGTGTATAATAAAAGTAATTGGGATCTAACAATTTCTCAACTTTTGTTTGAGACACGAAGAATTCATTAGGATGATCCACGAATATAGTAATAAAACTAAAGTTTGCTTGAGAGAAGAGATTTGTTGCTTGAGCTTCAATGATCAAGTGTAGATTGGTTGCTTTGGGAACTCTTGCATTTGTCTTCTGATTTCTCCTCTATTTATAGATGATAAGAGACTTAAAAACTCTAATAAAGTTGAATATAGCTGTAAGACACACTGGCCAACTATCATATATGTTTTAAAACACTTTAAGCACATGTTCATATTTATGTCCATATTGTTCTTGACAAACCTAGAACATTCTTGCTTTTGATTCTAAAGAAAAACGTGAGTGACTGTGAGTATGAGTTGTCAATTGTCAGTTGGTATTGTTCTAACTCAAAAGCGTGCAAATCTTTATGAAGAATAGTGCATATATAGTGTACTTGTGTCCTTGTTCACAACTCATCAATCTAGAGATCAATTTAGAGATTGCTTTCATCTTTTAGGCCTTTATTTAAAGTTTTGGAATCTGATCATTTATCTTAGCAGCATTTGATACTCTTAACATGCAGTTTGGACGGCCAATGATGATTTGTCTTGGATTTTGTCTACAGTAAAGGACAATCATAATGATCTTTTGATTATTCTCCAAATAACCTGAAGGTTCTGCAATTATTCTTCCATCAATCTGGTTTGACATTTTTTTGAGGATTTTTCCAAATAATTTCATACTTCAAAAATGATTGTTCTTGTCTTGATGTATATATGTCCAGATTTTGACGATGAACTCAATTTTGATTGTTTGAAAAGTGACCATGTGATCTTTGCATTAATATACATGTTTATTCTTGATTTCCTATCTTTGAATAAATCACTCAAAAACAAAAGTTAATTGATAATATGATCAAAATCATAATTGGTGATTTAATTAACTGTTTGATTTGTTTTCACAATACTAACTAAGGACTCTGCCTCAACAATAGATTGATTATCGTTCATAATATCCCTCAAGATCAAATGGATGTTGATCAACCAATCATTGTGATTTCACAAATTGTTGATAATCTAGTAGATCAAATTGGTCATCATATGCCTAAAAATGATGAATAATTAATTGAACAATATGATCCATAAGAAAATGTTAGTCCAACATTGAGAAGATATACTAGACCAAGAAAGTCAGTTATCTCTAATGATTACATTGTGTATCTACAAGAATCTGACTATAATGTTGGAGCTGATAATGATTTTGAAACCTTTACACAAGTCATGAGTTTCAAAGAGTCAAAATTATAGTATGATGCCATGATTGATGAGATGAATTCCATGAAAAACAACTATATTTGGGATCATGTTGAGTTGCTTAATGGGACAAAAGCTAGAAAATATACATCATTTGGAGCAAGGCATTATAATTTTTCCGTGTTTGATCTATAATATATTTGAATTTGGCCTTTTAGGGCCATGCAATTCTGATTGAAATATTAGTTTTAAAAATTATATAGTAACGTTGCAAATTTTGAAACAATAAAATTGGAGAGAAAAAGATTTAATATAAAAAAGTTTTACAATGTCATTTAATCAATTCCGTGAAATCATAAAATTTTACTCCTCTTGAATGGTATAACACGACAAAATAAATTAAATCATGTTTATTGGTTATCTGTATAAATACCTTAAAAAAAATAATTAAATTAAAGAAGATAACATATGGAGAAGGTTGGTAGTGCAAATACCTTAAAAAATGATTAAAATAAAGAAGATAACATATAGAAAAAGGTTTAAGGGTCAATGTACAATAAACCCCAATTACATTACAATTTTAGAATAAATCTTGGAGATAAATACAGGACTACTGTCCCTGTAGTATACTACTTTTACGTTGCTTGTACGAAGTACCATGGGAGCTGTCTCTACATGCGTTTTTTTATACTTTTCAAACTCAACAACATAAGTCAGGAAAAAAAAAAAAACGGTTCGACTCACTGGAAACCACCTGTTAGCATGAAAATAGGTTCGGTTGTCACAAATTCAAAGCTTAACTCGAGACGAAGACATCACCGGTTTCCAGTTCACCCACAATCCAATTATCTAATTTTAATTTAACAATCATAATACCTAAACTTCACCCACAATCCAATTATCTAATTTTAATTTAACAATCATAATACCTAAACTTCAGAGACCATATATTATTTTTACTATTGTTCTCGTCTAAGCTTCAAAAGTGTATTCTAAAATCGTGGAAAAAATCCAGCAACAACAAACCCTTTCACAAACCACTCATTGTTTCTTCTAATTCATCATCATCATCTATGGTTCCTCTTCTTATTGCATCCCTCAAAGATTTCGTCACACACGGCCACTTATCAAATGCATTCAAAACCTTCTTCCATATTCAGCAACACTCTAATCCTTCTTCTTCTTTCAATCTTCTCTTTTACCCCATTAGACTTCTTCTACTCTCTTGCACCAATCTCAACTCTCTCCCACAGGGTAAACAACTTCATGCCTATATTATCTCATTAGGTATTCATCAAAATCATGTATTGATTTCAAAGCTTATTCATTTATATGCTAATTTCAATCTCATTGCTGATGCTCAAACTGTTGTTGAGGATTCCGATAGTTTCGACCCTTTGCATTGGAATATGGTTATCTCTTTGTACGTTAAAAATAGTCTCTTTCATGAAGCTCTTTCTGTTTATAAGATAATGTTGAGTAGGCATGTTGAACCAGATGATTTTACTTATCCATGTATTCTCAAGGCTTGTGGGGAATTGTTAGATGAAACTAATGGTGTTAAGGTTCATAAGTTTATTGAAGCTAGTTCTCTTAACTCGAGTTTGTATGTACACAATGCTTTGGTGTTTATGTATGGTAGGTTTGGGAAGCTAAATGTTGCTCGCCATTTGTTTGATAATATGTCTGTTAGAGACGATGTTTCTTGGAACACTATAATTAGTTGTTATGCCTCTAGGGGTATGTGGGAGGAAGCGTTTCGGCTATTTGGGAGGATGCAAGAGGAGGGTGTTGAAATGAATATAATTATATGGAATACCATTGCTGGAGGGTGCTTGCATTCTGCCAATTTCAAGGGGGCACTTAAGATGCTTTCTCAGATGAGAATGTTGGTTCGTTTGGACTCTGTTGCAATGGTTGTTGGATTAAATGCGTGTTCCCACATTGGAGCCCTTAAAATGGGAAAGGAGATTCATGGTCATGCTGTAAGGACTTGCTTTGATGTGTTTGACAACGTGAAAAATGCGTTGATTACAATGTATTCTAGGTGTCGAGACCTCAGTCATGCATATGCGTTGTTTCAGAAAATAGACGAGAAAGGTTTGATCACATGGAATGCCATGCTCTCTGGATATGCTCACATGGATCGAGCTGAGGAAGTCTCCTTCCTTTTCAGAGAAATGCTACATGAGAACGTTGAGCCTAATTTTGTGACTATTGCGAGTGTTCTTCCTCTTTGCGCTCGAATAGCAAATCTACAACATGGTAAAGAGTTTCATTGCTACATGATGAAGCGTCAAGAACGGTTTGGTGACTATTTATTATTGTGGAACACCCTGATAGATATGTATTCAAGGTCTGGCAAAGTTTTAGAGGCCAGGAAAGTGTTTGATTCATTAAGTAGGAGAGATGAAGTCACCTATACTTCCATGATTATGGGATATGGTATGAGGGGAGATGGAGAAACTGCTCTAAAACTATTTGAAGAGATGTGCAGGTTTGATATTAAACCGGATCGTGTAACGATGGTTGCAGTTCTAACAGCATGTAGTCATTCTGGCCTTGTAGCACATGGGCAATTGTTTTTTAGAAAGATGGTAGAAGTTTATGGAATGAATCCCCAGATTGAGCATTATTCCTGCATGGTTGATCTCTTTGGAAGGGCTGGTCTTCTTGAAAAAGCAAAGGAG
>NC_021166.2:40520001-40522939 GCF_000331145.2 Cicer arietinum | reverse complement strand
AATGCCATACAAGCCTACTACAGCAATGTGGGCCACTCTTATAGGAGCTTGTCGAATCCATGGAAATACAGTAATGGGGGAATGGGCTGCAGGAGAGTTGCTGGAAATGAAACCTAATCATTCAGGTTATTATGTGTTGATTGCAAATATGTACGCAGCTGCTGGTTGTTGGAGCAAACTAGCAAAAGTGAGGATTTTTATGAGGGATTTAGGTGTGAGAAAGGCTCCTGGTTGTGCTTGGGTTGATGTTGGCAGTGAGTTTTCTTCCTTTTTAGTAGGGGACACTTCCCACTCTCATTCAGGTGAGATTTACCCCCTGATGGATGGGTTGAATGAACTCATGAAGGATGCTGGTTATGTACCTAGCGAAGGGTTTGTCACATCTGAACAAGATTTTGAGTAGATGGATATGGTCTTAGGTGCAAGAGCCCCAAAAGCAGAAGCATATTCTAACAATTCCATAGAAGCATATGCCTCTTGTCATTTTTATCCATTTACTATAGTCAATTATAGCTAAAGATAATCAAATATGGGAGCTCTATGATTACTACTTCACTTCTGGTATAAGCATTTCTAGAAGGTGATTATATGATAAATAGCAGAATTTGCAAGATAAAATAATGATCATGTTTGTAAGGAAAATGGAAGTGTTCATGTGTGATTGGACTGCTTTGAAAGCTAGGATTTATGCCCTGTAATGTAGAGTATCTTCTCTTTTGTCCGTTTTCAATTCATTTTCTTGTAGTTAAGTTCATTTTGTTATGGGATATGGTGAAAACATTTTCTGGATATGCATGCAGTGCTGAAATTATGTGTGAGTCTTGGTATCAGTATTCAATCAAATTTCCTAATGGTCAAAACAGAATCTGCTTATAGAGTATCCACCAAAATAATTGCCGTGAAGTTGGACAGGATTTTTGTCATATTCATGTCTTCCACTCTTCCTTATTGTGTTTAGTCTATTATGAGATAGTATATTGTTAGAATCAAGTGCATGTATTTATTTTTAGGATTAGAATTTGAATTAGCAAATGATATCATTAGCATTTATTGTATCTTTTTAACATGCTACTATAAAAAGAGTTAAATGTGGCCTAATTTGGATACACAAATTCAACATATACAATAGTAACATTACTTGATCTATTTTTTTGCTGACTCTGCTCTTTCTCTGCCCCTGAACAGCTTGTCTTCTGTACTGTTGGATTCTCTGGAGCAGATATAAGAAACCTTGTCAATGAAGCAGCAATAATGTCAGTAGGTGTATGCTGCATAGACCTTATAGGTACTATTCTTCAAATTTATACCTCCATGTCAGTAGGTTTATGCTGCAATATGACTTTTTTGCCAGTAGTCTCTTTAAATTGTATTCATTCTTAGTCTTAATAAATACAAATACAAAAATCAAATACTTTTAGTACATAGTGAGGGACCAAGAACACATTTGTAAATGTTAAAAATGAATCAAATATAAGTGAGGAGAACTTGAAAAGAACACTATATTTCAGGAGCAAAAAACATACTCATGTCTTTAATCAATATATTTAAACTTCTATTATTGCTGTTTTGTATTTGACCTTTCTGTTAACTGCTCTCTTATAGCTGAGCCCTGCTTATTTGAATATATGAGGATCTTCACTTCAAAACTTGCTGCCCTTCTAGCATTGTTTCCTGATGTCTTTTTATCACGATTTTTCTCTGCATACCGAGTTTTATAAATGAAAAAAAAGAAAAAAACATTTTCTGGATAATATAAAATTACAGTTGGAAATCATAATTACATGGTTATGTTTGTGTCATCTTGCAGATATGAAGCCAGTATGGGTGTACATGACGCCGGTAAGAAGAGACCATACATAACCACCAAGCATTGTGTACATACGAACTCGAGTTAAGAGAACTAGCTTCAATAAACTTATGAACCTTAACACCATTAGTTTCATCTAACAATTCCCCATAAGCCTTGAGAATACATGGGATAAGTAAAATCATCTGGTTCAACATGCCTACTCACCATTAGTTGCCATAACTGATTTTCTGCTTATATTGAACTTGAAAAATTTATTTTAGTACTGGGAACTAAAATTGTTTGTTTAAACATGTTTAATTGTTTATTTGTTTAATAATAAACTTCATGTAATAATAAACTTTATTTTAATAATAAACTTCATGTAATTTATTTGTTTAAACATGTTTAATTGATTTTCTACTTATATTTATTTTATGTTTATATTTAGCTTGATCTTAGTGTTTTATACTAAGTTCATGTAATTTAATATAAACTAGTAATTTACATGAACTAAACTGAATATAAACTAAGGAGGTCACAAAGCTTTGTTTTATATCAAGTTAAAAGGTTCTTTAAAAAAACAGTCATATAACATAAGAAAACAAAGAGGTCTTTTAGAGCGCTTATTTGAAAAAGCGCTGTAAAAGAGCCTTTTAAAATAAAATAAGGAGGTCTTTTAGAGCGTTTATTTGAAAAAGCACTGTAAAAGGCCTTTAAAAAAACAGTCATAACATAAGAAAACAAAGAGGCCTTTTAGAGCGTTTATTTGAAAAAACGCTGTAAAAGAGCCTTTTAAAATAAAATAAGGAGGTCTTTTAGAGCGTTTATTTGAAAAAGCACTGTAAAAGGCCTTTAAAAAAACAGTCATATAACATAAGAAAACAAAGAGACCTTTTAGAGCGCTTATTTGAAAAAGCGCTGTAAAAGAGCCTTTTAAAATAAAATAAGGAGGCCTTTTAGAGCGTTTATTTGAAAAAGCACTGTAAAAGGCCTTTAAAAAAACAGTCATAACATAAGAAAACAAAGAGGCCTTTTAGAGCGCTTATTTGAAAAAGCGCTGTAAAAGAGCCTTTTAAAATAAAATAAGGAGGTCTTTTAGAGCGTTTATTTGAAAAAGCACTGTAAAAGGCCTTTAAAAAAACAGTCATA
>NC_021166.2:40518817-40519237 GCF_000331145.2 Cicer arietinum | reverse complement strand
CTGTTTGCTGTTTATTTTTTATCTTTTTTGAAAGCATGTACTTACTATATGAGTTTATTAGGTTGGATGGAATGAAAGTGGTCAGCCAATCGACCTCAACAGCTCCATGTTTGTAAGTTACATTGGGGCTGTTGTTCGTCAAAATATCCCCATTACAATCGATGACTGGAGAGATAAGGCGTTGAAGGATGCCAATATAGTCTGAAATGATATACAAGTAACCTTTTTGATCCACTCTTTTGTCATTTATAATTTTTTACATTGAAATACTTTACTCAAATTATATCTTTATTTCGTTTGCAGACTGCTTTTGTTCTTGATGAGGTGAGAAAGAATTACGTCTTGAGAGTTGCCGATAAAATACACCGGAGTTTTAGATCTCACCTCTCAAACTTCTATCTAAAAGATAGTGAGGGAAAT
>NC_021166.2:40486494-40518768 GCF_000331145.2 Cicer arietinum | reverse complement strand
GAAGAATGGAGTGCATTTGTATCAAAACGTTCCGACCCCGCGTTTGTAGTAAGTGATTAATTTATTAACATTTGTGTTTTATTATTCATATTCATAGCGTATTTTAAATTTTTACACGATTGTAATTTTTTTTATATAGAATATAAGTAAGGCAAATCGCGAGAGGGCGAGAAATTCGACGCACCCATACAAAAAATCACGTATGGGATATGCACGTCTAGAGCAAAAACTTGTAAGTAATTAAACATCACTTTTATATAATGAAAGAATTTGTATTATAAACTATAGTTTCTAACTAATATTTTGTTTATGATCTTAACGAATAGCGACAAGACACTCAATCCGATCAACCGTCGGGTCGTCATATATTGTGGAAGGAAGCTCGTGTAAATAAGGACGGAGTGGTTGATAACGAAAATGTTCAAAAAATAATAGAACTTTGTGTAAGTATATGATTACTTTAATTTTTTTTAATATTGTATATTATCACTTTAATATTTTTTAATATTGTATTTTAAAAATGATATTGAACTTATCTTTTTAATCCTAAATGTATTTTAGGAGAATATCGAACAAAGTTCGGAAAATAAAGAGGGCAACAAAGAAAGTTGCAGGGACATTCTAGGTAAAATATTTAATGTTCCTGAATAATACTTCGGGAGAAGTATTGCACAACACAGCGATCCCTACTCATCGGAAGGTCGGAAAGGGAACATTGTACAATACTTCGGGAGAAGTATTGCACAACACAGCGATCCCTGCGGGCCATGTCAAAGTATCACCTGTCATTGCTTTGGAACCAAATGCGTTGTTGCCTATACCGGACAACAATGCAGATATGAGGTTTTTGGGCGAAGCAGTTAGTAGTTACATGGCATGGCCCACACATCTTGTTGCCCTTGATAAGGTATGTTTAATTAATTGAAATGTATGTTTAATTGATATGTATATTTAATTGCTGATTTTTTTCCGCTGCTAACTTTAATTTCACATTTATATTTAGATTCTGAAAAAGCATAAAGGGAATGATAAAAAGATTCTCAAAAATGAGTCAATTACATCGCCTGAAAAGGTTTGTCACATTTATTCCCTAAGGTTTGTCATTTTTTCAGATTCAATAAACTAACATTTAACCTCATTTTTTCAGATTCAATCAAATAAACCACCCGCACAGCAAAATAAAGCTGGCAAACCTCAAAAATTGGAGGGTAATAAAGCTGGCAAACTACAAAAGCTGGAGGGTAATAAAGTTGCCATAGTTGCAGCTAAAAAACTGGATCAGGGAAAATCAGTCGCTGCTGCTCCTAAAATAAGTCAGCCATGCCTTGCTAAATACGGGGCGTGTCTTGACATCCAAGTAAAAAGGAATATGGGCAGCAACGACGATTCACGCGTCATAACCATGAATAAAGCTATATTCGGAGATGAGTATGAAGAATTTCTTGAAAAGGAGCACATATACGAACTTCTCAACCATAAGGAGCTGAGTGCTACTGTCATTAGCTTGTACATAAGGTAAAAAACTACTTTTAATTGCATTTGTTGGTAATTAATTAAATTTATTGATAATTAATTTAAGTTTAAATTTTCATTGACGGTTTTTGTATGAGAAGTTGGTGTGCTTGCGCAGATTGTCAAATAGATATTCATTCTTGTCTCCGCATAAGCTTTCGATGTGTAAACTCGATCCAGTGAATGTAAAAAAATACATTGTAGATATGTTATTAGGAAATATAGAGAAGGATAAGTTGTTCTCTGCACCATATAATTCAGGGTACGTAATTATATATTATTTATTTATATCTTTTTTAATTTATGATATCTTATATTTATTAGTTGTGTAAACAAAACTGTCAACCAAATTTTTGTTGTTGTAGGGCACATTGGATGCTATTTGCAATCAATGCGACCTCTAAAGTTGTATACTATTTAGATCCCTTGCACGGCAAACAACAATCACTCCGATATAAAGACTATGTTCGACACGTAAGTAATGTGTTTGTTAATGTATAAATAATGTATTTGTTAATGCTATAATAATCACATTTATTTATTCGATAGTGCTTTACAAGTTTTTCGAGCTCAAAGAGGTGCTACAGTGTCGAAGAAAAAGTCTAATAACATCACATGGATTCCAATAAAGGTTTGAAATATATGTCTTTAAATTTTCATTTATAAATATATGCCTTTACAATCAATGCACAAATATTTTATTGACTTATATGTTTTATTTTATAGTGCCCTCGTCAAACGAACAACATCGAATGTGGGTACTATGTATTGAGATTCATGAAGGAGATTGTTGATAGGAATCAAACTATTATCCCAGAAACAGTACGGTATTTTCATTATTTGATTTTCATATATAAATTATGTATATATTTGATTCTAACTTATTTATGTTCAATTTTTATATTGCACAGTACTTTGACAATTCCAGTCCAACATACTCTGAGAAAGATCTAATTGAATTAAAGGAAGACTGATGTCAGTATGTGCTTGAAATGAAAATTATTTAATTTTCTGAGAAATAGCATGTTGCAAGGGATCTGAATATTATATGGTAGCTAGTTCTGTTCTGTGTAATAATGTTAGTTATATGTATATGAATAGGGCACAGTATCTGAATATGTATATGAATATGTGTTGTTGTACAATATCTAAATTGTATATGTAGTTAAGTTATATATATCTAAATATGTTCTGTTGTTGTGTAAATTAAGTTATAAAGTTAAGTTATATAGTTCTGTTTTTGTGTACTGATTGTGTGAACTGATTCTGAATATGTATCTACATATGTTCTGTTGTTGTGTGAACTGATTCTGGATGAAAATGATTTTGGAAAAAAAATTAAAAGACAGCATTTTTTAAAAAAATGCCATAAAAAACTAAAAAGTGCTTTTTTAAAAATTTAATTTACAACCGCTTTTTTTAAAAAGCGCTGTAAAATGTACACTATAATGCATATATTGAATGCACCTTTTACAGCGCTTATTTGAAAAAGCGTTGTAAAATGTGCACTATAATGCATATATTGAGTGCACATTTTACAGCGCTTTTTCAAATAAGTGCTGTAAAATGTGCATTATAATGCATATATTGAGTGCACATTTTACAGCGCTTATGTGAAAAAGCGCTGTAAAATGTGCATAACAAGCGGGCACAATATATTTGTATTTTTTATAGCGCTTTTTTATTTTAAAAAACACTGTTGTATCTTTTTACATCGCTCGATTCTACAGCGTTTTTTTTAAAAAAAAAACGCTGTAATATCTTATTTTTCGCGTAGTGTTATATGGATGATATTGTCATAACTAGTAGTGATCATCAAGGATTAATCCAGTTGAAATAACATCTTTCAAATCAGTTTCATACTAAGGACCTCGATAAACTCCATTATTTTTTGAGTATTGAGGTATCCCAATCCAAGGAAGGCCTTGTAATTTCACAAAGAAAATATGTTATGGATATTCTTAAAGAAACATGTCTATTAAATGCCAAGCTAATTGTTACTCTTATGGATCCAAATGTCAAACTCTTAGCCTCTATCAGATTCAAGAAGATATAGGAGATTGATTGGAAAATTAAACTATCTCACAGTCACTTGTCCTGACATTTCCTTCGTTATCAGTGTGATAAGTCAGTTCTTAAATACTCGTTGCCAAAAACATATGGATGTTGTAATCCGAATTCTTAAATACATCAAAAGTGCACCTGAAAAATGTCTCATTTATGAAAATAGAGGACATACTCAGATAGTTGGTTACTCATATGTTGATTGGACAGACCCACCCATTGATAGTCGCTATTGGGTATTGTGTACTTGTGGAGAAAATTTAATATCTTGGAAGAGTAAGAAACAAAATTTTGTTGCAAGATCCAACGCTGAGGCAAAATATAGGGTCATGGCACTAATAACATGTGAAATCATCTAGTTGAAACAATTACTAAAAGAACTTCAATTTGAAGAGGTCAACCTAATGACATTAATATGTGATAATCAAACTGCATTGCACATTGCCTCAAATCTTGTTTTTCATGAGAGGACCAAGCAAATGTGTTCTTGTATGGTAGGCAATTATGCACCCTCAACTAATTCAATTTACCAAGAAAATGGATGAGGATTTCTGAAAGGTCTTCAACACTAATCAACATAGAGAATTCATCAATGGAGAGACATATCACTACCCATTGAAGAGGAAACTGAGCTGGACGAAGAACAGTTCCGCTATGTTCTCCCCAATTGTTCCATGAATGTGTAGTAAGAGATTTGACTCATCTAAAATGAGAAATTAGTAAAGTGAAAAAATCAATGGTTGATAATATAACCACTCATGATTGGTCATGCATATGCAACTAATATCAGTAATTAATTTAATCATCAATGGTTAATATTACTTTATTCTCAAAAGTGATGTATTAACATCGATGAAGAGGAGCAGGTATATGTCAGATGTCATATACCGTACACGATCATTATGCGGCAATGGTCTGTCCTGCATTGATGATATTATAAATACCATGATGTATGGAGGAAAAAGAAGAGGAACATAGTAACAAGAAAGGTGTTGATTTTGTAATTAAAAGTGAAAGCAGGAAATGATAACAGAACAAAATTTATGAAACCAAATTAGTCCCCAAGTTTCAAGGATGTAATGATGTAGTTTCTTAATAACTCTGAACAGAAATCTCTATACATTAGAATCAACAAAAAGAATAGAGAAAGTTTATTATTGATAAACGAAAATTAAATGGATAATAGAATTCTCCCAATCAGTTTCCCTGCACAAAGAATCTCCTTTCACTCACAATATCAAATGTTACATTGCCTATTTATCTATCTAATCAATCCACTCTTATTAACAAGCTGACAAACTAATTACTCCAATTAACCCTAACTAATTTCAACTCCCTTCATTCTTTAACCTAACGGAATATCTTAAACTCAGCCCACATTAACAACATCTGCAATATTTATCATTTGCTTGAGAAAACAAACATATCTTAAAATGATTTGTATTTACCTGTTATCTTTTCTAGAGTATCCCTTCCTACCTTCATCAGTAATATCATCACCAAATACAACATGTTCAGCACATTACCGCAGTGTATCTCATGCCATGCTTCTTGTTGCTCTGAATCAGTTTCATCTGTCAGTCAATCAAGATTCACAATCATAAGAGGGAAACTTTTGGTTAGGCGGTCTCATCATTCATGCAATTCCCCCGTCCATTGATCAATCAATTTGAGCATCCTGTCAGCACATGGCAAACGGAAAAAAATGTTCATCTTGGACTCTCTTCCACAATCAAAATGTCTATCAATTGATACCTATTCACTCGGTCAGACTCCACAGCGTTTTTATGCCCCTATACTTAGAGGTGCACCATCTTGGTAGGAATTGGCAAAGACCTTCTTGTACTCATCCTTGAGGACAGCATTCATGGCAATCATGACTAGTTTATCCATTCCATAACATTTTATTTGCTATATATTTTTTAAATTTGACTATTTAATTGAAAATTTATATCATACATATAAATTTTTATATGTAATCATTTGATACATTATTGAGGTATACAAGATTAATGTCCTATAATAGAAACGGCGTTAATTTTGACACACCTCAATAACATATCAAACGACCTTAAAATTATGTAAAAAATGATATAAAGAATCTATATGATATAAATTTTCATTCAAATGATCAAAATTAAAAAATATATATCGAATTAATTGTTATTGATCGGTGTGATAATATTACACGAGTGTAATTTGATTCCTTCTTATATATATTTAAGTTGTCATGGGAGACAAACAATCAGTCCAAAAACAACCATTCTTAAATAACCTATTAGCCCCCATCTAGCGTTACAAAGCGTCAATTACTCAATTTTCAATGTTACCATAATACAACGGGTAACAAAAAGTCCTGTCAACCAATACTAGCTAGGCTATACAACCAATACATCAACGGCACAATCAAAGAGAATGGAAACTGCTACCTATTGCTAAGTACTAACAGTAATTTTATGGTGTATCGAGGACCAAACCCTTTTCTAATCCTTTTAAAACATGCAAGAAGCATGTAAAAAAAGTAGACCAAAAGTGGTTAAATAAAAACTACATGAATATACCTTGTCTTCCACTACAAACCATAGTCTTAATGAGTAGTTCAACAACAGGCAGAAACAAGTTAACCTTCAAGGTTTGCTGAGATAACTTTTTCTAATTAATTGTCCACTCATTCAAATCGTCTTAACTACCAAAACTTCTCTACTAATTCAGCCTTCTCTGCTAAAAATTGCCTGAGACAAACTTGACAAGCAACACGACTATAAAGTGGAAGAAAGTACCACATAAATCAGTAGGTGACATTCCCAAAGTCAATGAGGTGTATCAACTCATGCTGAACATAGATGCTATAAAGTTGGTAGTTGCATACTTCTCTAAGTTAAATAGCAGAAAAGCCTTATTTTTAACAATCTGTAAACAAATTGGAGCTATCAAGAAAGCTAGTAAACAAATTTAAATGTTCTACAGATGAGTTAGTTGTATGATTCCACGAAAATAACTTTTATCCTTTTATTCCACTTCAAATGTACACAGTCAACGGACATGATTTATGACTATAAGGTCAACCGATAGTAAAATACAATATACTAAAGAGTCATCCATCATACTCCAGAGTACAGAGTCCACCAAATTTTAAGGCTAGCAAAAACTGTGAAATATGATGCTTATTTAGCAATTCCTCATCAATTTAAATAACATAGCTGTTTTCTGTGTCTATACAACTTTTCAAATGGCATATCAGTCTCAACATTAATGGAAGAGTGTTTTCATACATGTAGAGAGGGAAGGAGGTTTGAGAAAGGAAACATAATTAACAGCTAATATAACATATATTGTTGGATGGAATTTGGATACAATAAACGGGCTTCTACTAATATGTAGCATTGAATGTATTGTTGCCAGATTGAATCAAGAAGGCTTGACATAAGTGTTGTCCTCTCTAAACTTTGCAATTTGACTTCGAATCATTAGCTCGACATGTGGTTGAACAAACATGTGAGTACTATCCAAAATATGTATTATGAACTTGTCAGATGCAGGCAGAGAAGCATTCATATTGATGATATATTGAGCCATAGGTATGTCACTACACAACAAAAGTAATACAAAACTCAAAGAACAAAAAAAAACAGTATATTATGATGTCTACTCTTACTACTGCTACAAATTAGATGCCACTAAAGATCAAGTCAGTGACTTTATAGAAATTGTGACTGCTATTTACATATATTCAATTATCAATAACCAGAAAAGCTTGAAAAATTCTGAACCAAATATGAAGAAACCGTTACTTGGCTCTTTCCAACAAAGAACGAAAGGAAATCGGTCCTTAAATTATTTTATATTTTAGTCTAGTTCAGCCACGTAAATTGAATGTTGGGAGGTAAACAGCCAACAAGAGAGTAAACTCAATGTCACAATAATAAATATGTTATGATTGATGCATAATTAGTCAGGACAAAATATGATAAAAAATACAATTAGTAGAGTGAAAATTGGAATAGCTCCCGTTGTAGGAAAGATGGTAGAGTATTGTTTTGGATGGTTTAGGTATGTGTTTAGATGTTGCCGTAAGGAGGATAGTTCAATAGTTAGGGATAAAGGGAGTCCAAGTGTAGACCTAACTATTATAATAGATTCAGAGGTAAATAAATCTGTTTTTAGACTTAATACATGATAGGTTATTTCGCCTTCATTTTATCCATGTAGTTGAGCTCACAAGGAGAGAAAAAAAAATTGGTTGTTGTTGTTTTGATAGAACAAGTCGCACGCGTTTATATCGTGATATCTTCACACACCCCTCCTATCTCTTGAAGTCCTAAACTAATATCTCCCACAATTTTTGGGTTCATTTCTTACAGCAATCCTTTCAATTTAAACAAGAGTTCAGTGGTATTGAGACATCGACTATTGGACATGTTTATACTTTGTGACTGTTCAACTAAAGATTTGCTCGTATAGAGTTAATTGATCAAAATGCGTGTGTGTGTGTGTGTGTGTGTGTGAAACAAGCTAACTTTTGCTTTACATAGAGTTATTAAGGTATGCATAACCTGTTTTTTAAATTTTTCTTATTTCTTCCATCTCAACAACTCTTAATATTCATAACCTGTTATTGTAGTAAAGGTTCACTTTTGAAGATGGTCTAAACTTTAAGATATTAATGGGATTATTCCATATAAAAATTGACTAGTGAGGAACAAAAATTTCAGCTTTTGTCCACTCTCTCAGCTCTCTTTTTGTCCAGTCCCCTGACCAGTTCTGAAATCAAACTGGAGTTGTGGTGTCCAGTCCCTTATTTTTCAGCAAATCAAACGCGCCCAAAGGGAACTTCCTTAGGACCGTTCCAAAACCATGGTGATCTTGTAAAAGAAAAAGTATAAAATGATGTACTCCTACTACAACACATTAGATGCCACTAAAGATCAAGTCAATAACTATTTTTATGTGGAAAGAAAATTTTACTGCTGTTTACATAGTAAATTGTCAATAAACAAATGAGACTTTAAAAATAAAAGGAAAATCAGACAGATCCAAAAATTGCAAAACAACTTGTGAGAAATCATTTATTAATTAATTTATTTTATAAACAAGCTAGCAAAATGCTTTAAAACTTTGAAATTCAGTATTCAGCACAAATTTATTCTTTCAAAACAATGAAGCCTTACGAAATGAAATAAAAGAGTGAATGTTACGAACCAGGAAATAAAGACGCCTTTAGTTGCATTAACCATGATCAGGGACGGTCCTAAGATATTTGGAGCCTGGGCGAACTATAAAAATGAAACCTTGCGATCATTATAATCATTTTCAAGTCACAATTTCAAGGCCACAGTGCAAAAACTACGTGAAAAGCAATCTCAAATAAGAGAAAAAAAGCAAGTCACAATTTTTGAAAAAAAACACTTCTCCTCTTTCACAAAATAGGCACGATGTTTGAAACAAATCAACGTAATAGAAGAACAATAATTCAATGAAACAACACAACAACAACAAATCAAAACAAAACTAAATGTTTAAAATAAGAATCAAAACAACCATTGAAACAACATAAAAGAAAAATAAATGAAAGAAAAAACATGGTAAAGATGAATAGAAACGAGCCAGAACTAAACGATTGAGAAAGAAGGAAGGACGGTGCCGGGTTGCCGAAAAACGCTGCCGGAAGATCGGTTGTCTTGGGTGATGGCAATGTCAGGATGGGTTTGGGGTTTTGGGTGAAAGGATAGATGGAACAGAAAGAGACGATAGAAGTGAGCGTAGAGAGAGAAACAAGATACAAGAAACCTATTTATATGGTTTTTAGTTGTAATAACTTTTTAATGATTTGATATCCTTAATTTTTAAATTATTAATTTATGCAATTTTAGTATTAAAAATATATTTTAGGCTAAATTACATTTGTGGTCCCTTAACTTAATTTCAGGTAATGTTTTAGTCTTTTATTTTATTTTATTTTCCGATTTAGTCCTTTATTCCTAACAATATCAAATAAAATATGAAAATATGAGTTTATTTCAAGATTTGTGTTACGAATTTGATGAAATTTGTATTATATTGAAGAATATAATTAATTTTATGAGTTTTGATTGAAATATTTTTTGAATTTTTGTATAAAAAATGATAACATTGTTGAAATTTTAAAACATAAAATATCAAATTGTCACTTAAAATTAAAATAAAGGACTAAGTCGGGAAAAAAAAAGATAAAGAACTAAAACGTTACCTGAAATTAAGTTAAGGGACCACAGATGTAATTTAGCCTATATTTTATTAGAGTTATTAATATGTTTAATATATATATATATTTTGAAACTCGATTAAAATTATTTGTCGAAAAATAATTTAATTACGTTACGTAAAATTTAATATCGGACAGATTTTTTTAAAAATATTAATTATTATTAAAAAAAAATTATTGCGACGAGAGTAGATATCTTTACATTTCTATCATTTGAATTTTGATTCTGGTTCAAACTGCAAAAGTATAAAAGTATATCGTCTTTATATATTTGAATTTTTATCCATACAATTTAATCATTAAAAATATTAAAAATATTGTTGAAGAAATATTCATTCTTCTAGTTAATCTTATCTAAGAAAAATCTTTTGCTAATCACATGTGGCAGAAATTCACATCTTTTTCCACCATTTTTTTCTTTGGAAATTTTTATCCATGGAATCTTTACTATATTTTATTTATAATTATTGGTTCTTGAATGATCAAAAATTGGTTTGATAATTTTATTAACATTATTGTATACTAGTGTGTATACGGTACGGACACTCTCGAGTCCAGAGTTTCCGTTTGTCCGCTTTTCTATTGTGCGTTAATCACGAATGGTAATTTTTGTGTAATTCTTATTTTGATTTTAAATAAAATTAGTAAAATTAGATAAATATTATTATAAAATTCAACAAATACATTAATGCAGTTGTCGTTCGTGATATATGCAGTTGACGTTCTTATGCAGATACACTAATAATGTTTTAAATTTGAGATTTGAATGATAAAATATGAAAAAATTAATAATGAAAAAATTGATTACTTATGAAAAGAAATGGTAGAAGATGGTGAATATGTAGTCGTAGACTAAAAACTCTATATGTGCTCTCCATATTTTAGAAAGAAGAAAAATAGAGACCAAGTCTATAAAGATGACCAGAAAAATAGTAGAAAAATTGTGGTATGGGTAGAAATCTTAATTAATGCATATTATTTTAGAAAATAAAGGAGAAACCGATATGAAGAATACTTTACAGGAAAATATCAGTTACTTCCACCAAAGAAACATCCTTAATAAATATATACCTTTGTGGCTTCGTCTTCTTGTATGGATGAGTTGGTTGGTCATAAAATTCACAGCTTCTCTTTACGTTGTCCATACTCGTACTTCTCGACCCTTTTCTTGCCATCTTCTTCTTTCTATTTCCTCAATGTATGTAACTCATTTCTTTCTCAAGTTATTAACGGTAAAAATGGAAAGAATATGCTATACCAAATATGTGTATTACCTTTACTATAGAAGTATAGATTATTAGTATAGATATATTGTTTATCCTAAAAGTAAAATGTTGCGTACGTTGAATGTCTAAAATTTATAGGGGCAACAAACAATAACCCATTTTACAATAATATTTTTTGTTTTAGAAGTCCCTCAAAACATTTGCTTAGTCCCTCAAAACATTTGCCTTAAAATTGGTATTGGTTGTTATTAGTTTCCATAAAATAAAATAAAAATACAACAGTATGTTGTTATTTGCCGTTACTTGTTTCTATCATTAAACAAATAAAAAATGTTTTAGCAAGATTTTACAAGTTAAATAGAGTTAAGAAAATAGGACATACACCATAAATGTAATTTTTTTTACAGTTAATAGTTATTTTTAAACTGCGGTTACAAAAGAAATATTATGCCTTTTCATTAAATGTTGATGTAAAATTAGTTTACCCCAACCAACACTATATTATCATTAAACTCAATAGACTAACTTCTATAATCATTTTTTAAAATAAAATTATCCAAAAGAACCCTATAAACCAAATGAGACAATTTTCATGGTTAGGTTTATGCGGTTAGGTTTATGCCGTCCTTTTATAATCCTTAAGATAAAATCAAGTTAACGCACAACGTTATTTGAAAACCTTTTTCACAAGTACCGATCATGAATTGAAAGTGACTAAGGATGTCTTAATTAGAGTGTAGCCACTAGCCACATATCAAGTTCAAAGTTACAGCTGAATTTTCTTACAGTTCTTGCAAAGCACAGATAGCACAAAGTACACTCATGGGATCTAGCCACGGCCTTTTTATTTCTGTTGGATGTAACCGCAACTTTAAATTGTCACATTTGGAGAAAGTTCAAGTTCGTAATAATTTCAATTTATCCCTAACTGAGATCATATCCTCTATTCATTGTATTGCTTAAAGAAGTAACCCCGTGCAGTGTAGAGGGTCTAATACTGAATCTGATGGCTCATAGCTTGCTTTTTGGAACACCAACTGGTTCATTTCTGGATCTTTTTTCTATTGCTCGGGATACCTGCCTCACTGCCTCTTTCGGTAAATGACGAGGCCGGCTCAGCCAAAGTCCTCCATCAACTATGATAGTGTCGCCATTAATGAATTTTCCTTCACAAATTTAAACACATGTTAAGTTTCCATAGACAAATAAACAAATAAAATGAAAGGAATAAAATAATCACTGTTAAAAGATACCTAGGGTTACATATGCATCCATTTCAATAATTTAACGGTCTATAAAATCTTATTTTCTAAGTGACTAGATGGTAACTCTTAAAATTTGGGTTGGGTGTAACTCACTCCCTACAAAATTGACTTGTAAGATGAGGAATGTCTCCCACTTATAAACACATTGATCATATCTCAACTAATGTGAGACTTTCAACAGTTACTATTCAGTGAGTAAAAATGAAATAGATAAAAGGTGGTAATTTAATATATGCTTAAACAAAAACTAACTATCTGATAATTATATGATGGCAAAAATGTAACAAGGATATGAGAAGGAACATTAACGACCAACCTTGCATTTATTTTTATTTTTATGAACATATGGAAGTTTTCAAAAGACTAAAAACCTAGAATGCATCAGGATTCAAAGTTTGATACCTGGGAAAGACAAAATATAGAAATGATCTAAGGTATCATTGCCTGATAGAACATGGATGCAAAAGTTGTGGATTCAAGAAACTAGGAATTGCAATCATAGCCCTAAAGATTACAGTGGAACAACAAAGCCTTAATGTTATCAGGAGATATAGACCACAAGTAGGAGCAGAAAAGCAACACAAGGTGAAGTTCAAGGAGGATTTAGAAGGTTAAGACGAAGGGTAACAATATACTCCCTCCAGTCCTTTTTGTAAGAAACAGTTGGGTCAACAAAAGTTAATATAGACCAAATACATCAATTTTTGTTGACCCAACTATCTCTTATAAAAAGAACCGAAGGGAGTATTATATTTTATAGAGCTAAGACTTGTTTCTAAAAAAGAAATGAGCTACTTGTAACATACAAGAATTGGGAGGCATGCTCCCAAATTGATTTCTTTCTAACGAGGAAATTGAATAGAAAACTTTGCGTGAATTAATTTTAACAAGGAGAGAGTCTAACCATCAAAAATAGGGTATTTGTTAAAGATGTGAGTCGAGAGAAGAAAAGTAAATATGAATAGTCAAGTTAACAATATGAGAGTAATATGGTGGGTGGTGGCTATTGAAGAGTGGACGACAAAGAATCTTAAAGAGAAATGTTTTCAAGGGATGGCTTTGAGAGATCTAAGGAAGTGCTAACAAGATGTGGATTGAGATGAGTAAAGAGGTTACAAAAGTAGCCAAAAAAACACACGTAATGAATCGAGGGGCATTGGAACAAATGGTAAAGATTCATGGTTATTAATGAAAGGCAGCATGTAACAAAAAGTTAAGTTCAAAAAAAGTGTAATAACCCATTATCCTCCTAAGTCAAAAGGTCGAGAAACTAACGCCACAATTCTTAAACAACTTGAATTTGGGCCTTCTTTTCACACTCTTACGTATGCAAAAATAATGGGAAAAATTCGATTCATTGTCAACTGCTCCTATGAAAATAAGTTTGACTACGGATTTAAGCGATAACACATGATTTCAAAAAACCTTTTTTTAGTAGTGTAAAAATGTAGAAAATTGGAATAAATATAAGGTAGATAAAAAAGACACTTAGAAAGCCGGAGGTAAAGGATAAAGAAAAAGCATTTGAAAGTGTATAGCAGTATTACAGGCTTGTTAAAAGTAGAAAAAGAAAAAGAAGAGACTTGAACAAGGTGAGATGTATTAAGGATGAGAAGGGAAAAGTAAGACATCAAGGAAAGATAGAATAGATATTATTTCAATAAACATTTTATGAGGGCCACGAATATTCCTTGAACACAAAACAAACTTAAACACTAGAGAGGAACTAGTGTGATAACACTGGAAATATAGATGAGTTTATAAAATAATCAATGTTTCATGGTATTTTTTATATCAAAAGAATATATAACATGTTTCTAAAATCAAATAATTGATTATTTTTAACAATTTAAAATTAACATATAATAAAAATCTTGAAAGATTAAAAGAGAAAAGGATTGAAAAGAGGCCAAGGATTATAGGTATTACACAAATACATAAAATGGATACTTTTTGTCTAGAGACAATTTATATTTGTGGTCTAAGGGCAGGAGCATAAAAAAAAGTAAGAAATAGTGCATAGAAGGAGCTTACTTCCCTATTATTTCATAATTATATCTTGTGAACCTAACATTTTCTAGTTTCACTACCAGATCCCTAAACTGCCACCAAAGCAAAAACCAGTGCATAGAATGCAATACTCCACCAACTCCCAACCAAACACTACTAATTAATCATGCAAGAAGTCTAACTACGTCTCCCTGACAATGAAGGAAATCATGAAAATGTTTTCCATGTCTTTCAGATGGTCACCACAAAATACACCACTAGAATGGTATAAACCCTAAAAACTCAGAGTTTTGTATCAAAGGTTAAACAGAAATCCTGACTAGCTCCACACTTTCATTAATAGTATGGCATATGCACATGTCTACAAGGAACTACATGCCTTCTATTGTGCCATATGGTGAAACATACTTGAGTGACTATACAAGTTACTAACTTTTAGTCTCTTATTGGATGCCTGAAAAAATGTTTATAAGTGGGAATGTCACTCACCTTACAAGTCGGTTATGTACGGGTTGAGTTAGACTCAACCCAAATTATAATATGGTATTAGAGCTTGTCCAAGATCCGTTAGATTATCCGCTATCGAACCACTCAGGTCACGCTACGGATGTCTAATCTTGGGCTTGAAGGGTTAAGAATCTCTCTCACCTTACAAGCCGGTTAGTTAAGATCAACGTTAGACCGAATCCAAATTCTAAGAGTTACAAACCTGCATCTTAACCTTCTTACAAAATTGAAGCAATAATTTAAAATATTGGGGTAACTACACAAAGAAAGTTGCTAACCTGCATCTGATACTAGGTAAAGCGCAGCCATTGCAATATCCCATTTCTCCCCAAGTTTATATAGAGGCACTTCATCTCTGGTTTTACTACCAATTTCGTCAGGAGCCAGTTTACTCATGCCAGGAGTGCCACTTATTGGACCCGGTGCAATCCCATTGACTCTAATATCATAGTCTGTTCCCCATTCCAGTGCCAAATTTCTTGTAGTGGCATCAACAGCTGCCTGTTGAATACAAGAAATTTAAAATTTGAAAGTAAACAAGACGAAATTTAACATCTAGGTTATATTGTGTTATAAACTATACCTTTGCTGCAGATACGTGAATTTGATACCAAGAAGCTGTATAATGCAAGGTAGCACTAATGTTTATTATTGCTCCTCCCTTATCAGAAGAGTCCTTTCCTTGTCCACCTTTCTTGAGATATTTTAGAGCTTCATGGCACATAGTGAATGTGCCAACAGAATCGATATCCAAAACTGCAAACAATAATTAAAACTGATCACCAATTCATTTCTCTTATTCAAAATTTAAATAGATAGAAGGAAGTTGCCTCTTGTGCAGACAAACTATTACTTAGAGTCTCAGTACTTACTACTCATCAAAACATAGAAACACAATGAAGAGTAATGTTTTCTTTGAGCAATGATGTGAAAGCAGCATCTGTGTTGTTTCTAACCACATATTAAAATAGACGTATTTGGCAATTATTGACATATTTATATTGCTTAAGCTAATTGTTACTCCACTCCACTAATCACTGGAAAACAGCAATGTGTGTACATTGGTACAATATCACAGTATTGCAAGCAGACCTAATTGCATAGTAATAAAATTAAGATAACTTTTTATGAAAATAAACCTGTGGCCTCTTACATGCCCAAGATCTACCAGTAATAACAAGTTGATAGAAAATTCAATGTTTTCCAGAATATACAAAATTTTAAATACACAATTTGGTCCTTTCAAAATATCATTTGTCCTGTTTCGGTCCTTGAAAGTTTGTGACTATTATACTAATTGATTCCCTAAGGGAATGAAACTGTTAGTGGAGGTCATTTAGATGAAAATAATTAATTTTTATTTGATGTTTTTTTTTCTTTTTTTTTAATGTATTTTATCTGTTAATTTAATGTATTTTTATTTTATTTTATTAATAGAATTTTCTTTTTATTATTATTATTAAAATTATTATTATTATTATTCTTTTTGTTATTATAATTATTAAAAATTATATAATATTATTAAATTAATTATTTTTATTATTTATAATAATATTTTGTATTTTTTAATGTTATAATTATTTTTAAAATATTTAATAATAATAAATATAATATACCCAATAACAAAATTCAACAAAAAAAAACCTAGTAGAAGGTCGCATCCCTAGGATGCGACCATCAAGTAACGTGAGAAATTTTTGGCTTCAGCAGGTCGCATCCCCAGGTTGCGATGAGCAACTGGGGCTAAAAAGTAGAGCATTGTGGTATTATTTTTTGAAAGTGGGGCATTTTGGTATTATAATTTTAAAAAAGGGATATTTTAATCAAAAACCCCACCAATAGAACATGATCAAATTTTAGCATAATAAAAAGTACAAAAAATAGAGTTTATATTGAAAAAGTCTTAATAATACATTCTTTAACAACGCATATTATATATATTTTTTTATTGTTCTACCACCAAAAAAAGATTTTTTATTTATATATTTTTTTTTCTTTTACACTAAAATATCTCACTCCCAAATAATATTATCTGATTGTCCTGCCTTTTGGGAGTCAAGAGGTTGCTTGCCTGGAGAGCGACCTCGCATTAAGAGTGATTTTTTTTTTCCCATTTTAATAATTATTATATCATTTTTATAATTGTTATTATGACCGGCCAAGTCTTTATTCATTAAATAAATAAATAATAATAATAATAATAATAATAATAATAATAATAATAATAATAATAATAATAATAATAATAATAATCAAATCTATTCTATTTCTATTTCTATTTACTATCTAAAAAAAAATACCAATTTATATTATGTCTAAATTATCCTCATCTTTTTTCAACTGAATAGCTTAAATATCTAAGCTGAATATGGTAAAAATATTGTAACATTAAATGCGTAACTTTCTTAATGCGTTATTTTTATTAATTAATAATTATATTTAATAATAATAATTAAGTCTTTTTAAATATTTAAAATTAAAAAAAAAATTATAAAATTAAAATATGAATTTTAAATTAAAAATATTTTAATCTTTATCTTCTATTCATTAGTCTTCTCCACAAAATATTAAGTGACTAATATTTTATCATCCATTGTTCATCTCAAACACTTAATATGGCTCTACTTTCTCTGTAATTCTTTGATTATCAAAGAAAATTTTATACTTGACTGAATTGGATGAGTTGTATTTGAATATTAATTTTTTTCTTTTTTGTGAAATCCTTTTAAGATAGGATCCATGGAGAATTTTCAAGGTTAAAAAGCAAACAAATCCTCCCGGACAGCGAGCACTAAATCAATAATAAAGAAATTGAAATTAATTACAAAAAAAGAATAAGGAAAATCACTGATCTTTTCATTAAAAAATTCACCTACGAAGTTACGTCATGAGTTCATGACAACTGTGTGGACGTTATTTTTTCTTAATTAAAAAAATGTAATTAATCATTAAAAATAAATATATTTTTGATTCTATAAAATTCCAATATTTTAATTTCCATAAAAAGTATAACTTATTGTAAATCTGCATGTAAAGGTTGAAAATTTAAAAACTAAAAATATATTTTAAGGCTTACGTACTTTGTTATTACTATTTAATAGCTCAACTTGCGGTACAAATGTCTTACACAATATCATTAGTTGTGCTTTGATATAAATATTTACTTTTACTTTTTTTCCTATTTCCCTTTTCCTTTTTCTCTGTTAGTCTCTTCTTTTATTTATTTTCTTCTTATTAATTTATTTCTTCTCACTCCTTCAACTTTATTAAAGAGTACAAATTTTATACACCTGTTTTTTTTTTCTTTCTACTTTTTACAAATTAATCACTCAACTTTGTATAAAATTAATAATACTTTTTTTAATTCACTTTTTTAACATTTTATCATTAATACTAAATCTTGGTTCAGATATTATTTCAAAATCGAATTTTTTTTTATAAGGTAATAAATTCTTAATCTCTATAAACTTTTATTGATTTGCTTTTGTTCTTTGTATAAAATTTTGTCAAGTTTTAGTTTTAAAGGTTTTTCCATTTTATTATCGAAATCTGATTTTATACCAATTATTGTATATCATTTAATTTTTTTAATGATTTTTTGTATTAATATTTAGAATATTATAAAAATATTCCTTATAAAAATTAAGTGAAAACTCTTAAAAAGTTATATTTAATTTATTTTGGTAGCAAATTGTTAAACATATACTAAACATTATTACAAAAAAATTATTCAAAAATTTAAAAGATACACAATAATTAATTTAAAATTAGAGACCTAAAATAAAAATAAAAAAAATTTAAGAGGCTAAAAGTTGATGAAATTTTAATAATACAAACAAAATAATAAAATTTTATAAAGACTAAAAACTTATTTAATCTTTTTTTATATATTTGTTTTTAAAAATAAATGATAACAAAAAAATAAGAATGATGAAGAATAGTAAATAAAGGTTCAGATTTTTTTTCAAGTTCACAAATTTATTTTCTTTTTCTATTTTTAAAAATAGATGAATAAATAGAAAAACAAAAAGCAGAAGAAGAGAGAAGATGTGATTTTTTTTTTTATGAGAACGAAAAAATTAGGGAGTTTTATTAAGCTAGACCCTGGACTCCATCATATTTTTTTATACGTGTATGTTTGTTTAATTTGTTTTGTGATTTTATTTTTTCCTGTTTTGTTTTACCAAAAAAGGTTAAGTTGGTTAAGACCTTCAGATTTATTCATATTTTTTGTGTGTGTTAAGTTTCTTTTTTATTCAGTTGTTATGTTTTTCTGTTACTTATTTAATATTACTTTCTTTTATGACTTCTTTTTTTATATTAAAAGATATATTAATTTATTATTTTCAATGGTTAAATCAAAATATGTATTTTATTAAAAAAATAACTATTATATACGAAATAAGTTTTCATTGATAAAAATTTCAAAATACTATTTTACACGAGAAAAATTATTATTTGCAAGATTTAACTATCATATATGGGAAAGTTCTCATTGATTTTTCACTAATAAAAATATAAAAATAATTATTATGAATTGGATAAGTTGTCACTTATGATATTGAACTATTGTATAAAACATAAATTCTTCTTGATAAAAATTTTAAAATCACTATTATGTACAAAATAAATTCTTACTAATAAAAATTAAAAAATAAATGTCATTCACGGGACAAATTTTCATATATGAGATTAAACAGTCATACATAGAACAAACTTTTATTGATATACTAATTATAATTTATTAACATTTATATACACATGACAAAATGATCTACCGATGATAAAATGAAAATTTTCTCAATGAAATCTAATTGGCAAATATACATAACAGTAATGAAATCATTTAATAAACAATAATTATATCGATAAGTAAAAAAAAAATATCAATTAGTCGAAACGATGTCTTAATTCAAATTTTTCTTACAGTTTTTCCAGATTTCTTAATTAAATATATATAGTTGAATTGGTATATGTGGGACAAAGTGAACAACTCTTGATAAATTATTGACATTGATATATTCATTTTAATTTATTGACATTGATGTGCACGAGACAAAGACAATCATTGATGATAAAATTAAAATATTTCCACTAAATCTAAGCGAGAGACATACAAAATAGTGATATAACATTTAATAAACTATTTTTAAATAAATTAATGGGGAAGGGGAAAAATTTATTTATCAAAGTTCAACTAATAGTGATTTCACAAAAGTCTTTTTGAATCTAATGGTAAATTGTATTCATTTACTTTTTGTTATTTTTTTTATTAAAATATTATCAATAAGTCAAAATTGCTTGTTCAGGACGAAGTATTCAAGACAAATGTATCATTGATAACACATGACAAATATTTATTATTGATGAATAAAGATGTTACACTTTTTACCTTTCTAGGATTCATACGGTGTTTTATTCAATATAGATTTCATTAAGACTCTATTTTGAATATAACATGCAACATTAATTGCTTCAGTCCAAAAGTGTTTTGCAACATTCATATCATTTAACATGATTTTGGCCATTTCTTGGAGTGATCTATTTTTTTTTTCTTTCTACAACTCCATTTTGTTGGAGCGTTCTAGGAGATGAGATGTTGTGAGAGATTTCATTCTCATCACAAAAAATTTCAACAAACTTGTTTTCAAATTCTCATTCATGATCACTTCTAATTGTTACAATCTTAATACATTTTTCATTCATTATTTGTTTTTAAAATATGATAAACACTTTGTGGGATTCATCCTTATTACTTCTTAAGAATTTTACTCATGTCCACCTAGTGTAATCATCTACTATAACAAAGCCATATTTCATTCTACTTAGAGATGTTGTTTTTACTGGCCCAAACAGATCTATATGTAAAAGCTCAAGGGACTTTGAGGTAGAGACTGAATTCTTAGGAGTAAGGGAGTTCTTTGTTTATTTTCCTTTTTGACAAGTTTTACACATAATTTCGGTTTTGTAACTAAGCTTAGGTAGACCTATGACTAGTTGAAGTTTATTCAGTTTTGAAATTAATCTATGGTTTGCATGACCTAAGTTTTTGTGCCAAATAATTTTATTTTTTTCATTTACTAACATTAGACATCTAACATCTTGTTTCCCTAAGCCAAACAAGTTTATCTTATATAGGTTATTTTTTCTCTGACATGTAAAGAGTACATATCCATCTTTCTGACTAATTGTCTTGCATGTGTTTTCATTGAATATAATATCATAATTATTATCACTTAACTTACTAATACTTAATAAATTATGCTTAAGACCTTTAACAAACAAGCAGTGACGGATCTTGCACAAAATATTAGAGGGAGCGACAAATATTAACTAAAATTTTATAACTGAAATTCATAAAAGCGTTTTATCAAAAATTCAACATAACATCAATACAAAATAAAAATACGTTTAGAAATTAACTAAAACAATATAATATGTGAAAAGAGTTTTGTCATACAGTCCAAGAATTAGCTATATCATATATCAATTGTTAACATGTAAAAGTTTATTATAGTTTGTTAATAGGTAGTAGTTGTGTTGCTAATTAGGGTGTTAGAGTTTGTCTATTCGATATTAGTTAGTTTATCATTCAAATTAGGTAGTTTATCCGTATATAGAGTTCGCTGTATTAATTTTATTATATTTTATCGGTATAAACTCTAATAAATGCTTACCTCATTTCTCGTTTATCTCTTCAATCGTGTAATTTCTAATATGATATAAGTGACTTGGTTGTGATTTAAGAGCCATGGAATAATCTCTGTTACATTGTGGTAAAGATAAGAAGAAGATTATTTGGTGACAAGAACCATTAACATTTGTTTTTTACTCTATTTATAGAGAAAAATTACTTAAGTAAGGAGAAGAAAAGAGTAAGAACATGATAAATACAAGAAGCAGATTGATATAGTATGAGGATAAAGACTAAAAAGTGACATTGGTGATTGGCCGCAAAGAATAGTTGAATTTTGTGAAAAAAATCGAATTTCAAATTTTAACTCCAACAAGTTATTTATTATCATTCGAAACAATTAGAATAGAGTAAAGGACTTCTAGTTTGAAAGTTAAATAGTATTATTTAGCTCTATATATTTAGAGATATTTTTCTAATTGTCGAATATTGTCCAATAAAAAAAATAAAGTGGACCTAATCCATTGAATCATAAGGAGTGACATGGAAAATTCAAGTGGAGAGGGGGAGATCAGTTTGAGCTGAGAAATGAGAGAAGAGAGAAGAGAGGGAAAACAATAGATGAGAGAAGAAAGGGAAAGATAACATCAGTTTCTCAAAACCCTAAAGGTTTGGAGATGTTTTATTATTATTATTATTATTATTATTATTATTATTATTATTATTATTATTATTATTATTATTATAATCTATCATTATTATTTATAAAAATATAAATTTAAAAATATAGGGGAAATACCATTACCACTACTGAGACGATCCGCCACTGCAAATAAGACATCTTTAATAGAAGGGGAAATACTATTACCAATTGTACCTTGATCAATGATCTGACCCTTTTGTTTTCCTCTAAAAGCCATTGTGCCTCATTTGCTCAGTGTTAGTTCTTGGAACATAGACTTTTCTACCGTCATATGTCGCAAGCATCCATTGTCCTGGTACCATGATTGATATTTTATATTGATTGCTGAGGACATCTGCAACATAAAAAATTTTGTTCTTAGGTACCCAAATTTAGTTGGGTCCTAGTTTGTTAGTCTTAAAAGGTTTCTTGTATTTCCTTGTATTTAACAAGGGACAAGATAATTTGGAGTGACCTTTTTTGGAGCAAATAGTACACAAGATATAAGAGGGAATATGTTTAGGGTCGGTTATAGTTTTTTCAAATCATATACCTTTTTTTACCATTTCTGCTAACTCCATAAATTATAAAAGCATATTTTCTTATTTCCATACAATTAGCAAGAAAATCTTGAAATACTTCTTCATGCTTATCAGAGTTACATGTGATATTTTCAATTGATGTTGAACTATGATTACTTTTCAGAGTAAGATTTTCAACCTTAAGTTCCGCAATATCAGTTTTTAGAGTTGCATTCTCTATTTTAAGTTAGTAATATCAATTTTCAAAGTTGCATCTGCTATTTTAAATTCAACACTTTGATTCTTTAACACCTTAATTTTTTCAGTTAGGTTTGCAATTTCTTTTCTAAGTGTTTTCAGTTTTAAAGACAATTTGTGATTCTTATTTAAAAAAATCATTTATAGTAGCAATTAAATCAAATCGAGTAAAGTCAAAAAGTACCTCAATTTCTTCATTTGTTGATTCGCTACCAAAGTCATAATATGTGTTGGATCCATAGGCGGAGTTGGTATGAGCCATCATAGCAAAATCTGCTTGTTCATCGTCAAAAGATTCATTAGAATTATCCCATGTAACCTGTAACATCCCGACCATTATCGCTATCAGCGATGCTACCTCACGACCTTCTCGCCCCCTATCCACCCAGTGGAAACCTTCCGTAGGATTCAAACCCGGTACCTGGGGAATAAGTACCGCCTCCACACAGTCCCACTACCAATTGAGCCGATGGCTTGGTGTGACCAAATCTACTGGAATGAGTAGAAATTTGGGCTATGCATTTGTAGTTTGGTTTTTATGATCAAGGTTAACCAAAAAAAAAAAGAGTGACATTTTATCCCTCTTATTCTTCATTTAAGGCCAACATTATCTAACCAACAATTTCCGCTTTAAATTTTCCCTAAGTCCACAATTTATGTATACTCACTAATAATAAACAACAAGAAATACCGAAACTCTAACCACCATCACTTTTGCACCTCGTTTTCTTCGTGTACACAAAGCCTGAAACTTATTTTCCTTGTGAAAAACTTTGTGGGGCTTAAAGCTTTGTACTAGGAAGAAAAATGACCAAGGTAAGGGCTTTTCCCCACACAAATTATAGTTAGACCGTTGGTTGGATGACATAAAATAAATAATTGTGATTACTTATATTTTAAAAGGAATAAATGTAGAATTAATAGATTAAAATAATAAAACCCCAATTTTTGTTGAGATTGAATTGTATTATATGACTTCTCTGGAGTAAAGTATTAAATTTTATGCTATGTGTGATAAAATTGTAGTTTTATGATGAATATGAAATAAAATTTGAATTTTTACCTTATATGTGATAAAGTTTTAAGTTTTATTATGTATGTGAGTTGGAGTGTGAATTTTCTTACTATAGATGTTAAAGTGTTAATTTTTATGGCCTATATGATATCAAGTTCCTATTTTTATGTGTATGTGGTGAAAGTCATAAATTTTATGATTATTTGTCTATGAATATGTTATACTCATGATAAGGATGTGTGGTATGTGTTCTTAATGATATGTGAATAAGATGGTGATTTTAAAAAGTGATTTTGAATGCATATGACATGATTCTTAGTGGGCTGTGTGAGAATATATCTCTTTAATACTATATCATCATGTCATGTCATATGCATCTTCGTGGGAGTTGCCTTAGTGGCATGTTTGTTTTCCTCATTGGTATGGGTGATCTTTTTGTGTGGAAGTTGCCTTAGTGGCATGTTTATATTCGGATCATATAGTTTTAGGAGCATGTATTATGCATATGTTTTGATATACAATTTACCGGTTGCATATTTTTTTCTTTTAAATTGGAAGTTTCTACTTTTATATGTTGTGTTATTCTTCTATATGTTTGTCTTTGGTTTGATGTGGATGATGGAAAAAACTGACCTTTACAACAACATTTTAGGTACTAATGAGTTCGAGGATATTCAAAAGTAGTAAATGAGTATTGATGTGTGGTGAACGTGAGGTAAACATGAGTTTTTTTTTTCAAGACAATTTTGTAATAATAGAATTGTCCAATATTTCTAAGTTATTTTTAATCCATCTGTCACAAACTTTAAAAATGTACTAGAATTCTAGACATACGTAAGGGGTTCCATTCCGTTAGGAATAATTTTCTTTACCTTGTTTTAATTTTTGAATAAATATTTTCTTATTGATATTAAATAATTTGGTTGTTACTATTTATTTAAATGAATGAATGTTAAGTTGTTAGAATTAGTCTATCATAAATACTCTTTGATGTCTCCTTGTTGGTGCACTTGTTAAACTCCTTGAAGGTGATTGTATTTATCATGAATGTTCTGGATTTATGATGCCTCTTGTACATCTTCTTCTGATAAACATTCATCTATTTTCTTGGAATTTCAATACCATCAGTGTTCTTCGGAGCAATATAACCATCTTCCACCAAATCCCAAAGTTCAAGATCTTGTGAAATATAGAAACTTTTCAGCATGTCCTTCCAGTACTCAAAACGTTCTCCATCAAAAAGAGGTGGTTTGTTGATGTTTCTTGCAGCAATTTCTTCAATGAATCTAGACATATTGAACCCTTGGATCTTTTCTCAAATACTATAAAGTGCTCAACATTGAGATCGAGATCTGATGTCAATTTAAGGTGCAAACACGAGAAGGGGAGGTTGAATTTTGTTTGCCAAAGTTCATTAACTTTTTGATAATTTATAAATAAATAAAACTAGTTCAGTTTTGGTGACTTACATGAAGTAGAAACAATCGGATTTAGAGGCAGCTAGCAATGAAAGCAATATTTGACACATAGATTTATCATGGTTCATCACTAACTTGACTATATTCAGTCCCCTCATTCAGAAGGCTTTCATTTACTAATTCAAATATATTGAATTAAAAAGCACTTGACCCTCCAAGTCAATCTTCCCAAATAGCCTGACAACCCCAGACTTTTGAGGAACTAACCACCTTGACCCTACAAGCCAAGTCTTCTCCTAACAACCTGACAACCCCATATTGAAGAAGGAACTAAACCACTAATGGGTTGGATACAAGAGATTGAAACTTTAAGTATTTGCTTCTAACAAAATTGATAATAATAATAATAAGTCTCACGCTCTAAGAAAAACACTTAGAAAATATTTCTCATTCGAACAAGTATTTCTCTCTTTGAACTTTAAGACTACTATTTTATGGTTTTTGATGATTTTCTTCTTCAGCCTTGAGTATCTATTTATAGTTAAAATTTGGGCTTTAATTTAGTCCTTGTTTAATTATGAATTTTATTTTATTTTGATTGAATTTGTAAATTCTTTAGATTGATTTTGTTCATTTAGATTGAGTTTGTAAATTCTTCATATTGATTCTGTTCGTATTTTGTTTAGATTGCATTTGTAAATTCTTCATATTGATTCGGTTTATATTTTGTTGTAGATAAATCTTGATTAAATTTTCTTCAAAACTTCTTCAAATCTTGACCATATTTTCTTTCATACTATTTGAAGTCAGATATGTTGTTCCCATAAAATATTTTTGCTATCATCAAAATTCTAAGTATAAAATCGACTTGGTTCCAACATACTATTTGAGAACCTTTAATGGACACAAACAATGGCAGATCTTGCACAAAATATTAGGGAGAGCGACAAATATTAACTAAAATTTTATAATTGAAATTCATAAAAGTGTTTTATCAAATATCCAATATAACATCAAAATAAAATACAAATATAATATGTGAAAAGAGACATTTAGAAATTAACTAAGACAATATAATATGTGAAAATAGTTTTATCATACAGTTCACGAATTAGCTATATCATATATCAACTGTTAGCATGTAAAAGTTTATTATAGTTTGTTAATAGATAGTAATTGTGTTGCTAATCAGAGCATTAGAGTTTGTGTGTTCGATATTAGTTAGTTTATCATTCAAATTAGGTAGTTTATCTATATATAGAGCTCGCTGTATTAATTTTATTATATTTTATCAGTATAAATTCTAACAAATGTTTACCTCGTTTCTTGTTTATCTCTTTAATCGTATAATTTTTAATATGATATAAGTGACTTGGTTGTGATTTAAGAACCATTGAATAATCTTCGTTACATTGTGGTTAAGATAAGAAGAAGATTATTTGCTGACAAGAACCATTAATATTTGTTTGTTACTCTATTTATAGAGAAAAATTACTTAAGTAGAAAGAAGAAAATAGTAAGAACCTGAAAAATACAAGAAGCAGATGCTAGCAATTGGCAGCAATGAATAGTTGACTTTTATGAAAACATCGAATTTCAAATTTTAATTCCAACAAGTTATTTATTGATATCATTCGAATCAATTCGAATAGAGTAAAGGACTTCTAGTTTGAAAGTTTAATAGTATTATTTAGCTATATATATATATATATATTTTGTTTAATTGTTGGATATTCCTATTTTGGTCCAATTAAAATATGAATTGGACTTAACCCATTGAATCATAATGAGTGAGAGGGAAAATTCAAGAGGAGAGGGGGAGATTAGTCTTAGCAGAGAAATGAGAGAAGAAAGGGAGAGCAATAGACGAGAGAAGAGAGGAAGAGAGGAGAAATGTAACATTAGTTTTTTAAAACCATAAAGGTTTGAAGATATTTAGTAATTTTTTTTTATTATTATTATTTTAATAATTTATCGTTATTATTTAGAAAAATAAAAATTAAAAAAATACAAAGGATGTCGTGACATCTGCTCGCTGTTGAGAAGATCCGCCACTGGACACAAAAAAGAGTTTTAAATATTTACAAAATTGTCATCGCCTCATTTTATTAAGTCGTTTGTCAATATAACCGTGTTAGACGTGTTTTAGATATTTTCAAAATTGTCACCGCCTCGTTAACTCGTTTATACACGCAATCGACTTACATATACATTCGTCTCATTTGTTAAGTCTGGTGGCACATAAACGACTTAAATAGCTGTATTAAAAACTCAATTTTCTACTAGTGACTATTACTAAATATTTTGTTGGAGAACCTTTAAAAATTAATGCAACAAAGTGTGCAAATCAGTTATTAAACCTTTATTGTCCATCTATGTTTAATGATTGATGGTATAAAGATATGTTTTTGTCTAAACATTATCTTAGGCCAAAGTAAATTACTGAAAAGAAAGATTTATTGGATTACCTAAATTATTTGTAGAAAAATTAAAAATTAATATTAAGCAACATAATGATGGAATTATACCACATATTAATTTAACAATGGGAGAAATATCTAATTATATAGTAGAAACTAGAATACAAATTTTTACTGATTATAAATTACAAAATATGATTAAATTTGAAAGTCTTTAGAGTAGAAGAGAATTAGGTTCTTTATATGACATGTTTGGAATAGAATCAGTTAAACTCCCAAGTTGATCTACTAAAAAGAAAAAATCAACATTCAAAAAACTTTTTATTAAAAGATGAAATTTTATAAATTATAAAATACAATCATATAAAGATCAACAAAATTATAAGACTACGGGGGAAAGAAAACCAATGAAAAACTTGCAAGATATTAAGTTTTTTAAATGCGGAAGATTTGGTCATCATGCAGAAACATGTAGAGTTAAAATAAAAAAAGATTAATAAAATAAATAACCTTAATACATAAAGAATAAAAAGAAAGTTTTATTAATATCTTAAAATATATACTAATTTATAGTGATATGGAAAGTTTTTTAAACGAAGAAGAATATTGTTAAGAAGATGTCATTAATCAAACAAATGTATCATCATCAGAAGAGTCATCTAGCTCTTTTAAATGTCTAGGGATAGACATATGTGATTGTATTACTTGTGTTAAAATAATTAATATAATTACTAAAAATCATGCTAATTGCTAATGCAATAATTGATATATTAGGAAAGACTCAGAAACGTAGCATAATTTTATCAAACAAGTTAAAGATATTATTGTTCAAGAAGAAATGAATAAAGGAATTATTCATAAGATGGAATTTAAAGTCAATATGGATAGATTTAAAAAATCTACAGTTGTAACTATAACCTTAGTTGATTTACAAAAAGAAATAAAAAATTTAAAACATAGAGATTTAGAATTATAATTAAATTACTTAGAGTTAAAAAGGAAAGAAAATAATTAATTATCAAGAAAGTAGAAGTAACCCTGATTCATATATACAAAATTTAGATACATTAGTTATGCATAAATGGTGTTGTCCTATAGAATTAATAATTAAAGAGAAAAGATTTAATATTATAGCATTAATAGATTCATGGGCAGATTTAAATTGTATACAATTAGAAATAATTTCGACCAAATATTATAAAAAAACAAAAGAGTTATTAAATTGGGTGACACTGTTTTTTGTTTTAGTGTGGTATTTGTTTGGTACAAATTGATAGAGTAGTTTTGGTCAATTACAGATTTCAATCAATGATTTAGGAATCATTAACATTATAAATTCAAAAATAGTGACATTCAAAATACTTGAATTTTGTCATAATTGTAGACTTGTTGCCAATTTATGCTATGTTTTTGTTTTACGCTATTAATTTGGATATTGTGAGTTTGTTCGTGGATCTATTTTTTATGTTTTTAGAAAATTTAAAATTGCATTGCATCAATGTATTTCACAATTTGAATTAATGAATATAGTTTCTTTTAGCTCAAAAAAAAAAAAAAATTAATAATGAATGAACTATTTAATAATTACTCTTAATTTACAAAAGTATACTCGATGATGTATTAGTATTTTCCAATTCAATTAATCAACATTTTGAGCATTGAAATAATTGTTTTGGAATTCTTACATAAAATGGATTAGTGTTATCTAAAAGAAAATTAAATTATTTTAAACTATAAGGTTTTTAGGATTTAAAGTATTTGAAGGACCTACTGTCCCAATTAGTAGAGCAATTGAATTTGCAGAAAAATTTATAAATGAAATTAAAGATAAAACTCAATTACAAAGACTTTTAGAATGTATTAATTATGTTGTAGATTTTATCCGTGACTTGAAGACTATATGTGTCCTTAGTTTAAAAGATTAAGGAAAAATCCGTCAAAGTGAGATGAGAGTATTACCCATAGTTTTAAGAATTTGAAACAAATGGTTAAGATACTTCCTTGTTTAGGGATTCGTGATCGTTAAAAATTTCTTATAGTTGAAACAGATTCATCAGAAATAGATTTTGGAGGGGTCTTTAAGCAAGTATTAGAACCTGAATAGTTTGCTGAAATATGTTAATCATTGCAAATGGCTGCCAAATATTATCCTTCTGGTTTTCACTACTTCACAAAAACACTAGAAAAAACTAGACTTTTTTTTATGAGTTTATTTCAGTTGATATAGATCCTATTGAAATTACTCATCATTATGATAAAAGGGATTCTAGCAAAATCATTTTTCAAAATTAAAAATATTAAAGGTATTATATGTTAAGGATTGGAAGAATCATCCTTAAGCATCAAGACAATTTACTCGAAGATTTAAAGTGTTGAATTATAGTTATTTTCATTCTATGGATGTTTGGTATAACATGCTTTTTCTTGAACTTTATAATCATAGATGGTTTATTTAGTTTAAGAAATATTAAAGGTATTATATGCTTTTTCTCCCAATTGTTTATGAAATGGTTATCAGAATTTAGAAATTTTCCTTAAGTATTCCCAATTTATGCAATGAAAGCATTTGAACTTTTTGTCAAAGAGACTATTTCCCCTAGATCTCTTCGCTTATTATCTTTATGTGCAAGCTTTTGAATTACTTGGATAACATCATGGATTTATGGTTTTCAATTATTTTCAGAAGATTGTACAATTGTTGAAATAGTTAGAGTTATTAGAGTTAGACGGTGATATAAGTTTAATCCTGAATTACTATCACATAATAGATTAATTGAGGTAGAAAGAACCCGCCTTATTTGGCTACGTCAAGACAAAAAGACCAAAAACTATTATTTTTTGCCAAATAACTTAAAGTAATAGTTGGATTCTAAATGATCATTTTATAGTAAGAAGATAAAGAAGAAGACTATGTAAAGGAAGATGATTGTTACGATGTTAATAATATTAAAGTAATACATAAAATATTCAGTCTTATTTCATACCAAAAGAAACTATTAGAGACAAATTACTATTTAGTTACTATTCGCTTTTACTATTAAGTGGCATGGATCAATATGCACTAACACCAACCACTATTCACTGTCAATGTTATTGTGTAAAAGAAAATAACTTTTAAGAAACATTCAAAAATGGAAGGATTTTTGTACATTTGTTCCCCTTATCAATAAATTAATTATCATTTTTATGAATTAAAAGACTATTTTAAGAAAGATCGATTCATAAGAAAAATATTATTTCATTTTTTATAGGCTTTATACTAATTTTTTATAATTTATTGTAAAAATGTTCAATATGCACAACTATGAGCAATAAAATTCAGAAAAAAATTAAATTTTATTTTGCTAACACTTTCGATAAATAACACTTATTATAATTTTTTAAATGATAGAAAATAATTTTTTTTCTCAAAAAATCAAATTCATTTAACTATTAGTTTAAACACCAAATGTATCCACATGTCGAATTTACACACCAACCATATAATTTCTCTAATAATAATAATAATAATAATAATAATAATACTGAAATGAAAAAGTAAAGTTGTGTGTGAATGAACTCTCTCATAAGAGATGATATTATCATTTATTTCTCAAGTGCATTACATTGTAAGTTTTCTTTTCCTTTTCCTTTCCCCTTTTTTCCTCTTTCCTTCTTTAGATTTCTATCACAGTTTCCGTTACTCACTCATTCGATTCGTTATAACCTCTAACTTGCTTCTCCATACGGATTACGGAATCTCTTCTTTTCTTCGCTTTCTTTTTTTTTTGTTAAACTCAAATCGATTTCATTTGCTTCTTCACTGCTCTCTGCAAAAATTATTTGCGCTTATGTCTACTAGGTATTATTATTACTCATACTGTTCTTAATTACACTGCTTTTATTCACTTTCATAACTCTTACTTGCTCTTGTCTCTTTTTTTAATTGTTATTGTTATAATAATGATGTTCATCTTTGATTTCATTTAAAAGTTGTAATTTCACCATTTCGACTCAGGATCTGGATTCATTGTTTGCTTTTGTGAGTTTTATATCATTATTTTATTTTATTTTGGGTCTCAAAATCTGATTTATTGTTTTTCCTTTTTTGGATGCATGAATCATATAGGAGCCGAGCTTGTGTTCTATTTTGGTTGAATATTGTAAGATAGAGATGGGTTTTGTATATTTTGTTGTGAAAAATTGGTGAGCATAGTAATAATAATGTTTTCTGAAAGATTGGGGGCAAACGAAACTCGTTGTCAACAAGATTTCCACGGTTTGAGTGTGTCGAAGCGTCTTGTGAGGAGTGTCAGCCAGAAGTTGAGGAAGAAGAATAACAGAAGTTCAGAGGAAGATGATGATGATGATGTTAATGGAGTTTCTTTGAAATGCTTAACTTTGTATGGTAGGGGTGGGGGATGCAAGGTAGGTGCTTACATTAGTGATGAATTTGGGGATTCCAGCAATAGAAGGAGATCTAGTTCCGGTGAAGAAGGCAAAGGATATAAACCGGTTTGTG
>NC_021166.2:40485863-40486484 GCF_000331145.2 Cicer arietinum | reverse complement strand
ATAATAATAATAATAATAATAATAATAATAATAATAATAATAATAATAATAATAATAATAATAATAATAATAATAATAATAATAATAATAATAATAATAATGAGTAATGGATATGGTCTATCAGTGTAAACTAACTAGTTTTACGCTAACCACTAAAATGAGTTATTTATTATGGTATGTCTTACCATAAAAGTGTAATAGAGTGGTGTGCATAATAGATGAATATGATTGGACGTTGAGAAAAAGAGAAGAAAATGAATAGAATAAAAAGAAAGACTTAAATATGATTTAAATCCTTATAATTATAATTATATTTTGTTTTTTTTTCTCTCTAAGTTTTTTTTATTTGAATTCAATCTCTACAAATTAAATAATTATTGTTTTTAATCTCTAATGTCATATGTGGGCTAACAAAATCATGACATGTATGTAGAACAATAAGCTGATGAAAAAGACTAAAAACAACAATTTTTTAATTTATAAAAACTAAATCCACACAAAAAACATGGGACTAAAACAAAAAATACAATGATAGGGACTAGAGTCATATTTAAACAAAAACTATTATTATTATTATTATTATTATTATTATTATTATTATTATTATTATTATTATTATTA
>NC_021166.2:40470769-40485806 GCF_000331145.2 Cicer arietinum | reverse complement strand
ATTATTATTATTATTATTATTATTATTATTATTATTATTATTATTATTATTATTATTATTATTATTATTATTATTATTATTATTATTATTATTATTATTATTAGGGGTTAAGTAAGTTTGTAATCTCTATAAAATTCAAAATTTAAATAATATGTGATTTTAGAATCTCACGGGTCTTAAAAAATACAACTACTACCACTACTATTACCACCACCACTACTATTACTTCTAATATGTGATTTTAGAATTTTTATCATTGAGAACTTGCCATAGTTCAATTTCATAAGTGACAACTTTTCTTGTGTTTGATAATTATTTTGAAATTTTTATCAATGAAAATTATCACTTGTATTATAGAGTGAAGCTTGGGAGCACTTCAGACTTTCCATAGTCGAGGCTAGGGAACCAACTCTTGCTCCCCCAATTGTTGCATATTCCTAAAACAACTTAGGAGTAAATAATTTTTTAGGTTGAAGCAGTAGAGGTCTCCACAACTAGGGAAACTCCATTGAAGACTCTTCCTATCAATGAAGAAAATATTGAAGACCATGTGGAGGAAACAACTCAAGACCCAACATCGTAGGATATTTGTGTAATTTTATGACTTCCACTGACCTATGACTACCAACTTTTTGAAATATTAAATGAAATTTTAATCAAGTTGTTCCTCAATACTTTCCACACAAAAGGATAATATTTCTTTATATATTTTCCATTTATGCTTCTATTTAGTTCTTCAACTTCCAGATTCACTAGCCGATAGGATACTACGTTAAAAACTTTACTAACAATGAAGGGTTCTTCCCAATTTATAGACTATTTTCCAAACATAGGATTTTTAATCCCAATTGGTAAAATGGTTTTCCACACTAAGTCACCATCCATAAATAGTTTGAGTTTGACTCATTTGTTATAAGCTTTAGCCCTTTTAATCTTTGAATTCTTAAATTTTCGATTCTCATATTAGGAGTCCATTTCTATTAACATAGCTTGTTGATATTCATCAATGCTGAGTTTTCTTTGCTTAGCATGTCTAGGTAAAGCTACATTAATTTCCAATGAGAGAACTACATCCTGACCAAAGGTGAGCCAATAAGAGGTGTAAACCTAATTACTTCCTCATGTCCCATGTTTATCATCGTATGAGCTTCTACCCATTTGGTAAAGTAGGTAGTGGCCACTATGATGAATGTATATCTTTTTCGAGGAGATTGAATATATTTTTCCAATTAGGTCCATATGCCATTCTCTAAATGGCCAAGGTTTGATTACTGGATGTAGTAATTCAGTTGGTGTCCTTTGTATAGGTCCATACAACTGACATGCTTCACACTCTTTAGCATATTGGAAACAATTAGTCATTAGGGTTTGCCAAAAATATTTGTGGGATAAATTATCTATTTCATTATAGGACCAGCCCTATGGGATCCACCAAGTCCTTGAGGAATTTCATCAATGATTTTGAAAGACTTTGTCTTTCCTACACACTTTAAGAGAACACCATTGCATAGATAAGTTCATTTTGCTTCAACTTGAAATTGATTGAGATTGAAAGACTTTTTAAGTAGCCGACCAACTCTTTAGTCCAAGAGTCACTAACTTAGAGTCATCCTTCCATAGGATATTCCTCATGAATAAGTTCACATGGTATTTCTTTATATCTAGATGCATGTTGACTTAGTTAATTAGCCTCCTCATTTTGTTCACGAGGGACTTGTAAGAAAACTTCATTAATAAACATACACATTAGTTTGGGTTCAAGCATTGGTATTATCTGGTGACTTCACCACTAGTTTGGAGTTTCCCTTGACATGTATATGGTCATAGTCTGCAATTATGCTTGCTAGCATCCTAAGTCCCATGAGATGAAGGATGGAACGCGAATTGCCAACAAAATGAGACAAAGGAAGGTTGCAAGGAGAAAATTTGAGATGGAGAGAGGTCACGGATGAGGGGGAACCTGAGATGAAAGGTGGTCGTGAAAATCTCTTGTGGTGTGCAAGAAGACTGAATGTACCCTTGGTTGTAAGGGGAAGCAGGATAAATTGTTGCGTTCTTTATTTTTCTGCCATTTACATTTTTCATACACAAATCCTGAACAGAAAAGTAATCCACTAAGTCTCTAAAAACCAGAACATTTATATACACCTAATTCACCCCCCTCCTATTAGCTCCGCCTCTGTACTAACAACAATCTTTTAAATTTCTTGTAGTGATAGCTTCACATTCCACTCGATTATTGGAAACTTTAGATAAAACTAGCACTTAAACTTCCAAACTTTCCTTTTGGGTTCTAGATTCGTCAAACATCAAAACCAATGGTTTGATAGTCATAACAATGTTTGACTTAACTACTAAATCTTGGACTTCTACACACATATGTTGTGTTGAAAAGTCTACCAGAGCCTACTGCTTTATGACTCGTAGGGGCACATATTTTATGCAAACACATTAAATTTATTGAACCACTTCATTAGTTAACCTTGCAAAATGGGTATATTGAGTAAATATCTAACTATATCAATCTTGCACAAAACTAAAATTTTTCTTGGTAATAAATTATAGGCATAATTGCTCATGCGGTCCCTTAACTTAACTTCCGATAACACTTCAGTTCTTTATCTTTTTTTTTTCTTTCCGATTTGGTCATTTATTTAATTTTAAGTACAAAATTTGATCTTTTATGTTTTAAAATGTTAACAATGTTATCCTTTTATTTTACAAAAATTCACCAAAATTTTCAAACAAAACTCATAAAATTAATTATCATCTTCAATATAATGCAAATTTCATCAAATTTATAACTCAAATATTGAAATAAACTCATATTTTAATTTTTTATATTTTTGTAATAAAATTAAATAAAGGACAAAATCGGAAAAAAAAAGACTGAAGTGTTATCTAAAATTAAGTCAAGGGACCGCAAGAGCAATTGTGTATAAATTATATTCAAGTTTAATACAACCATAGAGCAGTGATAAATATAATTTCTCAATAGGCATATATTTGATTTTTGCATTATTCAAGATTCGACTAAGATAATCCACTACTCTTTGTAAAACGAGAAACACAAAAAATAGGATTTTGAATTGTGTTATATTTTAAAATGTTTTTCAGCAATATTAAAACAAGGCAATAAAACAGAGTAGGTAAAACAATAAGCATAGAAAAACATAAGTCAATTTATTATGGTTCACCACCAACACAGTAGCTACGTACAACCCCTTTAAATTGAAGGATTTAATCCACTATTCACCAACTGAATCACATGTCCACTAAATACCTACTAATCAACCTGACTGTGTTCAAGGCTTCTCAACTTTCTAGCTTAGTAAATTCAAGCTATTAAGGGACGCATCCACTATTGGGCTAGATTACAAACATAATGTGTTTACAAGTTTTTTTTTTGAATAACTTTCACAAGAGTGTGAAATGTCTCTCATCACTTAGATAACAATAATAGGGTTAAGAACAAGAGTGCAGAGACGATTTTATCATGCTTTTTTTGGGTATTATTTTGATTTAATACAATGAAGAGTGCATGTCTTTTTATAGAGAAACTTTAGGGTTTCTTACCTAAACTTTATATTGCGTAATTAATCATACTAAATGACCCCCCTCTATATTGGTTAGTAATCCACTAACCTTTGTCATCCTCGGTTCCTCTAGAGTTCCTAGATTAACGTCTATCAAAGGATCTTGAGCTTCAAACGTTGGAAGCTTCCTCTAAATAGGTGATTCAACAACTTGACCTTTAAAATCCTCAACTAAACCTTGTTTGAATTCAAGTTCTTCAATTGTATCTTCATTATCCTCTCTTGAGAACTTAACATCGAAGACTCTAGCCTCAGCTCCTAGTGTTTCCAATTGTTCCATAAGGTCCCTTAGTTCATGAGGGGGACTAATCCTTGAGAACTTCATCAAAAGGTCGTAGGTCGGCCTGAGCTTTCATTTGAAGCCTCTCCTGAGTATGATTGCATGCTTCCAACGCTCTTTTTGCATACTCTTGAGGAATCTTTATAGGACTTAGATAAGGAGAATATAATCGAGGCTCAAACATTTTAACCTCACCCGATAAATGATTCTTGTAAGCCTCCATAGTCTCTCCTTTGTCACCAACCTAGTACACGAGCTTATGATGAAGTGTTGAAGGCACACATTCACTCGTATGGATTTAGTTTCTTCCTAATATGATATAATAGGAGGATTTTTGATATATGGTAAAGAAGCCTAACCTTATCTCCTTTTGCCCTACCATGACATCAGCTATGATGACACCTAAGGTATTGAGGCTTTTCCCATAATGTTGGCCATCTCCAGGTTAGTTGGGGTAAGATCCTTCGCATTTTTACCCAATCTCTTTAGAGTTGAGATATGCATAACATTAAGAAAAACCCTGGCCTAAAAAAATACTCGGCAAAACACCTTCCATTGATAGTAGCTTTGTTGAACATGGGTTAATATGTTTTATCATATATGACGTTGGTTTTTTAAAGAACATACCTTCGATTTCCATGTCAATGGTTAAGGAAGCCGATTCAATATCATATACAAACACGTCTGCCTCCAACTCTTTTGGTTGAAAATTTTCCACGGAAATTTGAGAAGGATAAGACTAACGGTATCTATGGGAGCCATATGTTGTTTCCATCTTCTTGGAACAAGGTATCTAGGGTTGGTTCTTTGTGAAATTCATGATAATCCTCGAGTTCCTCGTCTAATAAAGAGGAGAAGTCAAATGAAGCTACCATATTTTTGTAATCAACTATTTCTTAAAGGGTTGTCATGGGTTGAGGGTCTTTCTTCATGGATTCAAGTTCATTTCGAACAAGTTCATGAGCATCTGACACAGTATCGGTAGATGTTTCATATGCTTCAAATCTTTGCACATTATAATTTTCCATATCTAGAATCTCCAACAATGCCATGTCAGACTCAACAATGACTATTTGTTATGGGAACACCTTACCAACAATGCCATGTCAGACTCAACAATGACTATTAATTTTTTGTTATCACTAAAATGCATGTTGAACTTATATTGATAGGTACTTAGACTACTGCATGTTGAACTTGTTGAAGTTATACTGAATTGCATGTTGAACTTGTTGTAGATAAATGGATTCTAACAAGGCTTTGGATTGTCAAAATGAGGAAGTTGTCAACACCAAGACTTACGAAAATGAAGTCAAACATGGTGCAACCATAATGCAAAAGGTCATAAAAGCAAGGAGCAGTGGGATAAAATTTGAGGTATACTATACTCTGTTTGCTGTTTATTTTTTATCTTTTTTGAAAGCATGTACTTACTATATGAGTTTATTAGGTTGGATGGAATGAGAGTGGCTAGCCAATCGACCCCAATAGCTCCATGTTTGTAAGTTACATTGGGGCTGTTGTTCGTTAAAATATCCCCATTACAATCGATGATTGGAGAGGTAAGGCGTTAAGGATGCGAAAGATATATTGTGGAATGATATACAGGTAACTTTTTTGATCCACTTTTTTGTCATTTATAATTTTTTCCATTGAAATACTTTACTCAAACTATATCTTTATTTCGTTTGCAGATTGCTTTTGTTCTTGATGAGGTGAGAAAGAATTACGTCTTGAGAGTTGCTAGGAAAATACACCGGGGTTTTAGATCTCACCTCTCAAATTTCTATCTCACTACGCCAAAAATGACATTTTATAGCGCGTCTTTTATAGCGCTTATTAAATACAAGCGCAGTTGTATGATATTTTAAAAATAACGGAGGATACAACAACGCTTTTTTGACAAGCGCTATAAAAAAAGCGTTGTAAAAGACATTGATTTCACATAATTAAAGGACCTATTAGAGCGCTTTTTGGAAAAGCACTGTAAAAAGGTTTTTAAAAAAAAATAAGGAGGTCTTTTACAGCGCTTTTGGACAAGCGCTTTAAAAAGTCTGTAAAAAAGCGCTGTAATAGACTTTCAAAAAATAAAATAAGGAGGTCTTTTACAGTGCTCTTTAAAAAAGCGCTGTAATAGGCTTTTAAAAAATAAAATAAGAAGGTATTTTACAGCGCTTTTTAAAAAAAGCGCTGTAATAGGCTTTTAAAAAGTAAAATAAGGAGGTCTTTTACAGCGCTCTTTAAAAAAAGCGATGTAATAGGCTTTAAAAAAATAAAATAAGAAGGTCTTTTACAGCGTTTTTTAAAAAAAACGCTGTAATACGCTTTTAAAAAATAAAATAAGAATGTCTTTTACAGCGCTTTTTAAAAAAACGCTGTAATAGGCTTTTAAAAAGTAAAATAAAGAGGTCTTTTACAGCGCTTTTACTATCCCTACGAACATTATTACATACTCTTCTCAATGAGAACCCTACTCTGTCCTACGAACCGTTCGTATTTCTGCGCATTCTCGCTGTTTCTTCTTAAACGAAACCGTAACCCTATGAACTCTATGTATTTCTTCGCACTCTTCAGGTATTTTATTCATTTATTCATTTATTTCTTATATATATATATATAATGTGTCTGTTAATGCTAATAATCACATTTATTTGATAGTGTTTTACAAGTTTTCCGAGCTCAAATGGGTGCTACAGTGTCGAAGCAAAAATCAAATAAATCACATGGATTCTAATAAAGGTTTGAAATGTATGGCTTTAAAATTTCATTAACAATCAATCCACAAATATTTATTGACTTATATGTTTTATTTTATAGTGCTCTCGTCAAACTAACAACATAGACTGCGGATACTGTATATTACGATTTATGAAGGAGATTGTTGTTATAATCCCAGAAAGAGATCTAATTGAAATAAAGGAATGCATATTACAGCGCTTTTTTTAAAAAGCGCCGTAAAACTAATACAACAAGCAGCGCGTTTTTAGAAGAGATTTACAGCGCTTTTTTTATTTTAAAGAGCGCTGTTGTATCTTTTTACAGCGCTGGATACTACAGCGCTTAATTTTTTGAAAAAGCGCTGTAAATGGCTTAAAAAAAGCGCTGTAAAATACCATTTTTCGCGTAGTGTCTAAAATATAGTGAGGGAAATATGAATGCTGAAGCTCCAAGAATATATAAACATTATATATCAAATGAAGAATGGAGTGCATTTGTATCAAAATGTTCCGACCTCGCGTTTGCGGTAAGTGATTAATTTATTAGCATTTGTGTTTTATTATTCATATTCATAGCGTATTTTAAATTTTTACACGATTGTTATTTATTTTTATATAGAATATAAGTAAGGAAAATCTCCAGAGGGCAAAAAATCCGACGCACCCATACAAAAAATCACGTATGGGATATGCACGTCTAGAGCAAAAACTTGTAAGTAATTAAACATCACTTTTATATAATGAAGGAATTTGTATTATAAACTATAGTTTCTAACTAATATTTTGTTTATGATCTTAACGAATAGCGACAAGACACCCAATCCGATCAAATGTTGGGTCGTCATATATTGTGGAAGGAAGCTCGTGTAAATAAGGACGTAGTGGTTGATAACGAAAATGGTCAAAAAGTAATAGAACTTTGTGTAAGTATATTATCACTTTAATATCACTTTAATATTTTTTAATATTGTATTTTAAAAATGATATTGAACTTATCTTTTTAATCCTACATGTATTTTAGGAGCATATCGAACAAAGTTCGGAAAATCAAGAGGGCAACAAAGCTAGTTGCAGGGACATTCTAGGTAAAGTGTTTAATGTCCTGAATATTCCGGTCGTGTGAGGGGGAAAGGATTTGGCGTAACTCCTAAAAGCTATTTTTCACAAGAGAAGCACAAAAATCCATCCAATGAGGAAGCATTAAAGAAGCTCAAACTCCTATCAGAGCAAGTGGCACTCTTGGTGAAGACGAATAAAGACAAACAACTCCCGGATTAGCTCCAAATGGAGAGTGAAAACGCGAGTTGCAACATTGGTCTCAAAACTCTTCCTGAGGTAATTAATTACTTACTTATGTATTAACCATACTTATGTATTAACCATTGATTTAGGGCGTCATTCCATGCGTTCTGTACTTATCCTCCCCTACTCATCGGAAGGTCGGATAGGGAACATTGTACAATACTTTGGGAGAAGTATTGCACAACACACCGATCCATGCAGGCCATGCCAAAGTATCACCTGTCATTGCTTTGGAACCAAATGCACCATTGCCTATACTGGATAACGATGCATATATGAGATTTTTGGGGGAAGCAGTTGGTAGTTACGTGGCATGGCCCACACATTTTGTTGCCCTTGATAAGGTATCTTTAATTAATTGAAATGTATGTTTAATTGATATGTATATTTAATTATTGATTTTTTTCCGCTGCTAACTTTAATTTCACATTTATATTTAGATTCTGAAAAAGCCTAAAGGGAATGATAAAAAGATTCCCAGAAATGAGTCAATTACATCGCACGAAAAGGTTTGTCACATTTATTCCCTAAGGTTTGTCATTTTTTCAGATTCAATAAACTAACATTTAACCTCATTTTTTCAGATTCAATCAAATAAACCACCCGCACAACAAAATAAAGCCGACAAACCTCAAAAAATTGGAGGGTAATAAAGCTGGCAAACTACAAAAGCTGGAGGGTAATAAAGCTGCCAAAATTGCAGCTAAAAAACTGGATCGGTGAAAATCAGTCGCTGCTGCTCCTAAAATAAGTTAGCCATGCCTTGCTAAATATGGGGCGTGTCTTGACATCCAAGTAAAAAGGAATATGGGCAGCAACGGCGATTCACACATCATAACCATGAATAAAGCTATATTCGGAGATGAGTATGAAGAATTTCTTGAAAAGGAGCACATCTACGAACTTCTCAACCATAAGGAGCTGAGTGCTACTGTCATCAGCTTGTACAAAAGGTAAAAAACTACTTTTAATTGCATTTGTTGGTAATTAATTAAATTTATTGATAATTAATTTAAGTTGAAATTTTCATTGAAGGTTTTTGTATGAAAAGTTGGTGTGCTTGCGCAGATTGTCAAATAGATATTCATTCTTGTCTCCGCATAAGCTTTCGATGTGTAAACTCGATCCAGTGAATGTAAAAAAATACATTGTAGATATGTTATTAGGAAATATAGAGAAGAATAAGTTGTTCTTTGCGCCATATAATTCAGGGTACGTAATTATATATTATTTATTTATATCTTTTTTAATTTATGAGATCTTATATTTATTAGTTGTGTAAACAAAATTGCCAACCAAATTTTTGTTGTTGTAGGGCACATTGGGTGCTATTTGCAATCAATGCGACCTCTGAAGTTATATACTATTTAGATCCCTTGCACGACAATTACAACAATCACTCCGATATAAAGACTATGTTCGACACGTAAGTAATGTGTTTGTTAATGTATAAATAATGTGTTTGTTAATGCTATAATAATCACATTTATTTATTCGATAGTGCTTTACAAGTTTTTCGAGCTCAAAGAGGTGCTACAGTGTCGAAGCAAAAGTCTAATAACATCACATGGCTTCCAATAAAGGTTTGAAATATATGCCTTTAAATTTTCATTTACAAATATATGCCTTTACAATCAATGCACAAATATTTTATTGACTTATATGTTTTATTTTATAGTGCCCTCGTCAAACGAACAACATCGACTGTGGATACTATATATTGCGATTCATGAAGGAGATTGTTGATAGAAATCAAACTATTATCCCAGAAACGATACTGTATTTTCATTATTTGATTTTCATATATAAATTATGTATATATTTGATTCTAACTTATTTATGTTCAATTTTTATATTGCACAGTACTTTGACAATTCCAACATACTCTAAGAAAGATCTAATTGAATTAAAGGAAGACTGGTGTCAGTATGTGCTTGAAATGAAAATTATTTGATTTTCTGGGAAATAGCATGCTGCAAGGGATCTAAATATTATATGGTAGCTAGTTTTGTTATGTGTAATAATGTTAGTTATATGTATATGAATAAGGCACAATATCTGAATATGTATATGAATATGTGTTGTTGTACAATATTTAAATTGTATATGTAGTTAAGTTATATATGTATTTGAATATGTTCTATTGTTGTGTAAATTAAGTTATAAAGTTAAGTTATATAGTTCTGTTTTTGTGTACTGATTGTGTGAACTGATTCTGAATATGTATCTGAATATGTTCTGTTGTTGTGTGAACTGATTCTGGATGAAAATGATTTTTGAAAAAAATTAAAAGACAACGCTTTCTAAAAAATGTCATAAAAAACCAAAAAGCGTTTTTTAAAAATTTAATTTACAATGTTTTTAAATTAAAAAAAAAAATGCACATTTTACCGCGCTTATTTGAAAAAGCGCTGTAAAATGTGCATTATAATGCATATATTGAGTGCATATTTTACAACGCTTTTTCAAATAAGCGCTGTAAAATGTGCATAATAATGCATATACTAGGTGCACATTTTACAGCGCTTTTTAAAAAAAGCGCTGTAAAATGTGCATAACAAGCGCACAATTTTTCTACATTTTTTATAGCGCTTTTTTATTTTAAAAAGCGTTGTTGTATCTTTTTACAGCGCTCGATTCTACAACGTTTTTTTTTTTTGAAAAAGCGCTGTAAAATCCTATTTTTCGCGTAGTGAATATTCCATACTTAACTTTCAATTTTTTTTATCATTATTCCCCAAGTTAGTTATTTTGTTATTTTTTCAATAAGTTAGTTATTTCTGTTTATGTTTGTTAGTTAAGTCATTGAAGGAAGCTGGCTTGTACATATAGAGGTTTAAGCTTCCTTTGTATTTCAGTTTTTATAATCATCCTTTTAGAACGATAATGTGAATGAAGTATTTCGTATTAGTTCAGTTTTAACACTTTAATATGGTATAAAAGGTTTTCCAAATTTCTTGATCATCTACTGCGACCATTTTCCCTTATTCTTCATTCTGTTTTCAACTTCTCTTTCGTTCTTTCTCCATGGAAGATCACATGGATATGGCGATCAATGCAAACCCATTCTTCATTGCAAATTTTGATAACCTTGGGTTTGTTCTTGTCATCGTCACACCGGTGACAACTATGGGTCTTGACATCGTGCTATCACAATGGCATTGATTGGGCGACACAAACTAGGATTTGCTGATGGTTCTTCTCCATCTGGCTTGGTGAAGAAACAATAGTATTGTCGCTTATTGGATCTTGAACTTAGTTTACAAGAATATTCAAGCTTCAACACTATACTCCAATCACTACACCAAACATGAGTATATATAGTACTCCTTTTACAATGTTTTTTTTTTGAAATGCTATCCTATATATGAAAAAACAAAACAAAAAACTTTTGACGACCTTATAAAGCATTTTTTTTAATACGTTGTCTAATATTTATAGTGCTTTTGTTAAAAAAATTGTCTATATTTTCAAATAAATATAAAATGAAACATATATTTCATCACATATACGCTGCCTAGAAAACCCTTCTTCTTGTTCTTCTTCTTTTCCAAAACCCTTCATCTTCTTTATCTTATCTTCTTGCATGTTGCCTCCATTCTTATTCTTGCTTCCTAAAATGCAAATGCAAAAATGAAAACCCAAGAAATCCAGGATCGATTTCAAAAATACAAACCCTTCTTTTTCTTCTTCCTTAATTGAATTCAACATCAATCCATAATCGAAACCTAGAAATGCAAACGCAAGAAACGCAAAACCGATTTCAGCATCAACCTAGAAATGACAAACCCTTTTCAATCATATGTTTTTGCCATTAAAACACTTCTTCTCACAATTGTAAGTCTCTAAAATCTTTTATCAGAAAAATGTTTTGTCATTTACATTGATTAACGTTTTGTCATTTACATTAATTGATGTATTGTTGTTGAAAAATCTAAATTCAGAGTCAAGTTTTTATTTAACACTGTCAAATTATTCTTGCATATCTTCTTAAATGGTTATTTCTTAGTTGATTGTTTATGTTAGATAATGTTATGTGCATCTTAACCAACTCAACTAACTCTTAGTGATTATAACAAACACAACAGTTAACATATGATGTTATTATAATACTAGTTTCTTTCCATTGTCTTAATAAAAATACGTTACACAAACACTCATTTTTTATTGCATCTTAGAGTTTGTCTTAATTAAATTTTTTGTTGTAATACTTTTGTAGATAAATTTTTTTAACTTTTTGCTAAAGTAATTTTAAAGAAACAACTAATGGATAAAAGATGGATCTCCGTCAATTGATTGTTAAAGGAATATGAAAATGGAGTAAATAACTTTGTTAAGTTTGTCGTGAAACACAACAAAAACCCTATTTGAATCATATGTCCATGCTTAGATTGTTGTAATGGAAACCGGGTTAATGAAGTTAAGTTGGATAGGTATTTAGGGAAGAACAAAATTGATCGAAGCTATACATGTTGGACAATGCTTAGTGAGATATATAGAGAAATTGTTATATGATGGTTGCCATAAATTCTTAAGATTGTATTCGGTACGAAAGTTGTACAACTTAAAATAAACAATGGATGATCGCATAAAAGTTTCACAGACTTATTAACCATTCTGAAAGATATGTTGTTCGATGATAATGTTTTTCCTAATTGAACGTATGAGGCCAAAAGAATGTTGTGCTCTATTGGCGTGAGTTATGTTATGATTCATGCGTGTCCTAAATGTAACAACTCGATATAAAAACAATTGATTAATGCAAAATCCGTATGGTACTTTCTTATAATACATATGTTTAGGTGCATGTATCATAGGTGTGCAAGTTAATGAATTAAAAATGGAAAGTTTCAACACTCTACAAATTCTCCACTATAAAAGAAAAAATTATCATGATTATCCTAATTTTAGACAAGAGGTAAGAAATCGACGGATGATATTGTCTTTTAATAGAATGAATCCACATGGTCTTCAAAGTATCTTACGCAACACATGACATGTTATTATGGGGATTTAAAACCTACCTCTATGACTATGTACGAAGTGCAAATTAAGGATGTTATATATGTTAATTTCTAGGCCTAAACAACTAGGGAATGATATAGAAATATATTTGGCCCCTTTAATTGAAAATTTAAAGTTGGGAGACATGTGTTGAGGTATATGAAGGATATATGAAAGAACATTTCAATTTGAGGGCAATGGTTTTCGGCACATTTATGATTTCCCATCATACAACAATCTATCAAGATAAAACATTAAAGGTTGGCGTGTCAGTCTTATTTGTGAAGAGAACGCACCTTGGATGTTATTAGAACATTATAAAAATAATGTCTTTTTTGGAAATCGTAGATTTTTACATACTAATCAACACTATCGTTGGTGGAGAAAAACATTCAATGGAAAATCAGAAGAAGGAAGAGTGTAACACCCCGTTTTTCAAAGCGAGGGTATATTTTTTTTTTAAAAGTAATTAAAGACAACCAAAAAATTAAATCAGGAAATGCCTTTGGATAAATAATTGAGTCATTATAATTTACAAGCAGCGGAAAAGTTTCTCCAATTATAAATCCAAAACATTTACACAACAACAAATGGTACATGGAACCCATTCAAAGAAGATGTCAAACTGACAATATTAGTATAAGTACAGTTTTCCAAACTAAAAATACTCCAATCCAAAAAGAAGGACACCTAGTCCCTATACATCATCCTAATCTGATCATCCTACCAAAAAGCTATCAACCCTGAGTATCTCCACGTGCCCCGTGAGATCCTCCTAACGTAACTGCAGTCAAGCGTTCCCATCTCCATTCTCGTCCGTAGGGTACGAACCAGTAGGACCGTCCTGACTCTCATCTGAGAGCAAAACCCAGATTTCCACAATAATTGTAAAGGGTCAACAACCAAAAAAAATAACAGTTAACACATAGCAATTAAGTTTTTAAATGCTCAAAATAACTTTTCAACTAAGCATGCACCTTAACAGGATTTTCAATATGCGAAAAGTTCATACAATACTTTGCCAATTAAAAATGAAAGTAAAATGAAGTTATCAATCTCCTAATTAACACATAACAAATCAAGACATGGATAAGTTAATGAGTAATCAATCATCTAACTCAAACAGAGGATTTTCACTGAGCCAATCGATTTCCAAATCGATTTCCTGAAGGTTTTTAGTGAAATTTTGAACTCTGGCTTGATTCAATCGATTGGGCAATCGATTGACAGGATAGCTGAGCCCCTGACTTAATGGCCAATCGATTTCCAAATCGATTTGGTCGAATATGGATGAGTCCCTGACTTAGGCCCAATCGATTGGGCAATCGATTTCGTAAATGATTTTCGAAAACTGATTACAAAATCGATTGGCTAATCGATTTTGTCCATTTGGCCAAGTCCCTGTTTACCATCCAATCGATTGGGAAATCGATTTCCCTGATCATTTTTCCAAAAATACATGAATTAACTCAAGTCATTCCTAATCAAGTCCACAACCTAACACTTAGCAATTCCTACGCGATTACCGCAGCAATTGGGATCTCGATAACCATCATACTTACACCCAATAACCAACACATAACACTTAGCACCTTCAACGCGATTACCACGATAAATCAAAATTCAAATCACTCAATCATAAACTCAAATCAAATACGACTCGCGTGCCAAGCACCCTAATGCAATGCGTATATGCCAAAATGCATGGACTCGGAATTCCAAACCAAAACCCTCCTCGAAGGGCCGTAAATCATAATTGTACCGCCTATCGCAGGCCAAAGTACCAATTACCAAGGTGCCACCTATCACGGGTCTGCACGATTTACTAAAAAGCGTAAACCATAAACGTACTGCCTATCACGGGCCCGTATCGTTTACCAAGGTGCCACCTATCACGGGTCTGCACGATTTACTAAAAAGCGTAAACCATAAACGTACTGCCTATCACGGGCCCGTATCGTTTACCAAGGTGCCACCTATCACGGGTCTGCACGATTTACTAAAAAGCGTAAACCATAAACGTACTGCCTATCACGGGCCCGTATCGTTTACCAAGGTGCCACCTATCACGGGTCTGCACGATTTACTAAAAAGCGTAAACCATAAACGTACTGCCTATCACGGGCCCGTACCGTTTA
>NC_021166.2:40453748-40470210 GCF_000331145.2 Cicer arietinum | reverse complement strand
ACATCAATTTCATTTACTCATAATCATACACAATGGCTTCAAATTCATTTACCACGAACCATTCATCAATATAAACAAAACCTAACTCTAAGGTTTTACCCATAACGCATTAGTTTCGTTTTTCCCCAAATCGATACATTAAATCCTAACAAATTCCTTCCCACACAACCACAGATAAGTCCCTAATGCAAACTAGAAGTTTGGAAGGAGCCCTTACCTTAACGTTAGCTTTAACGTGGGTTTCCGGTACCGCGAGTAAAACCGGTAAAATATTCGCTCGCAACTTCGCCTCCAGATAGGTCCCCTAGCACCGTGGCGTGGTAGTGAGCAACTTTCCCTTCTAACTCTTCGCGAAATGAAGCTTGGATCTTGAAGAAACGGAGGGGTTTGTGCTTGGATCTCAAATATCGTTTTTCTTCGTTTTCGAATCAAAGAGGAAGAGTGGAGTTGCGAAATCCTTGTTCTAACTCTCACCCAACCTTGGGTTACTAGTTTTGAAGAAAAGAAAGCGACGAAAATGAAAACGGGAGAAGGAGGGAAATCGGTTCACGGTTCAGAGGAAGGAGATGGAAATTGGCGATTTTCTTTCCTTACTTTTATACTATTTTCTTTTCCTTTTCATCCCTTCTAGTTTTCCTTTCTTTTTCCCTCCAAACAAACATATATAGATAATAAATATAACTTAACAAATATCTCAAAACATCTAGATATTTGTTAAATTACCGTTTCACCCGAAACGCATTAAATTATCCGTAAAGGATTCACCGCAGTTAATTTCAATTTATTTATCGACGAGAAATTTTAATTGGCATCAAAATATCTTTTTGATTATAAAACCCCAAAATATTATTAACTTTGGCTTAAAAGCCTCAGAGCCAAAATCCAAAATACACCAAAAATACATAAATGGTACTTTAAAATTATGGGTCTTACAAAGAGCTCTTGTGGCATTAACGGATGATCAAATATTTGATAAGATGAAGGATATGAAGAATAAATTTGGCAAACCTTTTGCGAGAGAGCTTGTCAAAAGCGGGTGGAAGAAGAAGTCAACTTTTTTTTTGAATTGTCATATTGAAAATCATTATATGTAAGACATTTTTTAGATGTGATGCATATTAAAAAAATGTATTTGATAATGTTATTGGTACGTTACTAAATGTATTAGGAAATTCTAAGCATGATGAAAGGATGAAGATGATACATTTACATTTATATTTAGTTAAGATGATGAAAGGATGCACTTACATTTACATTAGGTTGCATTCATCTCATCTTCTTCTTCTTCTTCACAATATTTATTTAGGTTTCTTTGATTGTTGATTCAATAAACCAAAGTGTATGATTTCTTCATAGGATTTTTTGTTTGAATAGATGGTAGTCAGAATGAAACTGATTTTGCGAACAGAGTTAGTAGGATGGAACAATTGCTGATTCTAGGTTTTTAGGATTTTCAATATGGGTCAAAGATTTACGTTGTATCAGTTTGTATATGGCTACGTAAATTGAGTTTGCGTATTTGTAAATGAAAGTTATTTCACATGATTTAAATAACAAAAGCATACGTAAACTCAATAGACTACATAAATTGAGATAACATAAACTAAATGATCAAATTAAAACACGTAAACCTATGCAAATTGAGTCTTCACGGGATCAAAGGCTTGAGGAGAAACATGAAGTACAACGAGAGAGACACGCACAAAAGGAACAACTATGACTACAACAACAACAAGCACAATATAATGCCCAATCAGAGTAGATGGATCAGTCTCTACAAGCTGATGGATATCCTAATGTCCTTAGGACATTTGGTGATCTCGTGGCCACTCGACTTTGGAATGGAGGGGTAATTTTCTTGATCATATTAAATTTTAATAGTTATTTTCATAATGTGTTTTAACGGTGAATGAGGAATAATACGGCTCACATGGAATTACATATGCAAGCCACTTTGCTTTTCTATTTTAAATTTGTCTGTGTGGGCTCATTTTACAATTATTTTTCAAATGTACATTTTTCAATGCTTTGTTTAAGAAAGTTTCTTTTTCCATCTCCTGTCTTTTCAAAAGTCTCTAAATTTTGTTCGAATTGATTATTTCGGAGGAGTATTTTACAAGTTCACATTATCTAATTCAGACGTATATTTTTGTGTAGTTGAGAACATTAGGAGTGAAAGAAGAAACATTCTTGTTTAATATGTACAAGTAATATGACACCTACTCAATTTGTAATATATTTCCCCACTTCCTAATTTATTTATTTTTCCTTTCAAAATACCTCACTCTCTACATGTTTGGATGTGCAATGACATAGTTTTTCTTTTGTTTTCTCTCAAAAGACAATTAAATTCCTCCCTATTTTCAAAATGGCCACAAAGTACAAAAATTATCACTCTATATCTCTCTAAGTCACAAGAGGTTTATAAAAGGTTGAATATTTACATCACATTTACATCACGATGCTTTTGGTATTCAATCAAAATTTTAAAACAATATAAATAATTCTTATGATATTTTTTTTCTCTATCTCTTCAATGTTTTTCTCATTATTATCAACTTCAACGTTTACTAGTATCTTCATATTGATTTAATATACTTTTCTTCATTGGTCATTAAAACTATTATTATTTATGTGTTCATGTTACTCTTATTATTATTATTATTATTATTATTATTATTATTATTATTATTATTATTATTATTATTATTATTATTATTATTATTATTATTATTATTATTATTATTAAAAACCATCTTTGTCGTTTCAACTTAAAAGTGGTAACTTGTATACCGGTATTCCTTTTATCAGTGTAAAACAAGTTATTCTTCCTCCAAAATTTTATTTCCTAAAACTTCTTATCATTTAAGTGGAGTGCATTGTTGTTTTTAACGCTTACATTATTGAAGGAACGAGATCCTAGAAATATTTTTCATTTGTCAATTATTGAGTATATTTTTTTTATTTGAAGAATATCACAGACAACACGAAAAAAGAAAAATATTTTTTTCACTTCTTAAAATTATGTCATTTTTTAGTTTCATTTCGAGGTGTGTAATTAATTTTCAAGATATTACATATCATGATAATAAAACTGAAAATGAATTATTAATCTAATTTGTACATCCTTAAAAAAATGTAATCGAAATGATAACAATAAAAATGTTGCATATAAAGATAAATAATCATTAAAATTAAAATAATTTACTAATTTCTCCATGCATTATTGATGATTATGTTGATAGAACAATGATAATTAGCATAATTTTAAATACACGGAATTGAAGTTTGTGAGAATAATTTTGAAATTTAATGGTTAGGAGAATATGGTTACGGAGTGTGTTGTAATCAATTCTTTTTAATAATCTCTTCAAATTTATTAACTCTTTTGAAATCTTATAAATCCACAAGTCTTTTCAAGTTCTTATGAAATAAATCCTTTAAAATTCAAATTACACATCTTGCTAATCTTTTACAATCTTAATTCAATACACCCCTAATTTTTGAACAAAGAGGCTTTAACTTTGTCCAACCTAATAACATGTTTGAATATGTAGGTTGCTAAGAAACTTTAAAATACAACTTGACCAAGGAGTGTTCAACGAATGCTTTAACATTGCTTTGCAACTTTAGCTTGCTTGTGTTTTTTATTTTATTTAAAACATAACCCTGCATTGAAATGGTTTAAAACAAATGAAGTGAAACAAGAGATTTTGTTGCAATATACTTTTTTATACAGATCAAAATACATGATAGTGTCACAATGTGTTTGCTACCATATTGAAACTAAAAACCAAAAAAACAACCGAGGTTAAAAAAGAGAAGGATAGAAAAAGAAATAATGTATTTTTCTTTTTTTTTTCTTTCAATTTTGCTTCGTTTCGGATTTCCACTTTTAGATGGAATTTGTACGGATGTGTACATCCAAATTGTATCCTTATAACACTCGTTCTTCCCCCACTTTAATTTTCTCTCCAAACAACTTCTAAACTTTCAAATCTTTTTTTTTTTTTTTCAATTTCAACACCAAAATCATATCATTTCTCAATTATTTACTCAAGACCGAGTGGTAAGTTAGTATTTTATGTTTTATTTGAGTGTTTTTCTTTACGTTTTGGTGGCTTTTGTTTTTATGAATTTGTGGTTTTTGTTATAGTTCTATCCGAATGTTTATTTCCCGAAATATCTACTAAATTTGCACTTTCGAACACATTTGGAGTGGGTTATGACTCCGATGTATTTCATAACATAAAATTTGTATTATTTATAACGACTTAAAACTTGTAGAATGATTATGGTTATGATTATTAATTGGATCTAGCAGTTTATTAGTTTTTTTTTCATAACATAAATACATAACATCCGTAGACAGAAAATGAGAGACATGACATCAAAAACATAAAATGAAATCCATAACATAAAGACTGAAAATGAAAGACATAACATCTCAGACATAAAATGAAAGTTATAACATCGAAGATAAGAACAATGGTTGATCATAATTGAGACGCAAATATTTCATCAACTGTCTAGAGACAAGTCAAATTTGCATCAATATCACTCATAAATATGAGCGATGTAGCATCTAACTCAATCAATCCTTTAGTTAATATCAAGCAAATGTTGAGCACATCATTTCACGTCATCATCTTCAAATCCTAATTGTGGTCTACCATTGTTATAGTAAACAAAAGCTAGTTTTAGAACTCATGTTGACGACACACTTTAACAAATGAACTCATATTGACAATATTCATTTATAAAAATTTTAAAGTGTTGTGGATCATACAAACTGTCGGGGCAATATCGGCCATATAAATTGTCGATACAATCTCGACCATACAAATTAGGGGAATCTCGATGTGAATTTCAAAATACATTCGAACCTTTACAAAACTTTTATAATATAGAACCAATATGATGCAAATCCAATATAATACAACCAATCTTTTTTTTTTAAATCAACATATTCATTGCCCACACTTATGGGTTCATTACAATTTTCTTTTTGGTTGGTTTTACATTTAATTTTATTAACTAAGACATCTTATCGAAATATATTAGCTCTCATTCCTCTGCTTCGTTGATATAATATTTTTGTTGTGAAGTGATATAAAGTAACTGTTGGAAATGATAATGCTTTTATGAAAGTTTATTAGAAATAATGATGACATTTATGAGAGTTAGTGTTATTGTGAATTGAAAAAAATTGAAAAGTCCCACATTGGAGGGATACCACACACTAATAGGGTATATAAGGTGGAGGTAATGAACTTGGGGAGGGCCCCAAGGGGAACCCAATTTTGTGAAGGAGGGAGAACACAAGCAATATTGACCACCACACACGTGTCGCCGCCGCCCGTCCGGCTTGGTTTGGCTTTGCCTACGTGGTGTATTATTATTTTTGCATGAAAATTAATTTATCATTTTAATTAACTGATTGCTTGCGTTTTATCTCTAATTGAAACGTTAATTACGTAACTGCCCTCCATCGAGTCCTCCCTGAATTCGTGCGTCTGTTTTTTTCCTAGTCAAAACCCTAATCTTTGGTCTCACGTTTCCCTTGCTGTCCGGTCAAAAGTCAGAGTCAAATCTCTAAGCTTGGAGCGCACGTTCTGAGGGCCACTACTTGGAGCGCACGTTCTAATGGTCCATGCTTTTCTCAGATCCAATTGCGGATTTCCTCTATAAATAGAGGGTTCTCCTCAGTTGGAAAATCACACCAAAAGCTCTTCGTATCTGAGGCTTTTCTCACTTCTCCTCCTTCTTACTGTTTCTTCTCTTTCTTTCGAGTGGTCTTAGTGCCATATTTGAGTGTCAGTTGTACGACTGCCATATTGAGGGTGTAATTCTAGAACGGTATTCTACAGTGCAGTAGAATTCCGATACAGAGTATCTGGGCTGTTTTATCCCGGGAACATCGTGATTGATAGTCTGCCTTGCACAATTTTGGGCAGTGCCTCGAAATGTCTTAAAGAGAGCGACATAGTCCGCGACTCAACCCAGTAATATTTTCGATGGCATAATTGTTTTCAAAAGGTTTTTTCGAAATTCAAAAACAGCAATTTTAAGAAGAATTCGAACTGCCATGTCTACCGACAAAATTATAGGGACAAGTTCTTTTGCTTCTGACTACAACAAACCTTTTCGGTTTGAGGGAAGTCATTTCAAACGTTGGCAACAAAAGATGTTGTTTTTTCTAACCACGAAAAAGCTTGCCAATGTTCTGAAGGATGACATTCCTGTTGTACCAGAACAAGGTGAACAAACAGAAAAGGATAAAATAGCAGCTGACTTAACCCAATGGGAACATAATGATTACTTATGTAAGAATTATATTCTGAATAGATCACTTCCTGATGATTTGTATGATTACTACAGTTCCGAAAGCAATAATGCTAAACAGGTTTGGGATGCTATAAAGAAGAAATATGACACTGAGGAAGCTGGAGCCAAAAAGTATGTTGTTAGCCGCTACCTCAAATATCAGATAACAGATGACAGATCAGTGGAAGCTCAATCTCATGAAATTCAGAATATTGCTCACGAGATCATCTCTGAAGGTATGTCCCTAAATGAACAGTTTTAGATTGTTGTTATCATTGACAAACTGCCCCCTGCTTGGAAAGATTTCAAAAATTCTCTTGGGCATAAAACTAAAGAATTTTCTCTAGAAAGTCTGATAACCTGCCTTAGAATTGAGGAGGAATCTTGCAAGCAAGACCAGAAAGATGACATTCTTCTTGTGGCAAATAACAAGAAAAAGAAATTCATTGGAGCACTTCTGAAGCCAAATGGCAAACAACTAAAGAATCAGAATCACACTTCAAAGAACAACAACAAGAATGGGAACCCTCCAAAGGTCCCAATTGCTAGGAAGCCACCACCTCCTAGAAATTGCCCTATCCCCTTTATCTGTTTCTACTGTGGGAAAAAGGGTCATATGGCACGCAAGTGTAGGAACAAGACAGTCGCTGTAAATCAGACCAACTTGACTGAAGAGCAATTCGTTCCTATGATAACTGAGATCAACCTTGTTGGTGGATCAGATGGATGGTGGATAGACACCGGCGCCTCACGCCACGTTTGTTACGATCGTGCTATGTTTAAAACATACACCTGCTGCTGAAGATAAGAAAGTGATGTTGGGAGATTCTCACACCACTAATGTTGTTGGCATTGGAGATGTGGAACTAATATTCACCTTTGGAAAGACTTTAGTTCTGAAGGATGTCTTGCAAACTCCAGAAATAAGAAAGAATCTGGTCTTAGGGTTTCTTCTCAATAAGGTAGGGTTTAGTTAGTCTATAGGGGTAGATTTGTACACCATTTCTAAAAATGGTATTTTTGTTGGGAAAGGGTACGCCACTGATGGCCTGTTTAAATTGAATGTTGAAATGAATAAGATGTCTCCTTCTGCTTACATGTTGTGTGATTTTAATATTTGGCATGCTATACTCTGTCATATGAGCAAACATGTGATTTCAAACTTAAGTAATTTAGGCTTAATTCCAAAGTTATCTATAAAGGATTTTGAAAAATGTGATTTTTGCAGTCAAGCCAAAATAAAAAACAAATCACATAAATCAGTAGTTAGAGAATCTGAACCTCTAGACTTAATACACTTTGACATATGTGAACTTGACGGAACGCTAACCAGAAATGGAAAATGTATCACTTTTATTGACGATTGTTCTAACTTTACTTACGTATATCTCATGAAAAATAAAAGTGAAGTGCTTGACATGTTTAAAATATTTGTGACTGAGATAGAAAATCAATTTAGCAAAAAGATTAAGAGGTTTCGTAGTGATAGAGGAACAAAGTATGATTCCAGCTTGTTTAATGAGTTTTATAAAACCCAAGGAATTGTAAATGAAACTAATGCATCGTATTCACCTGAAATGAATGGTAAAGCTGAAAGAAAGAATAGAACTCTTACAGAATTAGTTGTTGCTATTATGCTTAATTCTGGTGCTGCGTCTCACTAGTGGGGGGAAATTATTTTGACTGTTTGCTATGTTTTGAATAGAGTTCCTAATTCTAAAAGCAAAACATCTCCTTATGAGATAATGAAGAAAAGACAACCCAACTTGTCTTATCTTCGAACATGGGGTTGTCTGGCTTATGTTAGAATCCCCGATCCCAAGAAAATTAACTCGCAAGTAGAGCCTATGAATGTGCATTCATTGGGTATGCAGTAAATAACAAAGCGTATAGGTTTTATGACCTAAACGCGAAAGTGATCATAAAATCAAATGATGTTGACTTTTATGAAAATAAATTTCCTTTCAAATCAAGAAATAGTGGGGGCAGCGAACCTGGTCAAGTTCCTGTGACAACAAGCACTGAAAACAACAAACAAGATGAAACAGAAACTCGAAGGAGTAAGAGAGTAAGAGTTGCTAAAGATTATGGACCAGAATACATGGCCTATAATTTAGAAGAGGATCCTGCGAATCTTAAAGAAGCTCTGTCATATTTGGATGCAGATCTATGGCAAGAAGCTATGAACAATGAAATGGATTCTTTAGAATCTAACAAGACCTGGCATTTGGTAGACTTTCCTCCTGGTTGCAAACCAATAGGTTGTAAATGGATCTTGAAAAAGAAACTAAAACCTGACGAATATGTTGATACGTACAAGGCACGCCTTGTAGCCAAAGGTTTTAGACAAAGAGAAAATATAGATTTCTTCGACACTTTCTCACCAGTCACTAGACTAACATCCATTAGGGTGCTTATATCACTTGCGGCTATTCATAACCTGGTGATACACCAGATGGATGTTAAAACAACCTTTTTAAATGGTGACCTAGAAGAAGAAATTTATATGGAACAACCTGAAGGTTTTGTAATTCATGGACAAGAAGACAAGGTCTGTAAGTTAGATAAGTCTTTGTATGGTCTTAAACAAGATCCTAAGCAATGGCATGAAAAATTTGATAACTTGATTATGTCGAATGAGTTTAAAGTGAATGAAAGTGACAAATGTATTTATTACAAATATGAAAATGGCATTTGCACTATCATATGTCTATATGTAGGCGACTTACTAATATTTGGTTCAAACATTCATGCTGTAAATAATGTGAAATCATTGTTGAGCAACAACTTTGATATGAAAGACCTCGGAGAAGCGAGTGTAATCCTTGGAATCAAGATTACTAGGTCAGAAAAGGGAATTTCTTTGGATCAATCTCACTATGTTGAAAAGATCCTAAAGAAATATAATTACTTTGACTGTAAACCTGCTTGCACACCATATGATCCAAGTGTAAAACTTTTCAAGAACTCTGGTGAAGGTGTTAGACAAACTGAATATGCGAGCATCATTGGCAGCCTCAAGTATGCCACTGATTGTACTAGACCCGACATTGCTTATGTCGTGGGATTGTTGTGCAAGTTTACTAGTAGACCTAGTATGGAGCATTGGCACGCTATCGAAAGAGTCATGAGATACCTTAAAAGGACCATGAGTCTCAGATTACATTATCAAAGATTTCCTGTCGTCCTTGAAGGATACAGTGATGCTGATTGGAACACATTATCAGATGACTCCAAGGCAACTAGTGGCTATGTTTTCAGCATAGCCGGTGGTGCTGTATCATGGAAATCGAAGAAACATACGATATTGGCTCAGTCCACTATGGAGTCTGAAATGATAGCACTAGCTACTGCTAGTGAAGAAGCAAGTTGGTTGAGATGCTTGCTAGCAGAGATCCCTTTGTGGGAAGGTCGTTGCCAGCTGTGTTGATCCACTGCGATAGTACCGCGACTATTGCAAAAATTGAGAATCGTTATTTCAACGGTAAGAGACGACAAATACGTCGTAAGCACAACACAGTTAGAGAATTACTTTCTAAAGGAGCTGTTATAGTGGATCATGTACGCACTAATGAAAATTTAGCTGATCCTTTGACGAAAGGATTAGCTAGAGAGAAAGTCCTTAGTACATCCAAAAGGATGAGACTATTGCCTATAGATCAATGAGTCACTTATGATGGTAACCTGACCTAAAAGACTGGAGATCCCAAGAATTAGGTTCAATGGGTAATAACAAGTCATGGTGGTATGAGATGAACATGCTATATTATATATGAGAAGCATGATTCCTGAAGCGATAAAAGGATGAGATAATAGAAACTCTTAATGAGATCTATACTCTATGTGGAGTGGAGTACCTAGCTACAGGAGTACTCTTGATAGACTCACCTACGTGAATGTGGAAGTGGGGGCCGCTTCCTATGGAATTTCGAGGCAGAATTCCTAGAGCGTTCGCTATACTGGGATACACGTGCATGGCCCTAAATGCACAGGCTTTTGAGAATAGACCTAATGAAAAGGTTGTGTGTGGGTTTGATGTCAGAGATAGAGTTCAAGACTACGTGTCACTCTTGTTGAATCTGAATCTTACTTGCTATGCAAAGGTTCAAGTCAAGAGACACCTTTGTTTATGCATAATCTTATAGAAGCGTTTGATGCTATTCGAAAACCTATTTTTTAAATTCAAGTGGGGGATTGTTGGAAATGATGATGCTTTTATGAAAGTTTATTGGAAATAATGATGACATTTATGAGAGCTAGTGTTGTTGTGAATTAAAAAAAATTGAGAAGTCCCACATTGGAAGGATACCACACACTAGTAGGGTATATAAGGTGGAGGTAATGAACTTGGGGAGGGCCTCAAGGGACACCCCAATTTTATGAAGGAGGGAGAACGCAAGCAATATTGACCACCACACAAGCGCGCGCGCACCGCCGCTGTCCGTCCGGCTTGGCCTGGCTTGGCTTTGGCTTCCTCCACCGAGTCCTCCCTGAATTCGTGCGTCTGTTTTATCCTGGGGACTTCATGGTTGATAGTCTGCCTTGCACAATCTTGGGCAGTGTCTCGAAACGTCTTAAAGAGAGCGACCTAGTTCGCGACTCAACCCAGTAATATTTTCGGTGGCATAATTGTTTTCAAAAGGTTTTTTCGAAATTCAAAAACAACAGTAACTGACAATCATCATTCAAATATACCTATACAAAATTACATTATGCACATGCTAAATGCAGATAACTCGGCGAGTTGATGATGGATTGTAAGTCATGAGCTTCCCTGATCATGTTTTTGATTTAATTCCCAAACATACAATACATATGAATTATTTGATTGATCTAATGATTTGAATTGAGAAACATTTCAGGAAAACAAGCAAACACTATACACTTGGAACAAAAGCTTGGAACTTAAGGAATCAACCAAAATTGGAGGATGTGCTTGAGAAAGATGCAAATATGTATAGTGTGATTAGTTGTCATAGTAGTTATTTTAGTAGACTAATCACTATGATTTCATACTTAAGTATTTGCCAAAGAAAGTAAATCAATCAACTGATAAGTCAATTGATGAATCAATTGGGCAATCGTTTGTCTGACTCAGAACAAAAGTTTTCACTAAGTAAATCGATTATTTAAAGGCTTTTAGTGAAACCTGAGTTCTGGGCTTAATCCAATCAATTGGACAATCGATTGGGACATCAATTGAGTAATCGATTTTGTGATTCACAGAACCAACCACTTACTGAATCAATCGATTGGCAAATCGATTGCGAAAAAGTTTTTTCATCAGGAATAAGTTATGTGATCAACCAAATTGATTGGACAATCAACTGAATTAAGTTTCTTAAACTACAAGTTTTGTGACAATCGATTAGGTAATCGATTGAAGTTAATCATTTATCAGAAACATGGTGCATAATCGATTGGCACATCGAAGTTATGTGATCAACCAAATTGATTGGACAATCAACTGAATTAAGTTTCTTAAACTACAAGTTTTGTGACAATCGATTAGGTAATCGATTGAAGTTAATCATTTATCAGAAACATGGTGCATAATCGATTGGCACATCGATTTCAACCAAAATAGCTGAGCTACTGTAACAAGCCAAATCGATTGGCAAATCAATTGGATTAAAACAGTGGAGTCATTGTGACCAGTCAAGTCGATTGGTAAATCGGTTGGATTAAAACATTGGAGTCATTGTGACCAGCCAAATCGATTGGCAAATCGATTGCTTTAAAATGTATGAGTCACTGTGATTAGCCAAATCGATTTACAAATCGATTGAACTAAATGTTTGAGTTACAGGAAGTATTCAGCTCATTGCCAAATCTGTGACCAGCCAAATCGATTGGCAAATCGATTGCTTTAAAATGTCTGAGTCACAGTGATTAGCCAAATCGATTTACAAATCGATTGAACTAAATGTTTGAGTTACAGGAAGTATTCAGCTCATTGCCAAATCGATTATGACTATGAATATACGTCGACTGAGCAATCGATTGTTTTGATCTCGTTGTTGGAACAAAACACCTATAATCGATTACTCAATCGATGCTGATATAATCTTAGTATCAGTTTCTGATTTATGCTTTATTAGAATAGATTGGCAAATCGATTCATGCTTATATTTTCAAGATTCAAGAAAAACAAGAAATGCGATAATCGATTGGGCAATCGATTAAGCTAGTTTTGAACCATTATAAAATCGATTGAGCAATCGATTGACGTGATGTTTTTCTGAATATATATAAGCTGATTCAATCACTTTTTCAAACAACCGTTACACATTTTCTAACAACCAATACACTACACTTGGAACAATTATTCATTTTTCACAATACTGAAACCAGGAAAAACACTTTGAAAGAAATAATTGTTACCACACACAAAATAATCATTTGGCAAAATTCTTTTGTGTGAAATTCATATTGTTATTGTGTCATCATCATTTGTCCTCTTTTATTCTTTTATGTAAAAACAATCTGTAAAGAAAGTTCTGGAAATTCAGTAGTGTAAACTGGTGACTATCTTTGTTGGTGCGTGTGTTCATCAAGAAGAAGTCTCATCTTGATCTCGTGAGAGTTTGGCGAGTAACTCCAGGGATAAGGTGGTATAGTAATAGAAGCGAGTGAGTTGGATAGATAGGCCATGTGTGAGCTGGACAATCTGTAAAACGTACTCAAGTCAATTCTATTGGAAAGGCTAAAATCTGGTTTGGATTTCAGGACTGGATGTAGGCTATCAAACTGATAGTCGAACCAGTATAAATCCCGGTGCACGATTTTCTTATCCTTTCTCTTTATTTTGATATTGCTTGAATGCTTATTCTTGAATGTTTGAATTGGTGAATTTCTATATTGATAAATATTCTGAATAAGCATTGTATCTGTACTCTCATATTGAAAATTCATGCAACTGTGAATCTTTGTTCCTGAATAAATTCCGCAACCGATCATTGTTAATCTGGTTAATAATCTTGTAAGATTAGTATATACATTTCTCATATATTTTTTTTAACAAATAGAGGCCATAATTTCCTACATGGATGACGTTGTAGAGGAAAAAATGTTTCATAAAACCCATATTCAATAACACTAAGACCTTGTTGTAATATATGGATAAATAAATAGAGGCATTTGATCAAGATACTTTAATTTTCGAGCCATTAGACTAGTTGAGAGATTCAAAATACTTGTCTTCTTTTCTCTATGGCATGTTGAAGTAGGTGTAGAAAACAGAGTAGTCTGACTATCATGTAATGAGTCAACATGCTCAAAGAAAGGTGGTGAATGCTTAGTTTAGCGCTCAAAATTTTTGGTCTCACTCTAGCTCCTTTTTGGTGGACATGTAACCCTCCAAGTTTTTGTTAATTAGTTTTAAGTCACTGTGAATCACTTGTGTGCTAACTATTAGATATTTGGGTGCTTATAAATCAATATAGGATGGTAAGAAATAGCTTAGTAACTATTTTCAGATATTAAATCAATTAATAGTTAGTATTAATGGAATAGGAAAAGGTACGAATAAATTAATTAATATGCATGTTCAACACCAGACAATTCTATTTTCACTCTACCAATCAATTAAGGGTTGTTGCTAATTCATTAGTTGTTGACTTGATTTGAAAAATAAGAGCTTTTCCGAAGATTTGTTATTTTAAGAGAAACCATAAAGAATTAAAATATTAGGAGATTGAAATATTAGTATCAATGTTTCATCATTCAAGAATTTTAATCTCAATTATTTTATAGATCTACCGATTAATTGTTGCTGGTCGTTGGTCAATTGATTGATTAAGGCATGCGAAGGTCGGTCATCCCAAACATGTAAATAAAACAATAGAATAATTTAATTGATGAGTAAAAAGGTATCTTAATCACAAGATTCACCAAAGATCCTAGAAAGGAGTTTAGTTACTCATTGACATATAGAAAATAAAACAAAAAATTGAAGTGTTCATCAATTATGTAAAACTACATGTTTTTGATGAAGACAAAGATCAACAATTATGGTCAATGCAACAAGATCAAAAAGAAGATCAAATATCTTCATTAATAAACTTCAAATCCAAACATTAAATGTTAAAATATAAAGGTATATGATACAAACCAATATTTCAATTATATGAGAACAAGTCATATTTACATATGCATTTAAAGTATTTTCAAAAGTCAAAACAACATTAGCAAAGTCTTAAAAATCATATTTTTGACAAAATACATAAGTGTATTCGAATACAGCATCTTGTATTCGAATACAAAGCAAGTCAGAAGCAAAATTCTCAAATTTGTATTCAACTACGACTATGTGTAGTTGAATACACTGCAAGTCAGTGGCCAAAATCCTTATATATGTATTCGACTACAACAATCTGTAGTCGAATACAAAGTAAGTCAGTGGCAAATTTTCACTAATCTATATTCGACTACACACATGTGTATTCGAATACAAGGTGTAATTTTTGAATATTTTTGAACGTAACAATAAGGTGTATTCGAATACACACATCCTGTATTCGAATACAATTGGAAGCAATACAATTTTTCAGATCTGGAATGGCTCCAAATCATTGTGTTTTTTCATCAAACCTCTTGGATCAATGGCCATGAATCTGAAGAGATGTTTATGGAGTATAAATACCCCATAACTTCAGATCAAACAACACACAATCCTTGAATCAATACCTTGAACAACTTTGAACAAATTCTGATTTTTAACAAAGTACTTGCATTTCATTTTCATATCATTCAGAAAGGTTCTCAAGTACTTGAATTGTTATTGGATTGTTTATCAATATACCTCTCCTTATTCTTATCCAAATCATATTGTACCACTTGTAAAAGAAAGGAATACTTTCTTAAAAATAGCTTAATCTAAGATAGTGGTGTGCTATCTTAGAAGTGTTGTTAGAAGTTTGTAGCAAGAATCCCAGGGTGGGAGTTGTACATTTTTTGACAATTAGTGGATCAATCTCTTGTGGTGTGCAAGAGGACTGGATGTACCCTTGGTTATAAGGGGAACCATGATCAATCTATTGTGTTCATCTATTTACTGCACCTTACTATTAGTAGACATTATATTAACTCAGAAAATTCAACTACCGTATCACTAAAAACAAGAAAATTTACTAACACCTAATTCATCCCCCCCCCCTTCTTAGGCGTACTTCTATACTTACAATTGGCATCAGAGCAGGTTATGGTAACTTATTCCTCGATCAATTACTCATGGCTTCCGCACAACCTGTTTTTAGAGACGGTGGTAGCAGTACCAAGCCACCATGTTTTGTTGGAGAGCACTACGATTTTTGGAAGATACGTATGCAAGCGTATCTCGAAGCACAAGGAGACGACATATGGGATGCAGTTGAAAATGGTCCTCACATTCCAAAAACTGTCATCAATAACAAAGAAGAAATAAAGATAAAAAATTCTTCGATTGATGATGATAAAAGAAAAGTGTTGTTCGATAAGAAGGCTAAGAATATATTACAATCTGCACTAGGAATAGATGAATTTTTCCGCATAACTCACTGTAAAACAACAAAAGAAATATGGGATACGTTGGAAGTAACTCACGAAGGCACCATTGAGGTAATAAGATCTAAACTCAACACACTATCACAAGAATATGAGTTATTTCGAATGCAGCCCGAAAAGTCTATTCTAGACTTACAGAAAAGGTTCTCCCACTTAACAAATCATTTGACATCACTCGGAAAAATCTTCACCAATGATGAATTAAATCTAAAAGTACTGAGATCATTGACAAGGGCCTGGCAACCAAAAGTGACAGCAATATCCGAAAAGAAAAGCCTATCCAAAATGTAAGACCCATAATTTTAAAGTGCACTTTATGTATTTTTGTGTATTTTGGATTTTGGCTCAGAGGCTTTTTAGCCAAAGTTTATAATATTTTGGAGTTTATATGATCAAAAGATATTTCGATGCCGATTAGAATTACTCGTCGATAAATAAATTAAATTAAGTGCGGTGAATCCTTTACGGAGAATTTAATGTGTTACGGGTGAAATGGTAATTTTAATAAATATGTTGATATTTGTTAAGTTACAATTAATATATATATATATATATATATATATATATATATATATATATATCTATATATATA
>NC_021166.2:40434319-40451900 GCF_000331145.2 Cicer arietinum | reverse complement strand
AGCAGAACTGACCAAATCGATTTGGCAATCGATTGGCTCAGTAGAAATCCTTATTTTGAGTTAGATAATCGATTGCTCAATTGATTTATCAATGCTTGGGTCAGTTATGTATTACTTGATGGTTTGAGAACTTCATTTTGACTTCATTTTTAATTGGCCAACATTACATGAACTTTTAGCATATGAGAAATCCTTTTAAGGTGCATGCTTAGTTGAAAGGTTATTTTGTGCATTTAAAACTTAAATGTTTTGTGTTATCTGTTAATTTCGGTTGGTGACCCTTTACAACTATTGTGGAAATCTGGGCTTTGCCCTCAGATGAGAGCTAGGACGATCCTGCCGGTTTGTACCCTACGGATGGGAATGCTTGACTGGAGCTATGTAGGAGGATCTCACAGGGCGCGTGGAGATCACTCAGGGTGTATAGTTTTTTGGTAGGATGATCAGATTAGGTTGATGTATAGGGACTAGACGTCCTTCTTTTTGGGTTGCAGTATTTTAATTCGGAAAACTGTACCTATACTAATATTGTCTGTTTGACATGTTATTTATGATGGGGTCTATGTACCACCTTTTGAAGTGTAAATACTTTGGATTCGTATTTTGAGAAACTTTTCCGGTGCTTGTAAATTATAATGACTCAATTATTTATCCAAAGGTATTTCCTCATTGGTTTTACTCTGTTTTATTTTAATTTCTTTTGAAAAAAAAAATACACCTTCGCTTTGAAAATCGGGGTGTTACACAAAATGTCTCTTTCTGCACTATTTGGAAAACTTCAAGAGCATGAAATCAAACTTGAAAGGTTAGAACAAAATGAAAGTCAAGAAAAGAAGACCAAAAATATTGCTATAAAGACCGAATCAAGAGAACAAATCAAGGACGACAATTCAGATGAAGATGAAAACATTATTTTTCTTGTTAAGAAATTTGATAAGTTTCTTAAAAATGACAGAACATTCAAAAAGAAAAGTTTCAAGAAGAAAGATAATTCTACATCAAATCAAAACTTCACTTGCTTTGAATGTGGAAAACAAGGACATATTAAAGCAGATTGTCCAAACCTTGCTAAAAAGAATGCCATCAAAAAGAGAGACTTCAAGATGGCATACATAGCTTGGGAAGACAACGAAGTAAGCTCATCTTCAGAAACAAAAAGTGAAGAATGCGCCAATGTTGCATTAATGGCATCACATCAATCAGATGATGAAGAAGAGGTTAGTATTATAGACTCCCCTCATCTTCATAAAACTAATAGTGAATTGATTCTAGAATATAATGAGGTTCAAAACGCCATCAAGGAGCTACTTATTGAATGCAAAAATTTGTTCAAACTAGTGTCAACACAAAAGAGACAAATCTCAAGTCTTCAAGAAAAAGTTGACACTATGGAAAAGAATTCTGAGAAACTAAAACATAATTTTGCATGCAATAAATGTGATTCCCCCTCCTTCAAAATTGTTCAATTAAATAGAGTAATTGAACGATACGAAAAAGGACAAATAGGCTTGGAAAATGTTTTAAATATGCAAAGATACTCAAATGACAAAAGTGGTCTTGGGTACTCAAAATTTGATAAACCAAACTTGAATAAGACCATTTTTGTCAAAGCAAGTAATCAATTCAATCAAGAAAAGATTATAACTATGAAAAGGATCACCTTTATAAAGAGAAAATAATTCATAGAAAATCTCATACACATGCTTTTAAAAATAGATTTACTCCTACTTGTTCTTATTGTGGTCTCAAGGGTCACACCCCTAATACTTGTCATGTTAAACACATTAGTATTCCAAAAGGGCATTACGTGTGGATAGAGAAAGGTACTAACCATCAAGGACCCAAAGCACATTGGGTACCTAATAAAATTTGATCTTAATATTGCAGGTATGTACAAAAAGTACCTCAAATATGTGGTACTTAGATAGTGGATGCTCTAAACACATGACGGGTGATATAACAAAATTTTCAGTATTGACTCTTGAGTCAAAGGGATATGTGGTCTATGGAGACAACAACAAAGGAAAAATTTTAGGCATTGGAAAAGTTGGCACAGCCCCATCCCCCTCAATTGAAGATGTACTATATGTTGAAGGTCTAAAACACAATCTCATAAGCATTAGTTAGCTTTGCGATAAAGGATACAAGATAGCCTTCAACAAAGATGAATGTATCATCCAACATTAAGCTACAAATGAAATACAATTTATCGGTAAACGTTTCAAAAACATCTTTATACTTAATCTTGACGATCTATCCTTAAAAATGAAATATCTTTTGGTAAACGACAATAATGATGCTTGGCTATGGCATAAGAGATTTGCTCATATTCACATGGATCATTTAAACAAAATGGTCAAGCATGATCTTGTTGTAGGCTTACCAAAAATAAAATTTATAAAAGATAAATTGTGTGACGCATGTCAAAAAGGTAAGCAAACAAAAAGTTCTTTCAAACCTAAAAATATCATTTCAACTTCTAGACCACTACAATTGATACATATGGACTTGTTTGGTCCATCAAGAACCAAAAGTCTTGGTGGAAACTCATATGGACTAGTTATTGTTGATGATTACTCAAGGTTCACTTAGACCTTATTTTTGGCAAGTAAAAATGAAGCTTTTAAGGCATTTAAAAACTATGCCAAGCTAGTCCAAAACGAACAATCTGTCAAAATTGTATCAATTAGAAGTGAACATGGAAGAGAATTTCAAAATACTTCATTTGAAGAATTTTGTGAAGAAAATGATATTTTTCACAACTTTTCTGCACCAAGGACACCACAACAAAATGGGGTTGTTGAGAGAAAGAACAGATCCTTGATAGAGCTCGCAAGAACTATGCTAAGTGACTCGAACCTAACAAAATATTTTTGGACAGATGCTGTAAACACAGCATGCTATGTTTCCAACCGGGTAATCATTCAGTCAATTCTTAAGAAAACTCCGTATGAACTTTACAAAGGAAGAAAACCCAATATCTCTCACTTCCACATTTTTGGATGTAAGTGTTTTGTGTTAAACAACGGTAAAGACAACCTTGGAAAATTTGATGAAAAAGCCGATGAAGGTATGTTTCTCGGTTACTCTTTTATCTAGTAAAGCATTTAGAATCTTCAATAAAAGAACTTTATTAGTTGAAGAATCAATGCATGTAACTTTTGATGAAACTAACCCCATAAAAGAGGAAAATATTATTTCTTGTGATGATGATGTTTTTAAAAGCAATGATACAAGCAAAAAACATCAAACTGATCAACCAGATCAAGAAAGTGAAATCAACATTGAAAGACAAAGTGATGATCTTCCTAAAGAATGGAGAACTCATAGATATCACCCAATTAATAACATCATAGGTGATATCAATAAAGGAGTCACAACAAGATTAAAACTGCAAGATGCTTGCTTAAACATGGCATTTGTTTCTCAAATCTAACCCTCCAAAATTGGTGAAGCACTTAAAGATGATCAATGGATACTTGCCATGAAAGAAGAACTCAATCAATTTGAAAGAAGCCAAGTATGAGAACTTGTTCCTAATCCTAGAAATAAACACATCATTGGTACAAAATGGGTGTTTAAAATAAACTTGATGAGAATGGCATAGTTGTCCGCAACAAAGCTAGATTGGTCGCTCAAGGATACAATCAAGAGGAAGGGATAGATTTTGGCGAAACATTTGCTCCGGTAGCAAGATTAGAAGCAATACGTTTACTACTTGCGTATGCTTGTTCCATGAACTTTGAGTTATATCAAATGGATGTGAAGAGTGTCTTTCTCAATGGATACATAAATGAAGAAGTCCATGTCAACAGCCCCCTGGGTTTGAAGATTCAAAAAATCCCTCACATGTTTACAAATGAAAAAAAGGCTCTCTATGGTCTAAAATAAGCTCCAAGAGCTTGGTATGATAGATTAAGCACATTTTTATGTGCACGAGGATTTGAAAAAGGGGAAGTCGATAAAACATTATTTGTCAAAAGAGATAATGGTCACACCTTATTGGTCCAAACCTACGTTGATGATATAATATTTGGATCAACCAACAAGGACATATGTGAAGAATTCTCTTCAATAATGCAAGGAGAATTTGAAATGTCCATGGTGGGAAAATTAAACTATTTTCTTGGACTTCACATCTAGCAACTTGAGCATGGCATCTTCATAAATCAGGCAAAATATTGTAAAGAATTACTCAAAATATTTAAAATGGAAAACTGCAAAGAAAGTGCAACTGCAATGGGCTCCGGAACCTATGTTGATAAAGATGCATTAGGTATTTCAATCGACATATCCAAATATTGAGGTATGATTGGATCCTTATTATATCTAACAGCCAGCCGGCCATATATTATGTTTAGTGTTTGTTTGTGTGCAAGATTTCAGGCGGATCCGAAAGAATCGCATCTTGTAGCCGTTAAAAGAATTATGAAGTATTTGAAAGGAACGACAAATGTAGGCCTATGGTACCCCAAGGGTAGCATATGTAGCCTAGTTGGATATTCTGATTCAGATTATGCAGGATGCAAAACGGATCGTAAAAGCACAAGCGGCACTTGCCATATCTTAGGCAATGCACTAGTATCATGGTCTTTCAAAAAGCAAGCTTGTGTTGCACTTAGTACTGCTGAAGCCGAATACATAGCAGCAGGAAGTTGTTGTGCCCAGATTCTCTGGCTCAAAAAGAAACTACATGACTATGAAGTTGATCTCGGATGCATTCCCCTAAAATGTGACAACACGAGTGCAATAAACATCTCAAAGAATCCAATCATGCACTCTCGGACTAAACACATCAATATACGTCATTACTTTCTACGCGATCATGTGATGAAAGGTAATGTTGAGGTAACATTTGTTGATACACACAATCAATTGGCTGATATCTTTACAAAACCTTTACCTAAGGACTCATTTTATAAGATCCGAAGAGAACTTGGTATTTTAAATGAAAACGATCTTTGAAATTGTATGATACACATAGTCTGTCATCTCTCTTCAAAAATTTCATCTTAAAGTTGTTAAATTACATGTTGAGATTTCCATAAAAAATTTAGTTTTTAAGCAAAAATTCGCACATGTAGTCGAATACAAATGTCTGTATTCGAATACATACTTTTCCAGAAATTCTTGTATTTGAATACAACTTATGTGTAGTTGAATACACGTTCCCAGAACAATGTGTATTCGAATACAACTAGGTGTAGTCGAATACACCTTCGCGTTTTTGCCCAGATATAAAAGTTGTTTCACATTTTAGGGTTATTTTACATTTGGTATTCGAATACACAGCTGTAGCCTCTCCTCTCCTCTCCCAAAATCTCGTCCATCCTCCTTTCACTCAGTTACCCATTCACCCAACCTTGCAAACTACATCAATCCTTACTTCTTTCTTGGCATTTATCATCAGATTTCTCACATTTCTCTCAAACCCATTTTTCACCAAAACCTCTTTTCTCACCATGGATGCCAGCAAACGAGGATCAAGAACCAAGCATGCAGCAGTGGGTCCTTCAAGAAAACGAACAAGGAATCCCAACATCACGGATTTATCCCGGCTTCTACACACATCGGAAGAAATTGATCGTTTTCGCACATTCTACTCTCTTGCAAACTACATCAATCCTTACTTCTTTCTTGGCATTTATCATCAGATTTCTCACATTTCTCTCAAACCCATTTTTCACCAAAACCTCTTTTCTCACCATGGATGCCAGCAAACGAGGATCAAGAACCAAGCATGCAGCAGTGGGTCCTTCAAGAAAACGAACAAGGAATCCCAACATCACGGATTTATCCCGGCTTCTACACACATCGGAAGAAATTGATCGTTTTCGCACATTCTACTCTGACAAGCGACTTATCATTCCAAAATATGGTACTTTAAACTCTTTCTCTGCCTTTAAATTTCCTAAGTTGCTCAAGGCACAACATGTTGAAGAGTTTATAGGCTACAAAGGTATGGAGTGGGAAATCTTACCGTTGATATTCGCCTTTTGCACTATTTTCTTAGCTACATTCTGGTTCCGATGGCTGGAAATTACTCCCAAATTTCGGAGTTTGAATTACAAATTATGAATTTCATATATGAAGGTTGTCAACTAAATTGGGCATACTTTGTGAAATCTGTCATGTTTGGATCCCGAGAGGCAATTGGCTTTCCATATGCGAAGGAAGTTTCCCGGATTTTAGAACACTTTGGGGTGGACTTCTCTGATGAAGTCATGTATACACCCACAAAAGAAAATATGCTGGATTTGGGCACTAGGATTCTATTTGTAATACGTCAAAATATTACCTCATATTATGCCTTGTAGTTTGTGTTATGGTATGCTTTATGTACTAAGTTGAAATTTGTTTTCATGTCTTAACTATTTTGATGTACTTACTTGAACTTGCCTTCATCCTTCGTTATGTCATTTTTTTACAATGTGTACTACTTTGTACTTAATTGAACTTGCCTTCATCCTTCGTTATGTCATAATTTTCTTTATTTTTTTACAATGTGTACTACTTTACCTTTACTTGTGTGTATATTCTTGCATATGTATGTCTCTATATTTTTCCTTCTTTTTGATCATGTCAAAAGGGGGAGAAAATTTGGTATTGTTGTTGCCTTAAACATCTTGTAGGTTCTCAAACAATTTTTCAATTAATCACATACAATGGGGAGTAAGCATATACTATGGGGGAGCAATGGTTCGAATTACACAATCTCTCCACAACAATAACATTTTGTCATAATCAAAAAGGGGGAGAATGTAAAACTACATGTTTTTTATGAAGACAAAGATCAACAATTATGGTCAATGCAACAAGATCAAAAAGAAGATCAAATATCTTCATTAATAAACTTCAAATCCAAACATTAAATGTTAAAATGTAAAGGTATATGATACAAACCAATATTTCAATTACATGAGAACAAGTCATATTTACATATGCATTTAAAGTATTTTCAAAAGTCAAAACAACATTAACAAAGTCTTAAAAATCATATTTTTGACAAAATACATAAGTGTATTCGAATACAACATCTTGTATTCGAATACAAAGCAAGTCAGAAGCAAAAGTCTCAAAGTTGTATTCGACTACGACTATGTGTAGTCGAATACACTGCAAGTCAGTGGCCAAAATCCTTATATCTGTATTCGACTACACACATGTGTATTCGAATACAAGGTGTAATTTTTGAATATTTTTGAACGTTATAATAAGGCGTATTCGAATACACATATCCTGTATTCGAATACAATAAGAAGCAATACAATTTTTCAGATCTGGAATGGCTCCAAATCATTGTGTTTTTTCATCAAACCTCTTGGATCAATGGCCACAAATCTGAAGAGATGTTTATGGAGTATAAATACCCCATAACTTCAGATCAAACAGCACACAATCCTTGAATCAATACCTTGAACAACTTTGAACAAATTCTGATTTTTAACAAAGTACTTGCATTTCATTTTCATATCATTCAGAAAGGTTCTCAAGTACTTGAATTGTAATTGGATTGTTTATCAATATACCTCTCCTTATTCTTATTCAAATCATATTGTACCACTTGTAAAAGAAAGGAATACTTTCATAAAAATAACTTAATCTAAAATAGTGGTGTGCTATCTTAGAAGTGTTGTTAGAAGTTTGTAGCAAGAATCTCAGGGTGGGAGTTGTACATTTTCTGACAATTAGTGGATCAATCTCTTGTGGTGTGCAAGAGGACTGGATGTACCCTTGGTTATAAGGGGAACCAGGACAAATCTATTGTGTTCATCTATTTACTGCACCTTACTATTAGTAGACATTATATTAACTAAAAAAATTCAACTAACGTATCACTAAAAACAAGAAAATTTACTAACACCTAATTCACACACCTCCCCCCGCCCCCCCTCTTAGGCGTACTTCTATACTTATAAATTAAGCAAAAATAAATAAAACCCTCAAAGAATATGATTTTTTTTCTCCAAAATTAGAGACACTTTACTTCAGCTCTAAGCACTCCTATGTTTCCAAAGTGTTCGTCATTTAATCTGTAATTTTCTCAATCCTCCGATTATGTTTCTAATTTCTCATATGATAGTGTGCGACTCCTGATTTTGAATGTTTTTATTTTTTATTTTTTTTCCTTTCCCTCTGTTTCTCCTTTTTCCCCCTTTTAATGATAGCAACAACCTTCTTAGGCGTACTTCTATACTTACAAATTAAGCAAAAATAAATAAAACCCTCAAAGAATATGATTTTTTTTCTTCAAAATTAGAGACACTTTACTTCAGCTCTAACCACTCCTATGTTTCCAAAGTGTTCGTCATTTTATCTGTAATTTTCTCAATCCTCCGATTATGTTTCTAATTTCTCATATGATAGTGTGTGACTCCTGATTTTGAATGTTTTTATTTTTTATTTTTTTTCCTTTCCCTCTGTTTCTCCTTTTTCCCTCTTTTAATGATAGCAAGAACCTTCTTAGGCGTACTTCTATACTTACAAATTAAGCAAAAATAAATAAAACCCTCAAAGAATATGATTTTTTTTTCTCCAAAATTAGAGACACTTTACTTCAGCTCTAAGCACTCCTATGTTTCCAAAGTGTTCGTCATTTTATTTGTAATTTTCTCAATCCTCCGATTATGTTTCTAATTTCTCATATGATAGTGTGCGACTCCTGATTTTGAATGTTTTTATTTTTTATTTTTTTTCCTTTCCCTCTGTTTCTCCTTTTTCCCCCTTTTAATGATAGCAAGAACCTTCTCGCTTCTTTAGCAACATTTTCTTTAATGAAATTCAATCTCTTTGAAGTGTGCAACAAACCTCCTTCCTTCTTGCAATCATAAGTTGGACTATTAAAAATTGATACTTTTGCACTAAAAACTTAGTAGATTTGACCAATTTAAATCATTTTATCATCTCATGATCAATTCCACAAATACGATAAAAATAAATAAATAAGAATAAATTGAAATTACTTTTTTTTTTAATTGTAAAAAATGACGATGACATTGTTAATGCTAAATTACCATGTTATGCGTACGTTTGATGATATGTGTTGTTAAAATTCGTGATATATTTGTTTCATATATTATGCTGATGAATAATGTTTAGAATATTTATGTTTCATGAAATTGCGTTTTATTCTATTTTGTATTATAATTAATCGATTTGTTAAAGATAATGTAGAATAACCAATTAGTTAGACCATGATAATCGATTAGCATATGATGCCAAAATTGTAAAACGTTTAAGTTAAGATATAACTGATTAATAAGACTATGTTAATTGCTTAGGATAGTAATCAAGATTTAATCAATAATAAGTTTAAGTTTAATCATTAAGTAAGGACTAGATACTAGACTAGATCGAAAATCATTGTATAAGGAGTAATCAAATAGAGACTTAGGGTTAATCGATTAGGTGAAGTCATGATGATAAATTAACTAATTAATTAACTAGTGATAAGGATTTAAGTATTGAATTATAGATTGATAAATAAGATTAATTAGTTAGTAAAGTTCATTCTTAATAAATGATGTTGATGTAGTTGATATATTGATAATAAACGTTAATATGTCCTAGCACACCTAGTCGCAAATATTGTTGACTTTAGATAGTGATAGTTGATGATGAATGTTAAGTTATGCATATTATGTGTTGCATTTATATTATAGGACATGCTTGGTGGTTGAGTCATGATAGAATCATAACTTGACAACAAATGAGACCTTTAGGATGTTAACAGTAGAAGGTCTAACGTAAAGGTGGGACGCCACTGAGTTTCTACGTTGAATACTAAAGCAACCTAACTAGACACTCTAATTTGTGATGTAGTAGGTGACTTCTCTACCCGTATTAACCCGAATTTAGAAGGACCTAGCACAAAGTACTTGATCACTTGGTTTTTTGTTGCATTATCATGCATATATTAATATTGCTAAGTATTATATGCTATGAATATATTAATTTACCTTTTTCAACTATATTATATCATTGAGAATTATGAACCGCCCTCATTAATTTTTGTTCTCTGCTTGCAAACTACATGTGCAGGTAGATGATGAGATGGTAGTATATGAAGAAATCACCAATAAGGAAGAGAAGGTGTGATTAGCATGTCGACAATGCATTACATAGTTATTTATTTACCTTTGATTGTTGACATGTTAGCCAACCAATAAATAGGGATTGTATAGAGTCAACTCTTATTAGTGTTATAATTTTTGGGGTTGAACTCGTTTGGCAAATGTTATTTTCACATGTTTTTGAATTGTGATATTTCTATGCTTAACTTATGTTTTATTTTGGAGAAAATTACTTGATGTAGTTGTTTTATGATATGAATTTTCATAATGTAATCAACACTATCAAAGATTGTCTAAGCATTTATTATTTTCTCCTTCACATGATCTAAGATATTCGTTTCCACATTACTGAAAAAACTTTGGAAATTTTTCACACAAATATTTAAAGGTCTAAAAGCAGTCAACATATAATACCTTTAATGGTGAATGCAGTACATCCTCCCATGTTATTATCTTTTCCCAATGTTCTTTTGGTTGGACATCTAGTTTACATTTTTCCTTCACGTTCTTTGAGGTGTGATACTAACATAGTAAAGTAGTAACAACATTCATCAATGCATTATCCTAGTCAATGACAATTACTTTCGGAAAATTGCCAGTAGATTTCAACAAAGAAAAACACATTTGTAAAATCCAAGTGACATTATCTGTCGAAGTTACACCAACAAACTCATGCAACGGTAAATGATACTTTTTGGTTTAATATGTCAAATCCATCATCAACACAAAAGGGAAAATATTAAATGACTTGATGGAATCTGGATGAGTCATCAACATAAAGGATGTATAGTTGACCATGTAATTCTTTTTTGTGTGTGCGAAGGAGCAAATTTTCTCTACTTCTTAAAACAAACACTCCTATCATTTTCAATCGTAGTCCCCATTGAGCCGTGATGGTTTTCCTTTCAAGAATTTTGACAATGATGAACTTCACGGGTGTTCTCTCTACTCCATATCCATTTGCATCATCTATTGCATATGAAGTATCACATATGGGTACTTGACTTTGATTATCTAAACCTCTTACAACTCCTCTAGCGATTCCCCTACTCAAAACGCGTGTATTGCGATCCATTCTCTCCTGAAAATAATATCATAAGTTCATTTATCATAAGGTATAAAAATCTTAAGAATATATGCATGTACCTTATGGATGATTTAGTCGAAGGTAAATAACTTGGGTTAGAGCTACTTCTTGAGTATCGTCTTCGGACAAGCGCAAATATAACCAACATTGAACCCATTTCTAGACACATTTAGTGTCCAAGATGGGTGTAACTTTACTCATCTAGTATAATCCTAGTCTCACAGAATGATATGAATTGACCAAGTCTAGTACAACTAGATAAGACGTCCCAACATCCCATCGATGAAATACACGGAATCCACCTATTGGTCGTTGCTGAAAAATGAATAAATTTGAAACATAAAACACATGTCATAACAAAGCACACATAATATACATATCAATGTTTCTTGTGGTTCATAAAGGAACCACTTCTATAGAAAAATCGAAAAAAAAAAACAAAATGTAACAAAATTAAAACATCATGAAGTTCGGTAATGCACACGTGACACCAAAAATTTCTACCTAACGACTTAACATATTGTCTAACGAAAAAACTGAAACAAAAGAACCGAGAGTACTGTACGCATCAGACATCAACATCTATCACCTCAAAGATTAGTATTAGGAGTTATGTCAAAGGGATCAGTCACACTCCAACCCTCATGAGGATGTTATGTCTATCACATTTTCGTTCTCACATGAACCATTAGCATCAAGCCCATGACAATTAGTTGGGCGAGATGAAATATTGTGAGTAACCCAACGAGTATACCAAATCATATGAAAAGGTAGATGTTGTACGATCTTCATTACTCTAGTCGAACTAGCGTCCGCAAGCCTGGTCCCTGGTGGATATACATCTCTAGACCTATGTAAGTCGCTCAGTCATGTGTGTCATCCAACTCCCACCATTGCTCTTCGTTCTTATAAACTATCTCGAGGTCAGTTTACATGGAATTCTGTCTCGTTACTTATTGTGGCTGCCAATTTGCCATCTATCTTCTATTGAGTAATCTTCAAAGGAATCTAGGCCAAATACAAATATACAAATACATAGAAAAAATGGGGATAAGATTCTTGTAATATAATAAAATTGGAATAGTAGTATGTAAAATAGATAACTCATATATGCAAACACCTTGACGAAGTTCTGATGCCACAAAAATTACATTAGGTCAAGCTCCATCTGACTTTATGTGGAGTCTAGACATTATAAGTCGACCACAACCCAAACCATATCAGGATAACCTAACCTTGAAAGTCATTAATCTGCCAAACTAGGATAATCTTGTGGTAGCATAATCCAATATGCTATCCATGCTAGAATAATAGATAATCTCTCAAATAATTAGGCTACTAATCAACCTCGTGTTTCAATACAGACGACAATAGAGTTATCACACACAATGCAACTATATCTCTCCCGCTAAACAAATATTTTCTCAATCATAATATCATATTCTCAATCTCAATATCGTCAACCATTTCTCATCTCAATATCATATTTCATTCACCCCAAGATTCATATTTCTCACTCAAAGTAATACCCTCAATACAAAAAATTTTAACATCACCAGAATATAGAAATCAATTAGAAAACCCATATAATCAAGTAAAACATATATCAAATTAGAATATACACATATCACAACAACAGCAACAAAAAACATAAATAGTAAGCAACAGTCTACCTCAAATCAATAGATCTCAACCTAATGGTAAGTGGTGATCAATTGTATAACCATTAAGTAGTATTAGTAAAGTCATAAACTACTTGAATGTTAAGTTTTCAATAACTACTCAAACCTTTCGATGTGTACCAAATCATAATATTTAAATTTATTTTACTTTAATCGTTTCGATGTGTACCAAATCTTTCCCCCACCTTGTGACGGGTTAAACTTCAGAAGAAGCTCGATCAAAACACCGCAGCACAAATTCATTGTCATGGGATTGTTGGAATTCAATTATGAGTGGTTAGTCCCACATTGACTAGGAATGGAGGCTATATTGGATATATAAGGAGAATGACCCATAAACCTATTGCCTTAATGTTTTGGGTTGAGATGTGGTGTCTAAGTCTCTTAAGAATCCTTGATGTTTAGTCTATTCTGGATGTTGCGCTCCCCGTACTCCCCAACATGGATCTCATGGGATCTGATTTAACTCATCAACTCTTCTATAGGAAATTTGTTAAGATATTTAGCCTTTAAATTGTAGTTACCTTTGGTCTCCACTTACTAGGTAGAATTATGATGATCTTCTTGATATGATCAGATGTCGTGTAGCATTTTTGAAGACGTTGTCTCAATGTCTTCATCTTTTTCGATTTAAAATAGTTTATACTTCTTGACAAGCAGATTTGCTTTAGCCTTATGCACTTGTTTATTTACTTCATAGTTGAGAAATAGGGATCAAAGATGATTTTTGTTATTTTCTTGTTGCTGCATTTTTTGAACTCTATGAAGTTGATGGCATTCATCATCAAGGTTCTGGCTTTGTGATGCATCTTGTTTTGTTGCTTTTCATCAACTTTGAGATTCTTTCTGGATATTTCAACACCAAAATTATCTTTATGAGCTTCACAGCTGTCTTCGACTGTGTCCCAATGTTTAGGATCATGTGAGATGTAGAAACTTTTATGTCGATCTTTCCAGTATTCAAATTATTCCCCATCAAACAATGGAGGATTGTTAACATTTTCACCTATAGCTTCATTGCAATAGTTAGTAATAATCATAATAATAATAATAAGATCTTTGCTCAAACATGGTAAAGTGCTCAGGCTTGAGATTAGGCTCAGCTACGAATGGTAGAGAGAAAAAAACAAGAAATGAGGGGGTTGTATAGTATTTTGTTTCAAAAACTACACTAAAAACTATTCAAAAAAAAAAAATTGGTGGTGTAAAAATAGGGAAAACTAAAACAATAACTTAGAGACTAGGAAATAAATACAAGCCAATTTGTCTTGGTTCACCATCAACACGATAACTACATCCAATCCCTTCACACAAAAGGATTTAATCCATTATTCACCAATCGTATCACAAGTTCACTAAACACTTTCTGGTCAATATGAATGTGTTCAAGTCTTCTCAACCTTCTAACTTGGTATGGTCAAGTTTTTGAGGACTGCAACCACTGCTATGCCAAGTTACAAAATGTTTAGATTGGGTTTGGAAAGAATTCTTACACAAGGGTGTTAACACATATTAATCTCAGAAGATTTTTTTATGTTTCTCAGCACTTAGAGCTAATACAAGAGATTTTCAAGAGTTTATAATTTGTAACGACGTGAATTCTATTAGAACCAAGTTGATTTGAAGAATTATGACCCTTACTTATTTTGATGATAACAAAATTATTTTTTGGGGAGAGATTAAAACACTAATGTTCTGATTAAGTGTGCAGTTTCAAGATCAGGATAATTTTTTATAATCCTACATTATATCCTTTGATGATTGAACTAAAATGAAGAAACACTAAGACTTCGCTTCTAAGTATTTTTGCTAAGTTTGGTGACAGCGTCCTAAGACGCGCCTTTGGTGCGTATGGGAAATACAAGTAATGCTTTAGTTAATATGCATCTCATGACTACAACAAGCATCTGATTGTCTTCTTTTGATAATCACATCAAGCATCTAATCGTCTGACTCTGGTCAACAATGTATGCTCTAATGAAATTCAATACTCTGATAGAAGACAATGCTCTGATGATAGTATATGCTTTGAAGAACACACAATTCTTGGGCATCCTCTGATAAACACCTTAAATCTACTTTGTGTGTGAAGGTCTATCAGACATACTTTGATAATCGTATCTGATCCGCTGTCGAACACAGGTCAAATACGATTGATAAAGTGTAAGTAGAGGTAATAAATCGAATTGTTTTGCAAGGACTTCTGATATAATAATAATAATAATAATAATAATAATAATAATCATAATAATAATAATAATAATAATAATAATAATAATAATAATAATAACAATAATAATAATAATAATAATAATAATAATAATAATAATAATAATCGAATTGAAAGTTGAAATTAAAAAGGGGTTTTTTTTTAGATTTTTGAATTAACAGATGAGGAAAACGATTATTCCACTTATTCGAGTTTCAGACCTATCACAGATTCTATCAATGAGTTTAATTTCTAATTCGTGATTCTATTCTTATTTGACTATAGAATTGATCAAACAAGCGTAATCAATCCAATGTGAATTCAGTTTCTTTGATTGGATTAAGCATCACAATCATCAAAATATTACAATTAACGATCAATCGTCGCAAAATTATAATTCAATTAAATTTGAAACTGAAACCAAATTTTGTCAAATAAATGTAATCAATCCTATTGAAATTTAATTTAAGCAATCAGAATATCAATATAATTAAATAAACAAGAATATAATCATGAATCAAAATTGACAGTGTAACCTGAATCTCAAGGTGTTGATGAAACTATGAACTCGTTGGTTAATCTTATAAAATTAACATTCCATGAAATTTAAATAAAAACTGTTTATTTCTTGTACAAATTTGAATCCTAATATTTCATCCATAGAAAAGAAACAAAACTGCCAATATATAGTACTCGATATTGGGGTGTAGGGTTTAGGGTTTGAAACACAAGTGACCCGCTATTTAAAATTATTACAAAAGTCCAGATTACGAAATTTGTAATTTAAGCCCAGTAAAGTTTGGCGTTAGGCTTTTATTATAAAACAAAAGTTGTAGCTCTAATTTTTAGCTTTCCAACGTCTGCTCGTGTGCGTCAATCCAATATCCAGAGCTCAAGTTATGACCTACAGAGCAAGCATGGGTCAAAATGCAAATAATAAAATTATAATTCAAATTTGACCCAAAGTTTAGAAACAAGCTAAATATATTATTCTAAGCTATAAAGAGCTTTTAAAATACCAAACTAAAAAGCTAGAAACATGTGCCCAAATGCTATGATCAAATTCCCCCACACTTAAACTTTTGCACTCCAAGCAAAGCAATGCATGAGATTCCAAATATTCTTATGAATGCAAAGTGGTGAGAGAGAAAAAAAATATTTTTAGCTTAAGGCAATCATGAATATTTCTAGTGCACCTTTTTTCTAGATTAAGGCAAACAAAAGGACAAGTTAACTAAAGAATGCATCATAAGTGATAGAGTCATCCCAAGATATAAAATTCTCTCAAAGTGTTTAGGCTACTATTTACACTCAAAGTGTTTGGGCTACTGTTTACACTCAAAGCACATCATGAAAGCTAGCACTACCATAGGCTTGACAAACCTCTATAATCTATATTTAAAACACATGCATATAATGATCAAAAGGTCTTTATTCAGGTTGTAACGAGGCCAAGGTAAGGGTGAGATAATCCTAAGTAGACTAGGGCTGAAAATCAAAGAGGATAAATGACTAATGATTAAGAGAGAAAAACAACATTGAGAAGTAACTCAACAAAACATCGTTGACTTTTATTTTCACATTCTCTTTGTTCACAACACAACCATTTTTGCTCATTGTTTTTTTCTATGTCTTTATTTTTCATAACCCTCAAATTTAAACAAACAAGTTGAGCACCCCTACACTTATTTAAGGAAAGACTCCTTTATCTCCCCTAGATTGGATCAATTTATTGTTTTTCACTTTTAGGCTTATAATGAGCTACATAACAAAGAAATGGATAATTAGGCTCAAAGGGGCTTAAACAAATGGATAATTGTAGGGTATGCTTATTTGGGTAGTACCTTAATCAAGAAACAAATGCCTAGATCATTTCAATATATGCATGCGGACAAGAGTCAAGTCAAGTTTTGGTGTAACTAGCAATGATGAGTGAGATAACATACAAGAAAACAAAAGATGGAAAAATGTATTCCATTCATAATAAGCCTAAAAAATCTCACAAAGGTTAATGACCTGTCACAAATGATACACAATTTAGCATTTTAATCCAATTTATTTTACGAAGAAGGAAAAGATACTATCCAATCATGCTAGTCCAAACAAACTCTAAACATTTACAACTAGGGGTGGGAATAGGTCATGCCAGGCCAGGCTTTGAAAGGCCTGAGCCTGGCCTACGATGAATTTTTGAGGCCTAAGCCTGGCCTACGGCCTATGATAGGCTTTTTTCGGCCTGAGCCTGGCCTACGGCCTATCATGGCCTGACCTGTAAGCCTATTTAAAAGCCTTATTCACATTAAAAATAATTTTTCTAACAAAATAATTTAAAAAAAAAAATATGAAACAAACACCCTTTAAACCCTAAAAAATGATTTTTGGTTTAAAAGAATAAATTTTTTATTAAAACAAACGCACCCATTATTATCTCTCAAACAAATGGTCTCAAACAAACTCAGATTATTACCTCTCAAACAAATCCTCTCGTGCAACATCATATTTAGTAATAATATATATATATATATATATA
>NC_021166.2:40386760-40433991 GCF_000331145.2 Cicer arietinum | reverse complement strand
TTTTTATAAAAAAATATGTTGTTTTCATACATGTTTGTTGGAGTGAGTGCAATGGAAATTAGAAGAAGAAAAAATAGAGAATGGAATACATATAAAATATATATAGGCCGGCCTGTCAGGCCTAATAGGTTTTTGGCCAATGGAAAATTCCTTCCTAGAAATTCCTTCCTTATAGATCCGAGAGTTCTCAAAAGCTTCAAGTGTAAGCTCTTCAAGTTATTGCAATTGAAGCTTTCTCTCCAAACCTGCTTTCTCCATCTCAAGGTTACATCTCTTGACCGCCTAATAAGCATGGTGCTTTATTTCCCCTAGGAGGTGACATGCCTTACCAAACACAAGTCGGTAAAGGGACATCCCTATTGGTGTTTTGTAGGTTGTTCTATGAGCCCAAAGAGCTTTTTCAAGTCGGTGGCTCCAGTCTTTCCTATTTGGCTGCACCATCTTTTCTAAGATCTGTTTGGTTTCTCTGTTTGAGATTTCAGCTTGCCCATTAGTCTGAGGATGATAAGGTGTAGAAACTTTGTGCACAACCCCATACTTCTGAAGCAAAGCGTCCATGGTGTGGTTCTAAAAATGAGTGCCTTGATCACTTATGATGGCCCGAGGTATTCCAAACCTGCAATAAATACTTGATCTGATAAAACCTGCAAAAACTTGTAGAATCATTAGTCCTAATGGGTATTGCTTCCACCCACTTCAAAACATAATCAACATCTAGTAAAATATAGACAAAACCAAAATATACTAGAAAAAGGCCCATAAAGTCAATGTCCCACACATCAAATACTTCACAGAAAAGCATATGTTGTTGAGGCATCTCACTCCTACGAGTGATTGTTGTTCCTGCTATTTGGCATTGCTCACAAGTTTTGTAAGTCTCAAAAGCATCTTTAAACAAAGTGGGCCAAAAGAAACCTGAGTCTAAGACTTTTCTTGGTGTTCGTTGAGGACACAAATGTCCCCCAACTTGAGAGGCATGACAAAAATGAAGAATGGATTGAGCCTCGTGGTGGGAAACACATCGCATAATCACCTGGTCACTACATAATTTTCACAGATATGGATCGTCCCACACATAGTATTTGGAATCACTTTAAAGTTTGTGTATTTGTGTTCTGGATGCATCTGCATGAAAGACTCCAGCAACTAGATAATTAACTAAATCAGCACACCAAGGAGTTACCTCACACAACTGTAGCAGTTGCTCATCAGGGAAGTCATCTTGAATGGGGATGGGGTCCTCATCCATTTCTATTCTGCTCAAATGATCTACCACCAAATTTTTAGCTCCAATCTTGTCTTTAATCTCTAAATCAAATTCTTGGAGTAACAATATCCACCGGATCAATCTCGGTTTTACTTTTGGTTTCTTAAGCAAGAACTTCAAAGTTGCATGGTCAGTAAAAACAACTACCTTCGAACATAACAAATATGATCTAAACTTATCAAGTTCAAAAACAATAGCTAAAAGTTCCTTTTTAGTGGTAGTATAATTAGCCTATGCAGAATCTAAAGTCCTTGAAGCATGATATATAACCTGGACAGCCTTACCAACCCTTTGTGCAAGGACTGCTTCCACAACATACATCACACATAATTTCAAAAGGGAGGGTCCAATTGGGTGGCTGAATTATGAGAGTTGAGGTCAGTGTTGCCTTTAAGAAATCAAACGCCTTCTTGTATTTGTCATCGAATGTGAAACTGACATCTTTTTGCAGCAAATTTGACAGCGGAAGAACTATCTTGCTGAAATCCTTGATAAAGCGCCTGTAAAAACCTGCATGGCCAAGAAAATAACGAATCTTGCAGATGCAGGATGGGTAAGACAAATTAGAAATCACATCTATTTTGGCAGGATCCACTTCTATCCCATTTTTAGGATCACGTGTCCCAAAATTATGCATTGTTCAACCATAAAATGACATTTTTCATAATTCAACACAAGGTTAGTTTCAATACATCTATGCAAAACACTATCTAAATTTTTCAAGCATGCATCAAATGAGGAACCATACACAGTACAATCATCCATGAAAACATCAATACAATTTTCTATCAAGACAGAGAAAGTACTAATCATGCAGCGTTGGAAACTGCCAGGAGCATTGCATAGGCCAAAGGGCATCCTCCTATAGAAAAATGTGTCGTAAGGCCAGGCAAGTGCATGTGGTCTTTTCTTGGTCCTCTGGAGCAATATGGATCTGAAAATAACTAGAAAAACCATCAAGAAAACAATAATATGACTTACCAGCCAACCATTCAAGCATCTGATTAGTGAATGGTAAAGGAAAATTATCCTTTCAAGTTGTCTGGTTTAGTCTCCTATAATTGATGCATACCCTTCGACTTTTTTGCCCTCGTGTGGGGATAAGTTCATTATTTTCATTTTTAACCACTGTGAGTCCAGTTTTCTTAGGGACTACCTACATCGGACTCACCCATTGACTATTAGAGATGGGGTATATAATGCTTGCTTGCAAGAGCTTTGTCACTTTCTTTTTTACAACGTCCAGAATAACGGGTTAAGTCGCCTTTGGGGCTGCCTGACTGATTTTACCCCATCCCCCAGGTGCATTCTATGCATACACATTGGCGAAAACCGATTTTACCCCATCAGCCAACGTCCATCCGATTGCCTTCCTGTGTTTTCTAAAAATCTGCAACAGCTTCTCTTCCTGTTCATCTTCAAGTTTGGCTGAAATAATCACAGGTAACTTACCACTTCCTTCTAGAAACTGCCTTCCAAACACTAGAAATCGCGGACACCGCTTATGTCGAGATGACACCTATAGAACCACATATGTCAAACACTGCTATTATGGTGGCTAAGTTCATGTTGAGTAGGGGACACCATCCATGGCACGGGTTGGGGAAGGATGAAGAAGAGCTCAAAGAACCGGTGGAACTTCCTGAGAATAGAGATAAGTGGGGTTTAGGCTACAAACCCACCAGGGCTGACAAACAGAGATTAGTCAAAGAGAAAAAAGAAAAAAGATTAGCTCGAATTGAAAATCGAGAACCAAGAATCGAAAGGATTCCCATCTGTGACATCCGACAGAGTTTCCAAAGTGCAAGACTAACAAGTGAGATCCATATTGCGGTAGTTGAAGATGACATGTTTGATGGAGAGGCTAATTGGATTCGTCTATGTGGTGTAGGAGCACAAATCAAGAATTGGAAAATAGTCAAGTCACCTATAATATTTAATGCAATTTCCATGTAATTCTAAAAGCATTATTACTGTTACTAAGACCTTAAGATGCTTCATTATATTTAGGATGGACACAATGTTGTTTTCCCAATACTTTGAATTTCAATAAATGCATTCTCATTTTGTTTTCTTATTGTTCTTTCTTACCACTCTCATATTTTAATATTCATTCGCCTTTTTTTTTTCTTTCTTTCTCCTTATCCTAGCCTTGAATTCTATAGATTTGGGAATAGTTCATTCACAGACGACTGTACTAAGATCTCCCTGCATATTCTTAACCATCTTATTAGTCAGACAGAAAAAGATGAACAAGATTATTAACCCCCTCTAGATTTGTTAAGAGCGGTAGAATAGGAAGCCAAGGTTATCATGCCCTTTGAGGAACCGATAGAAATTGTTAATCTAGGGACAGAAGAAGGAAAGAGAGAAATTAAGGTTGGCACCATCTTAAAGAAAGAAGTATATCACAAACTAATACAACTCCTACATGCATACAAAGATGTTTTTGCCTGGTCATATTAGGATATGCATGGATTGGATACTAGCATAGTGGAGCATAAATTGCCCTTAAAACCCGATATTTCTTCGGTCAAACAAAAATTAATTCCTAAACGAAAGCATCATGGTTTTGTCTGAAGAATGTGATGATGGAAAATGGACCTTGTTGTTCGACATGGCCTCAAACATAATGAGGCATGGGATTATGGTTGTTTTAATATCTCCCAAAAAAGAAGTTCATACCTATCATAGCGCGCTTGTGTTTTGATTTACCAATAATATGGCAGAATATGAAGCTTGTGTCATGGGAATTTTGGTGGCTTTGGAATCAAAAGCGAAAGTTTAGAAGTATATGGAGATTCAGCCCTAGTCATCAATCAGCTTAACCAAGAATGGGAAACTCGAGATAAGAAGTTAATACCTTATTTTACCTACATAAAAGAATTGTCTTTAGAATTTGACAAAATCACGTTTCACCATGTCCCTCGAGAAGACAATCAATTGGCTAATGCTTTGGCTACTTTATCATCTATGTTCCAAATAAATTGAAACGATGAAATCCCATCAATTTAAATGGAGAGTCGAGATCATCATGCCTACTATCACGTAATGGAAGAAGAAACCAACGGAAAACTAGGGTATCATGACATCAAACATTATCTTATAAATAGAGAATATCCTCCTGGAATATCGGAGAATGAGAAAAGAACTCTGATACGGTTAACCGCGAGCGTTTTTGTGAACGAAAATATTTTGTATAAGAGGAATCACGATATGGTACTCCTCAAATGTGTTGATGTCAATGAGGCGAAAGAAATTCTACAAGATATCCACGGTGGTTCTTATGGGATCCATATGAATGGACAAGCCATGTCTAGAAAGATTCTTCGGGCCGGGTATTATTGGCTCACCCTAGAAAAAGATTGTTTTTAATTATGTAAAAAAATGTCATAAGTGTCAAATATACGCTGATAATATCCACGCCCCACCAGTGCCCCTGAACACCTTTTCAGCATCCTGGCCGTTCTCAATGTGGGGCATAGACATCATCGGAATGATCGAACCGAAAGCATCAAATGAACATCGCTTCATCTTGGTGGCAATTGATTACTTTGCCAAATTGGTAGAGGCCACTTCATACGCCAATGTAACCAAAAATGGGATAGTCAAATTCATAAAAAGGGAATTAATATGTCGTTATGGTCTACCAAGCAAGATCATTACTGACAATGCCACAAATCTAAATAACAAAATGATGGATGAAGTGTGTGTCACCTTTAAAATTCAACACCACAACTCGTCCCCGTATAGACCAAAAATGAGTGGTGCAATTGAAGCAGCAAATAAAAACATCAAAAAAATTATTCAGAAAATGGCTATAACATACAAAGATTGGCATGAGATGTTTCCGTTTTCACTACACGGGTATCGCACTTCGATACGCACTTCAACTGGGGGAACCCTTTTTTCCTTAGTATATGGGATGGAGGATGTGCTACCTATTGAAGTAGAAATCCCCTCTCTAAGAGTATCACTGGAAGCTAAACTAGAGGATTCGGAATGGGTACAAACATGTTTCGATCAATTGAATTTAATTGAAGAAAAAGGTTGGCGATCTTATGCCATGGGCAATTATATTATAAAAGACTGAAAAAAGCGTATTAGAAAGAAATACGTCCTCGAAAATTCTGGGAAGGAGACCTGGTGCTGAAAAAGATCTTACTCATTCAAAAGGATTATCGTTGGAAATGGACTCCTAACTATGAGGGCCCATACGCCATGAAGAAAGCTTTCTCAGGTGGAGCTTTGATCCTTACGAATATGGATGGAAAAGATTTAGCTCTTCCTGTAAACTCAAACGCCATAAAAAAATATTATGCTTAAATAATGAATACCCGCTAGGTTGAAAACCCAAAAAGGTGACATGAGAGAAGAAGAAAAACAACAACAAAAACAAGAACAAATAATATATACTCGAAAAGACAAGATCAACAATATGGATCGGATTATGGCATGAGAAGTTAGTACAACCTACCATTGAATTACTAGTAACCAAGTCGGATCTTCCACCCATTTCTTTGGTTTTATCTTATGTATATTCTTTTTTTCTTTCAATATATTGATATATACTGTTATCACCTTTTTCATTTAATTCTCTTTCCTGAATGCATCTTATGATTATCATGTAATGGAAAATAAAACATATACCATAACTCGATATAATGAAATCAGATATAATATAGGTTGTTTATAGTACAAGGCATATGACAACATGAGATCCAACTTAAGATTACAATATTAATTCTTCAAAAAAAAAAAAAAACAGAGAAAGAACGAAAGAAAAGGAAAAAATAGAAGAGGATAAAAAAGAGATCAAGTTCAAAAAAAAAAGTGTAAGTGTTTTTTCTCATTCATGACTTGAATGGTCGTGTCTAATAAAAATATTAATAAAAACAACATATTCATTCATTAATTCATTCATTCATGACATTTGATAAATTTAAAGCCGAGAAAACGACCCACATGTTGAAACCGGAAAAACGACTCGCACTCGAAGCCGAGAAAACGACCTACGTGTTGAAGCCGGGAAAACGACTCGCACCCGAAGCCGAGAAAATGACATGCATGTTGAATCCGGGAAAATGACTTGCACCTGAAGCCGAGAAAACGACCCGCATGTTGAAGTTGGGATGAGCATTGCTCCTGTTCGCCAATTGAATGGTAACACATGTACTCTATAAAGGTCCAAGAGCAAGAGAGTTAAAAATAGATGTAGGCATAACATTGATGGAAGCTCTTAAATCTAACATAGCATTTTGAAATTGACTATTGCCTATGGTACATGAAATGAAAAAGTTCATGGATCTTTGCATTTTTTAGGCATGGGATGAATGAGGCCTGAAACATTTTGCCCCATGTTTACTCTTTCATTACCTTTTAACCTTCTCTTGTGTGTGCACAAATCTTTTAGAAATTTTGCATATCTTTTGAATCTGTTTAACTGCTTCAAGGAGGGGAATGTTCACTTCCACCTTCCTAAATGTATCCAAAATCTCGTTGTCCTTATCTGTCTCGTCCACTTTCTTAGCCTTCAATGCCATTTGAGGAAAAGGAAGTGGTATAATTTGCTTAACATCCACAGTTTTAGGTATCAAAGTGTCCTTAGCAACCTTGTTATTTTTCACTACAGTTTCAGGTACCTTTGGTATTTCAATAGCTTTCCTAGACCTCAATGTAATTGCACTAACATTGGAAGCATTTGGATTTACCACTGACTGTGCAGGCAATTGATTTGACCCCTGAGTCTGCAATTGATTAATTGAAGTGGCTAGCTGACCTCTCTTTGTTTCCAAAATTTGAATGGTGGAATCTGTTCTTATCGACAAGTGCTCCCCCACTAGCAGCATCCAAAATGCTTCTATCAATAGGTAGCAAGCCTTCATAAAAATATTGGATGAGCAATTGTTCAGAAATCTAGTAATGAGGACAGCTAGACACTAATTTCTTAAATCTCTCCCAATACTCATGTAATGATTCCCTGTCAATATTTCTTTTCTGATTGAAGCAGTTTTTGAGGTAGGGAAGAATTTATCTAGAAACAATATCTTGAGATCATTCCAACTTGTAACAGAACCTGGTTGAAGGTAGTATAACCAGTTCTTGGCAGCATCTTGGAGTTAAAACGGGAAGGCTCTCAGGTTAATATGGTCTTTTGTGACTCCTTGAGACTGCATGGTAGAACACACAACATGGAATTCCTTCAAGTGTTTGTGGGGATCCTCACCTGCAAGATCATTAAACTTTGGAAGCGAGTGTATTAAACCAGATTTAAGTTCAAATGGTATAGTAACTTCAGGATATGTGATACACAATGCAGTATAATTGACATTTAGATGCAGCAAGTTGTCTTAAGGTTCTATTATTCGAGTCAGCCATATTTTGTAGCAAGTTGTCTATTTTAGTATTTGACTCTGACTCGTTAACACTAGCTGCTCTATTAAGTCTACAACGTAAATGAAATGTCATATCTATTTCAGGTTCAATTGAATGCAAATTTACAAAACTAGCCCTAGTCATGCATAATCATAACAATGCAATGCAAAATCACAATTCTGAATATTCCCACAATGTTCCTATCGCTAAAATTGAAGTGAAAAATCGAAAACCCTATAAAATAAAATAAAAAAAAAAAAAAAGTACCACCAAAACTTTTTAAAATTCAAATATAAGCAACGCAAATTTTTGGAATTTTTCAGATTTTCTGGAAAAATTTCTGAGCAATCTGAGACAGTCGCCTGATAACAGGGTTAATATCGGTCAATATTGTTATAAGGTTTATAAGACTCGAATGCAATTAGTTTAACTAGTAGATGATTAGCGGAAGGGTAATTCAATGGTTAATTAGTGGATTAAATCTTTTAGGTTGAAGGGATTGGACGTAGCTTCATGTTGGTGGTGAACCATGATAAATTGGGTGTGTTATTCTTTTAATAATGTTTATCCCCTTCTTTACTTTAGTTCTTCCTTTTTAATAACACTTTTAAATAAAACACACGAGGAAGCTACACGTTGAAAAATTAACAGGCCTCATTTATTAAATGAAGAAAGATTCGAGTACCGGAAAGATAGGCTCACAAGTTTCTACACCTCTCATGATTCTGAACTATATGATATATTTGAAGATGGCTTTGAGGATCCAAAAGACGATGCTAGCATTGAAATATCTAGAAAGGATCTCAATGTTGATCAAAAGAACCAATATAAAATGCATCATAAAGCTAGAGTGTTCATGATGAATGTTATCACCTTCAAAGACTTTGAAAATGCAGTAGCCAAGAAACAACAAAAAGTATAGTTGATGCTCTAGTTCTCAATTATGAAGGAAATGAGAAGGTACAAGAAGGCAAAGCAAATCTACTCGTTAGAAACTATGACCTTTTCCAGAAGGGAGAAGATAAAGACATTGAGACAATGTTCTCAAGATTCCAAAGTCTAGTTTTTGGACTGAAGGTTCTCCAAAAGAGCTACCTCTGACCACGTCAAGAAAATCCTCATGAGTCTTCCTACCAAGTGGAGACCAAAGGTAAATGGTATTCAAGAGGCTAAGGATCTAAACAAACTACCTCTGGAAGAATTGATGAGCTCATCAAATCCCATAGCAATGAACTTGTTGAAGATGATCCCAAAAAGATATCAAAGTCCTTGGCCCTCAAATCTCAAGGAAATAAGACGATCTCTAAGGCTCTGCATGCTACTGAAGACTTAGAGGAAAGAAAATTGCACAATCAGAGTGAAGACACATATGATGAAGAGTTATCATTTATCTCAAGAAAAATCCAGCGCATGTGGAACTACATAAAGTAATCTTATCCCAAAAAAGATTTTAGACGGTCCCAAAAATTGGAATGTGGAACTATAGAGAAGGAAGTCAAAAATTGGACAAGAAAATAATCATCTTCTTTATGTGCAAAGAACCATGTCATTATAAATCAAAATGTCCTAAACTTGAGAAAGGAAAATTCCAGAGGAAAGATTTCAAAAAAACAAATTAAAGGCCTTATGGCTACTTGAAATTACTCTAATCAAGATGAAGAGCATGCTAACATGGCTCTGATGGAAGACATTCAATCTAACTCTAACGATGAATCTGCTGATGAAGAAATTGAGGTATTATTTGACCTATCTCATAGTGAACACATAGATATGTCAAATGAGTTACTCAACAAAAATCATAAGGTTTGTTAAAAACTTAAGTCTCTTAGAAAAGCTCATGACAACTTAACAAACAAATGCAGTTTCCTTGAAAAGAAGTTTGAAAACTAAAAAGGGAAAATCTAACTCTCAACGAAAATGTTTCAAAAACTTCAAAGTGTTGACACCTAATTTTGTCCGCTACTTTATGATTTTTAATAAATATATAAAAAAATTAATAAAAATAATAATGATGAAAATAATAATAAAAATAAATAGTTAGACTTTTAAATTTTAGAAAATCATGGATGTGTTTGGTTTATATTTGACTTTGATTCCTTTTAGAAATTTTTACTATGTTTTTAAAATATATAAAAAAAAAAGTATTTAATTGAATTGGATTAATGGTAACAAAAACTATTATAATAGTCATCATTTGAATGAAAAGAAACCGAAAAGAAATAAATCAATGGTAATTAAAATTAGTATAATGGTGATCAATTGAATAGAAAACAAACTGAAGAAATGAATCAATGATAATAAGAATCAGTATAATTGTGGCCAATTAAATGAAAAGAAACCGAAAAGAAATAGATTAATGGTAATCAATTGGCAATTATTCTCTTGTCTTTTGTAATCTACATCCAAAAGTGTATAAATAGTCTACCACAAGAGGACAAAAGGGAGAGAGGGAGCACAATTGAGAACACAAAAAAATAAAAGAGAAGAGAGAATAATAGAGAGAAAAGAGAGAAGAAAGATTGGAACGGGCTTGTAAAAAACATTTTCAGTGCGGTAAACACTTATTTTTCTTTTTTCTTCTTGTCAATTTTTTTTTTTTACATTATTATTGTTATAGAGTTTTTTTTTTACTATTCTACGCACGTATGATATAAACAATAATTTTTTTTGGTTTCACGATCAAGTTTTGGAATCAACTAAAAAAAATCAATTTGATTGTTGTATAATCGTTTATTTCTTTATCACATTTGTGATCTCTCATCTTTATTGTGTTTTATTTCTTGTGCGTTAGATCTTAAATTCTCTTATTATTACCACCTTCGGTTCGTGCTACATATGTGTCGTCGACTCACGGATCTGCTCTTGAATTTTAATCCTTACAGTTTTTAAAAATCAAAAAGTAGTAAAAATGTTTTCTTTAAAATAAAACGATACACATATATATATATATATAAAGTAAAAATAATAATAAAATCGGCCAACACATAAATATTTTCTACCAAAGAACTACGTGAGTTTTGATTTCTCTATTGCACCTGGGGATACATAGGAGCAAGGTCTTCCCCTTGTCAAACCAAATTAATAAAAAAATATTTTTGCTTCTTTATTTAATGTAAATATTTTATTTTCTTTTGTTTTTTTATTATTCTTTTTTTGGGGGGTAAAGATAAATAAATAAATGAATAGTATGTATATAATTATTTATAGGGTAACCGTTTTAACAGACGATGTAGGGTAATATTATCGTCCCGAATCTTTTTTTTTTTTTTGGTTCAAGAACTTTTACTTTAGGTTTTATCTAATTTTCCCTTTTAAAAAAATAAAAAATAAAATTAGTGGCGACTTCCTTTTTCGTAGACTAACTGGACGCGACAGCTAGCGACTCAGCTGAGGACTTTTGAGAGTCAAGCCTAATCTAATTAATTATATATAATTATTTTATTATTTATTGTTTTATTTATATTACCCCTATTGTTTTATTTATTTTCTTATCTTATGAACATAATTATATGTGTTTTGTCAATTTATTTTCATTGTGATGATTTATTTCATTTTATTTATTTTTATTTACACCCTAACACGATTCACACACTTATGAGTGGGCTCTATATCCGGGATGAGTGCTACCTAAGATAAGTTCGAGATTGTGTAATGATAATCTTCTGGATGTACATCTTGTTTGGTTGTCATGAAAGTCTCACCTAGAGTTGACTTTTTCTGTAATATTTCCATATTAATAGTTTACCTATTAATTGGTTTAATATTTTAGAATTGAGTTGTGTGCTCTAGGAACCAATTTAGAACTATAAAGCTACCCATGGTAAAGGTTCACATGAAAAAAAATTGTATAAATCACACGTACATACGAAAAACTTACTCTATGTCATGTTCTCTTTTAGCTTCTAGTATATCCAAGTTTTTTTTTCTCCTCATCGTCCTCTTTTTTTACATCATATTCTTTATCATGGTTACTTTTGAAAAATCATATCACATCATTTTCAAAACCATAAAAATTAAGGCTTGTTGTTAATAACTTTAACCGCATAATATATGGGATCAAATGGTGGCTCAAACATTACTGTCACGACCTGAAATTTAAATGTTGTGACCGGCGCACAAGCTATACTCCTAGCCTGACAAGCCTATCAACTAACTTATCAATTAAACAACTAAACCGTTCTCTAACCATTTCAAAAATATATATATAATTTTTACTCGAAATTTCGACAGAGTATCCTCTGTAAATTCAACATTTCCAAATTTATAGAATCCTTGTTCAACTTCAATTCAGTCACAATTCAAAGAACATAATCTAATGGTTTAATACACTTTCCAAAAAAAATTTCTAAACTCCAAAATAGCTGCAAATTACATTAGACCTGACATATTTTACAAAAATGGTCATCGATCAAAGAGGCCTACCAAAATGAAATAGAATCGAGACTTGAGCCTACTAACAGCTTGCTACTTAGCTGCCTGCGAATCTGAAAAAAATAAACAACATGAAGGGCTAAGTCACAAAGACTTAGCGAGGAGACAACAACCACCATCAATTAGAAGGGAAACACAAAAAGGCACGAATGATTGTTTTACAATCGGGCGGCAGTTATCTTAAACAATATTACTTAAAAATCTAGAAAAATTTATAAATTAAATATATCCGCATATATAGTCATTAGACTTATAATTTAACCGTTCGACATAAATATTAAAAATCACTTAATAACGAAGCAAAATCAAAATGAACGATCTTAAAATCATCATAAAATTAAACAAGTAACAAATACAAATTTTTAGAATCAAGAGGCGGCTTTATCTCATTGATAGCCCTTTCTTCCTAAGGGTGGTCTTTCCCTTAGGGGCGGCTCCATCTAACGGATGGCCTTCTCCTCTCAATCCCGCGACGCATCATCACGTATCAATTAGGGAGCTTACATCGCGTTGATAGCCCTCTCCTTCTACGGATGACATTTCTCATAGGGGCGGCTCCATCTAACAGGTAACTCTCCCTAACTAAAACGAGATAACTAGGTGCACCTAACGCAGTTAACGATTTAATAATTATAACAATGATTTCTCAAAATACGTATTTAAAATCATTTCATCATAATTCATGAAAAACATACTCAATCGCATATCAATTCAAGATTTAAATACTTTAACTCGTATGTAAATCAAACTAATAACATATTATATAACAACGACCGTTAAATTAAATAAATGAAGAAATCGAGATAAAATTCAAAGGTTGTGTTCCCCAAATTTTTCAATAAATAATTTAATATAGAAAACAAGTAAAATAATAATAATAGCATTATATAAAAATATATGACGATGATCGTCGTCAACTCACAGTTATGGAGAACCGTCTAAGTTTGCTCTCCAACAACTCTCAGAGTAGCCGGCATGGTCTCAGTTGACAAATCTGAGTATCAAAAATATTTCCAAAATTTTAGAAAAATTTATTCTAAAGTTTAGCTAACTCTAGAAAACCATCAAAATCATTTAAATATACTCTAAGCACAAAAATAAGATTTTTACTCAAAACTATATTTTTCTATGAATTCATACTAGGATTAGAGTTGTGCATTTACCTCAATGAGTCTCAATAAACAACTCTCAAGAGATGGGTACCCTTTTCCTTCCTTAGAACACAAACCCTAACCCAAAAATGTCAACCAAAAGAATCTGTAGGAGTTTGAGAAATTGTGCTTGTGGGGATGTTAAATTCCTTTTAAGGGTTGAGGGTTTGAGTAATAGAGTGAGAAGAGGCAAGGAGAAGGGAAGGAAAAAAAAGCAACAAAAATGGGGGAGGGGAGTGTGTGCCGAGAGGGAGAGAGAGAAGAAATAGCAGAAAATGAAGGAGTGAGATGGAAAGAGAGTGAGAGTGAGTGGGGTTAATTTGTTTTTATTTATTATTATTAATTATTATTATTATATTTTTTTTATTTTAAATTTGGCATGGGACGTGTCAATTATTCCATTAAGAAAGACCTTGCCATTGAAAGTTCTCAAACCGAATGTAAGCAACATTAAGAATCTTGCTCGAAAGTTGAAAAAAGTACAACGTGTAATCTTTATGGGGAAATTCGGAAAAATTCTTGATTTACTTGTTGTTAATGTGCAAGTGGATACCCTTACAACGTTTACCCAATTCTATGACCCTCCTTTCAGATGTTTCACCTTTAAGGACTTTCAAATGGCCCAACGTTGGAGGAGTTCAAACGAATAATGGAATATCTGATAAAGGGGAGCAAACCTTACCAATATATGGAACACTAGCTGTAACAACCAGATTTTTAACAGCGCGAGTCTATTTTTTTTTTTAAAAACAAATTCATAAAAACAAAAAATTTCAATAAATAAAGAAAAGAAATACCTTTAGATAAAATATTTAAGTCGTAACGTAACGACAAAAGTCAACAAATATTTACAAGCAGCGGAATAGTTTTTGAAGAAAAAAAATCCAAAGTATTTAAACATCAAAATACACCAGGGCTATGAGGCCTATCAAACATAGCTCATACCCTTGGGATATTCTCGGCAGACACCTGTACAAAAGCACTGCCCCAAGAATTTTAACTCCCCCACGTCACATCAAAAAGTGGTACATGGACCCATCAAAATAAAAGTCTAGCTGACAATATGAGGTATAGGTACAGTCTTCCAAATTGAAATAAATACATACACCAAAAAAAGACATTTATCCCCTATACAACTAACTAATCTGATCATGATTCAAAAAAACTATACAACCCGGGTGATCTCCACCCGCCCCGCAAGATCCTTCTGACACAGCACCGGTCAGGTATGTCTAACTACATGTCCATCTCAAGGGTACTACCCGATAGGACGATCCTGGTTCTCATCTGAAGGCAAAGCCCAGATTTACACAATAATTGTAAAAATCACCAACCAAAATTAACAAATATCACTTAGTATTTAAATTTTAAATGCACAAAATAACATTTCATCTTTGCACACTCCTTGAAAGGGTTTTCATATGCCAAACATGCATAATCAAAGTTGAAAAATGAAGTTTTTAATAAAACTGCATTGTCGTATTCGAATACAGCATCCTTGTATTCGAATACAATGTTATTTCATAAGTCAGTAGCAAAAGCAGTACATCTGTAGTCGACTACGAGACATGATGTAATCGAATACAAGACAGGATGTCAACAGCAAAAACAGCACCATTGTATTCGAATACAGCATTTTTGTAGTCGAATACAGTGATGTGTCTGAAGTCAGTAGCCAAATCAAAACATTTGTATTCGAATACAACCTTCTTGTATTCGAATACACATCAGAAAAAGTGCAGAAATCGGTTTTGAGACATTTCAAAAAGGTTTTGCAACCAATCAACACTTACAACAAATCCAGAACAATCACACTTAGCAATTAAGGCACAATCACAACAACAACTGAGTATACACACACAATCATAACGTTAAATCAAACATGACTCACGTGCCAAGCACCCTAAATGCAATGCGTATATACCAAAATGTATGGACTCAGAATTCCAAACCAAACCCTCCTCGAAGGGGCGTAAATCATAATTGTACCGCATATCACAGGCCTTGTACTAAATTATCGAGGTGCCACCTATCACGGGTCAGCACGATTTACTAAAAACGTAAATCGTAAATAAACCGCCTATCATAGGCCAATAGTACTATTTACCGAGGTGCCACCTATCACGGGTAAGCATGATTTACAAAAATGTGCATTCTATCGCGGACCTTCACGATGTGATAATCCCCGCAAGGATAAGATGAACCAACATATCACATGGAATCATCTCGTGGCCCATCGGGTCACCACTACCATCCTGGCCCGTCCGGTCGCCATGTACTATGAAATGCATGAGCATACTCTGACTCTTTCCACAACAATCATTAAGTAAATCCAGCTATTAAAAGATTCCCCATTTTTAATACTCATTTAACACTAATGATTTTCAAATTCACATAGAGCATACTCAAACATTTATTTTCCACCACCACACGTCAAATTTAATCCACAATTCACATTAAATTCGATCAATTCAAATTCCACAAAAACCACACCAAGCTCAACCATCAATCACCCAAATATTTCGACAACTTTCAAACATAAATCACGCCAAATTAGTTTTCACAAACCACTCCTCAAATACATCAAATTTAATTTCATCAAAACACACATAAATGAATTAAATTCCTTTTCCACAAAATCACACATCCATTTCACAAAATTCCAACTCCACAAATACGCATATAGCATCGTATATGCAAACTAAAAATTTGGAAGGAGCCCTTACCTTAAAGGTAGCTTTAACGAGCGATTACGGTATCACGATTAATCCCAGTAAAAACTTTGTTCACGTCATCTCTTCCAAAGTTGACTCACTAGCACCATAGCGAAGTGATGAGCAACTTTCCCTTCTATCTCTTTGCGAAATAAAGCTTAGATCTAGAAGAAATGTGGAGGTTTGTGTTTGATGGTTTTGAAATCCACCAACACCGCTTTCTTTTATTTCGAATCAAAGAAGAAGAAGGAAGCTTGTAAATTTGTTCTCTCTCACCCATTAAGCATTGGGTTTCTTTTCTTGAAGCAAAAGAAAGCAAAGAAAGCAAAAGAAGAGAAGAAAGAAGAACGAGGGAGATGAACTCGTGAGCAGGGAGGCAGCATTTTCTTTCCTTTGTTTCTGTTTTCCTTTGTTTTTCCTTTCTTTCTTTTTCCTTCCTTTCCTTTTCTTTCTTTTTCCTTCCTTTCCTTTTCTTTATTTTTCCTTTTCTTTCTTTATATATATATATAACAAATATCTAGATATTTATCAAAATTACCATTTCACCCATAACTTCTCAAACCACTTTTTCAGAAATATATCTTCTCTCGCCGCAATACCATTGGCAGATGAATTTTTCTGAAAAACGTTGGATCTCAGAAAATTTTCTTTTCGAAAAAAGGTTCATTTTAAATCAATAAAATTATTCCTTGACGAATAAATTTAATCAGGGCTCCAAAAATATATTTCTGACATTAAACTCACAACATACCCAAAACTAGGCTAAAATCCTTAGAAATTCAACAAAAATACCCTAAAATTGTATAGTTTAGGATTTAAAATTAAGGGTTTTACATTACTACCCTCCAAAAAGAAGTTTCGTCCTCGAAACTTAAAGTAAGAGTAATAACCGGACCAGGTTTGCACTCAACTCAACATACATGATATAACTTGCTTCGTCATGCTTCCGTGAAGAAAGTGTCGTCTATCCTTTTTCATAGACACTTAATAACTCTACACACTACCATAGCCGCTAAGGCTCGTCCATTCCATTAAACATGATTTTGTCTACTATCAACAAGAGATTAAGGATGATCATTTCCTCAATTTGTCAATAAGTAGCCAACAACCATGATGGTGGCTTAGACTATCTTAATCAAACTGTAATAGCGCTCCTTGCGGCTTACACTTGAGGTTATCCTAATGCACAAGCGGTCAACAATCTTCTCAAGGTCCACTGAGTTCCCTGCATTCCCCTATTACTTTGATCCTATCGACGAAGTACAATCGCCCAAAACAATGTCACATAGCCTCACATATATCCTCTTAATACCAAATCGAAACACTGAGTATGACACCGACACCCTGAGCACCAAACAATCATTACCGCTGAGAACTCCTAATGTCTCCATTATCCACCAGTCCTCGATTTTTTCTTTAGTCGCACAACCACACCAAACTGTAGTGCTCTTATCAGTATGTTGTTATAATTATAACTCTAATAATTCCATCCCAACATCTGCTTGGTGATCCAAGCTTCCTCAAATATTTTCGATAACATGCCAAAACTATACTACTTATGACACAAAACTTCGTTCCAGATTAGTACTTCATTTCAAGAGTCACGTCTCCAACAAAATTCAACTTGAATCTCATGCATTGATTAAGACCTACATTTGTCTCATGCCCAACACCTCAAATTCACGCTTCACTAGACAATTTATTACATACTTTGCAATTCTGCAAAAACTCGAAAATAATTTTACTACATCTACTGCCAACATTCATTCTGATACATCTCAATTTCGTTGCGTCCTTAACTTGCAGCTTGATGATTATCCTTTCATTATGACAGGTCAAACGCATTGTATTCACTCCATCACTTTTCCATTTATACAAACCATAAATTCCTGCCTCGAACCGTGATGCATCTTCATTATAGTGATTTCAATAAATCAAGCCATCATAGTTCCCACCAAACTTTTTCCATTTCATGCTCAATTCTTCCCTACCAAACAAACATTTAACTTTGTTGATTGACGAACACAATAGCAACCCCCATGACATGCACTCAAGTAGTGCCTTTATATCATTGGCATACCTTTTATAATAATAATGTCTAAATTATAGGTGGGATAATTCCTTTCATGAATCTTTAATTGTCATAAGCTACATCTCTATGTGCTGCTCCAACAAGTTTTCTTGGCAAATTTTTCAAAATTTGGTTCACTCGTTGGATTCTTATTCCTACTCAACGTTCACCGAGATACAAACTGAAAGAATCCTAACAATCGAGCGTCCTAAAGAATCATTTCTCAAATCTTCCCTATAAGCATTTCCTAAGAAATAATTATCTATAACTTCATCCTCATAAATTTGCAGTAAAGTATCTCAAAGACCCACATACCTTTCATTGTTCATCTAGTCACTGAAACACTCATTTTAAATCTCAACGCTTGATTTCCCAAGACCAACAATTAAACCATAAATCATTTGTTACATTTCTTCTTTTTCACTTTCTATCATTGAATAGAATTCTAAAGTTTGATCCTCAAAATCTCCAAATACAATACAAGGTCTTATTCATTATTGACTCTAATCGTCTTAGTAATCTCACTAATGAAAACTTTTCTAATAACAACACAACGTTTTTAGTAAATCTCCAAACACTTCCATCCTTAACATGAATTATCTATCACTTGCCTTACTCAACTCCCTCGACTATGAAAGTTTTAGGCATTACTTGGTCCTCCATCCAACCTTGTGGATTTTAAATCACCAACTAAAAAAAATCAACCATCTTATGGTCCCAAATCAAATCTCGAATAATCCCTCCTTATGTTTTTCTGAACATCGCTCAAAATTCACACTTACACATCTATGGTTTCATCCAAAATCCTTATCCATACTTACTATGTCCTAAATCACAAAGAGATTTGTCAATTATCAACAAAATATATATTCTCACTCTTATACTCGTCATTAGATTCATACTTAATAATTCGAGTTACGAATCTAGTTTAACTCGAATTATTGACTTTACCCCTTAAGGTATCGACTATTCCTCAAAGCATATTTTATCTAACCAAAGGAGTATTTACCTCTAATGTACAGCGTCCCTTAACTTCAATACAAGCCTCTTTCATTGCACCTTAGCATCAAATGCTATTCCAAATGGAATCCATGTCTTCTCAATAATTCCATGGTGTTCACACCTCTTTGATAGGCGGTAAATTTACGATTTATGTTTTGAGTAAATTGCGTTGATCCGTGATAGGTGGCATCTCGGTAATTTAGTACAAGGCATGTGATAGGCGGTACAATTATGATTTACGCCCCTTCGAGGAGGGTTTGGTTTGGAATTCTGAGTCCATGCATTTTCGCATATATGCATTGCATTTACGGTGCTTGGCACGTGAGTCATGTTTGATTTAATGTTATGATTGTGTGTGTATACTCAGTTGTTGTTGTGATTGTGCCTTAATTGCTAAGTGTGATTGTTTTGGATTTGTTGTAAGTGTTGATTGATTGCGAAACCTTTTTGAAACATTTCAAAACTGATTTATGCACTTTTCTGATGTGTATTCAAATACAAGAAGGTTGTATTCGAATACAGATATCCTGATTTGGCTACTAACTTTAGAAACAGCACTATATTCGACTACAAGAATGTTGTATTCGAATACAGTGGTGTTGTTTTTGCTGTTGACATCCTGTCTCATATTCGACTACATCCTGTCTCGTAGTCAACTACATATGTGCTGGTTTTGCTACTGACTTATGAAATAGCACTGTATCCGAATACAAGGATGTTGTATTCGAATACGACATTGCAGTTTTGTTAAAAACTTCATTTTTCAACTTTGATTATGCATGTTTGGCATATGAAAACCCTTTCAAGGAGTATGCTAAGATGAAAGGTTATTTTGTGCATTTAAAATTTAAATGCTAAATGATATTTGTTAATTTCGGTTGGTGACCTTTACAATTATTGTGGAAATCTAGCCTTTGCCCTCAGATGAGAACCAGGATCGTCCTACCGGGTAGTACCCTAGAGATGGACACGTAGTTAGACATACCTGACCGGTGCTGTGTCAGAAGGATCTTGCAGGGAGCGTGGAGATCACCCGGGTTGTATAATTTTTTTGAATCATGCTCAGATTAGATGGTTGTATAAGGGATAAATTTCTTTCTTTAGTGTATGTATTTATTTCAAATTGGAAGATTGTACATATACCTCATATTGTCAGCTAGACTTTTATTTTGATGGGTCCATGTACCACTTTTTGATGTGATGTGGGGGAGTTAAAATTCTTGGGGCAGTGATTTTGTACAGGTGTGCGCGGAGAATACCCCAGGGATATGAGCTATGTTTGATAGGCCTCATAGCCACGATGTATTTGGATGTTTGAATACTTTGGATTTTTATTTCAAAAACTATTCCGCTACTTGTAAATATTGTTGACGTTTGTCGTTGTGTTACAACTTAAATATTTTATCCAAAGGTATTTCTTCCTTTATTTATGAAATTCGATTTCTGTTTGTTGACTTTTGTCGTTGTGTTACAACTTAAATATTGTTGACTTTTATCGTTGTGTTACAACTTAAATATTTTATCCAAAGGTATTTCTTCCTTTATTTATGAAATTCGATTTCTGTTTGTTTTACGAAAAAATGGGTTGTTACAATTGAAATTCTTTGTTTTTATGAATTTGTTTAAAAAAAAAATACACTCGCGCTGTTAAAAATTGGGGTGTTACACTACCCTTCACTGAAAACAATTGCTGAAACACTTGATATCCCTATAAAGGAAATAGAAGACAATAGAACAAACAAAGATAATTTGATCGGATTCGCGATAAAATATCTTGAAGAGAAAGCAGTAAACTTTGCGAGAAATGGAAAATGGGACACTTTCATAGATGTGCTCACCTTGATTATATATGAAATTGTTTTATTTCAAATTATTAAAGACTTTGTGGATTTTACGGTCGTAGACGTCTTTTTGGCAAGCATAGAGGGGAGAACCCAATACCAGCAGTTCTGGCTGATATTTACTGCACGCTCGACTTTCGTCATTAGAAAGAGGGGGGCCTAATCCAGTGTTGCTCGCCAATACTCTATCTTTGGTTTGTCAACTATATTTTCCAAGACATACATTAGTTAAGAACTAAGAGCAAAAAGGAATGAGGTGATTTGTACTCCCATAGTCAAGATATAAATGAGGTGATTTGTAGATGCGGTGTCTTTGTCGACATTCCCCTCATGGGAACTAAAGGGTGTATAAATTAACGTCCATATGTGGCATTGAGACAACTGGATTATCTTATGACGAAACCGCTGATGATGGATGTAACAAAATCTTTCGTCATTCGTGGACAAGACGTTTATTATGCTAGCTTGTTGCAAAGAATACGTAAGTCTTGGGGAGATGTCGTTAGAAGAGGTCAAGAATTAGGGCCTAGAAGTTGTGGTATAGGAGAGGAATATCATAATTGGGTGAAAATGAGGGCCTTAGAGATCAAGTTGCCTTTTCACAGCACCACCATTACCCCTCGAAGAAGTAACGACAGAATCTTTTTTCAATACTGAAGATTTAGAGGCCGACTTAGCTCTCAAAGGACAAGAAATTGAAAATTACAACAAGAACTATAGATGGCTCACCAGGCTTATAGAGATATGGAGTATAAGAATATCCAACAATCCCTTATCCTTGAGAAAGTACAAAAAAGGGCAAGAGAGGAAGAAGAAAGCAATGAGAGAACTCGAATCTATTTGCGGGGTGCGAATGAAGAGTTGAGACTCAGACGTCAAGAAAGGGACGATGCATTGATTAAAGTTCTCAGGCTTAAAGAATTGCTAAAGAAATCTAAAGAAAAACATGAAGTCATCCGTCGACAAGAAGCAAATCTAAAGTAACAAATTGAGAGAGTAAAAGCGCAATCTGAAAACAAGATCATGGTAGAAAGGCAATGTCAAGAAGAGATCGTTGAGGCATACCGAGTTGAACTTGCGAGAAAAGAATACAAGATAAATACATAAAAAGACATTATCGAGAGACTTGTTCAAGAAGGAATGTTTCGAATGGACCGTTTCTCCAAACTAGTTTATTTGACCAACTCTTCTATCGGAGATATTCCACCGTTATTAAGAGCTGCTAACGGGATGGCTAATCCTCTCTCTATCCCTCAAGAGATCTCCATTTTTATTGAACATTGTAAAAGTTTAATCGAGCAAATGAAAAAATTGATGGCTCATTAAATTTTCAAATTTCGTGTTTAAGTTTCTACTTTCGTTTTTTAATTTTATGGAAAAACTTGAATCTTGCTTTTTCTCAATGAATTAAATTTAGCCCCACTTTTGATCCCATGGCCCTCTCTTTATTGGTTAAGATATTCACAAACAAGCAATAAATAGGTCTTTAACATTCATGTACAATTACATTTTCATACATCACATTGCATACTCATGCCATATTCTTTCACAGAAAAAATAACACAACAAACAAAAAACTTGGTGCTACAACACCGTTATCGGACACGATCCCAGTCAAAAATCATGGATGAGCTAGAGCAAACAAAAATAAGAGAAGAGGGGGTGCCCCAAAAGACTCTTAATCACCCAATGGGCATCGCTCCACACCTTCACACCAATCATCAAGAAGGGAAGGCACAACAATTTCCACCTTATGGTCTACCACCAGGTTATACTCCACCCATAGACATTCATCTCCCCAATAACAACACATTGGTCGTGGCTACAAATCCACAACATGGTACTGGCGAGTTCCCTCAAGTGCAACCTTCACCCCTTACTTCGAGTTATCCTAGCTCTTCATTGCAAGGAAAATCTACGTCGGTTTTGTTAAACATACACCATGAACCTCGACTGCTCGAGAGCAATCAATCCCAAGAAAAATGGCAAGCCTTGGAAGAACACTTGAGAGTTGTCGAAGGGGGAAACAATTATGGATTTGATGCTTCAGACCTATGCCTTGTTTCTAATGTTATAATACCTCCGAAATTCAAATTGCCTGAATTCGACAAATACAAGGGAACTACATGCCCCAAGAACCATCTTATTATGTATTGTCAAAAAATGGGTTTTTGCGCCCATGACGAAAAACTGCTAATCCACTTCTTTCAAGATAGTTTGACAGGAGCTTCCCAGAGTTGGTATATGCACCTTGAGTGAGCTCATATCTGCTCTTGGAAATATTTGGTGGATGCCTTTTTGAAACAATACAAATATAATCTCGACATGGCTCCTGATAGAATGCAACTGCAAAATATGACAAGATGAGACAAATAACGATGGAGAGAACTAGCTTCCCAGAACCCCCCCCCCCCCCCCTATCTGAAAAAGAAATGGTGACCATGTTCATAAACACTCTTCAACCTCCGTTTTATGACAAAATGATTGCTTCAGATCTCATCATCATAGGTGAAAGAGTAGAAATGGGATTGAAAAGCGGAAAGATTGCTTCCGGCTATACCAGATTAAATAACATAAAAAGTTACCTGCAGGTGCGAATAAGAAAAAGGAGGAAGAAAGCCATTTTGTGGCATCAAACCCAACTAATCCTTCTTTTGTGCATCGCCCTTACGACATTGCAACTTCACAAATCTCAAGTACTCTAAGTCAACACTAACAAGGGAATTAAAATTCATATGAAAGTCAGGGCAAAAGCTATAATGGGAGGAAGCTCGTACATTTCGACCCAATCCATATGACTTATGCAGAGTTATTACCGCATCTGGTTAGCAATTCTATGGTTGACTTATGTCCAGGGAAAAATATAGAACCACCCCACCCGAAAGGATATGACTCGAACGCCGCGTGTGATTACAACTCTTGGGTTGTAGGACACTCTACTGAAAGTTGCCTAGCTTTAAAATTTAAGGTTCACGATTTGCTTAAGGCTGGTTGTTTGAATTTTAAAGAAAACGAGCCTAGTGTGAAAAATAATCGTCTACCAGTCCATGGTTGAAAAAAAGGAGGTAGTGAATGCAATTGAAAAAACACACAAATTAATAAAGGAGGTCGAGAAAATTAAGGCCCTGTTGGGACTGATTTTCTCTGAGTTATGTAAATTTGGGTTAATCCGAGGAAATGCCGATGGGAAAGCAAGATGCAATTTCCACCTCAATGAAGATCATTCCATGGAAGAATGCAATGAGTTCAAAAAAGAACTTCAAAAATTGATAAACATAGGCACCATTCAAATAGGTCGTCGTTGGGAAAAGGATGACGGTATGATTGCAACCCAATCAAAAGAAAAACTTGGCATAACCATCCCAAAGCCATTGGTCATTCATTTTACTAAGGAGGAAAGTATGAATGCCCCTGGTGATTTGAGGACCTTAATAGTTCAGATATCAAGCCCTTTGTCATATAAAGACAACAAAGTGGTACCTTGGAACTATAATGTAGAGGTACATCTAGCTGAACAGAAGAACAAAAATGTTTCTAGCTCTAAAACCATCGTTGTCACGAACGTTTCAGGAATAGGAGGAATGAATAGAAATGGTCAGATATACTCCCGAGGAAAATCACAAAGAGAAATGAGAGTGGTGTTTAAGAAGGCATACACAGATAAAGGGAAAAATAAAGTAATTGAAGAAGTCGAAAAGGAGAAAGTAGAAAATGAGAAAGAGGTTTCTAATGAAGAAGCTCAGGAATTTCTCAAAATCATCCAATAGAGTGAATACAAAATAGTCAACCGACTCGACCATACTCCTACAAGAATTTCATTGTTATCCCTATTGATGAATTATGAGTCCCACCAGAAGCTATTGATGAAAATACTACACGAGGCTCATGTCACTCACGACATCACCAGGCTCATGTCACTCACGACATCACCTTGGACAAATTTGGAGGCATCATAAATAACATCACTGCCAACAATCACCTAACTTTCATAGATGATAAGCTGCCGACCGAATGGAGATAGCATAATAAAGCACTACACATATCAGTAATGTGCCTCAACCATATAATATCTAGAGTCCTCATTGATAATGGCTCTTCGTTGAATGTCATATCAAAATCGACATTAGCAAAACTACCTTGTGATAGTACATATATGAGACCAAGTCCCATGGTTGTTAGAGCTTTCGATGGGAGTCACAGAGAAGTAATGGAGGAAATCGATCTCCCAGTTCAAATAGGCCCAGTCACATTTGAAATCACATTTCACGTGATGGATATTGTACCTGCTTATAGTTGCTTATTGGGAAGGCCATGGATCCATTCTGTCGGCGTAGTGCCATCAACCTTACACCAAAAGCTGAAGTATATGGTAAATGACCAATTGGTAATCGTGTCAGGAGAAGAAGACTTGTTGGTAAGTAATTTGTCCACCACACCTTATGTTGAGACATCAGAAGAAGCTCTAGAAACTGCCTTCCAAACACCAGAAATCGTGGACACCGCTTTTGTCGAGACGACACCTATAGAACCACATATGTCAAACACTGTTATTATGGTGGCTAAGTTCATGTTGAGCATAGGACACCATCCATGGCACGAGTTGGGGAAGGATGAAGAAGGGCTCAAAGAACCGGTGGAACTTTCTGAGAATAGAGATAAGTGGGGTTTAGGCTATCAACCCACCAGGTGGAACTTTCTGAGAATAGAGATATGGAAAAAACGACTTTCATCACCCCTTGGGGAACATTTTGTTAGAATGTAATGCCTTTTGGTTTGAAGAACGATCCAAATTTTAGAAATGTGGTTGAGTGTGGGCTTATGTTTGGTTAAAATATTTTCTTTTACTTAAAACCTTGTTCCATAACATGATACATAAATAGGGAGAAGTTTATGTAGACGACGTGATTGCTAAGTCACAAACAGAAGAAGAACATATTATTGATCTAAAGAAACTCTTCGAAAGACTTAGAAAGTTTAAGCTAAAGCTTAACCCTTCCAAATGCACTTTGGGTGTGAGATCGGGAAAAGTATTGGGATTTGTGGTTAGTCAGAAAGGAATAGAGGTTGATCCCGATAAGATTCGAGACATTGCAGAAATGCCTCCCCCGAGTACAGAAAAAGAAGTTTGCGGTTTTCTTGGGAGACTAAATTATATTTCAAGATTTATATCACAACTAACTGCTACTTGTGAACCGATATTTAAACTTTTACGGAAAAATCAAACAGTTGTTTGGAACGAAGAATGTCAAAACGCGTTTGAGAAAATCCGATAGTATTTGCGAAAGCCTCCAATTCTAGCTCCACCAGTTCTGGGGCAACCCTTAATTATGTATCTTACAGTCCTCGGCGAGGCTATGTGAAGCGTAGTGGGGCAACATGATGAAACAGGAAAAAGAGAGCATGCCATTTACTATCTAAGTAAAAAATTTATTTATGTATCTTCGGGTCGGGTATTATTGGCTCACCATAGAAAAATATTGTTTTAATTATGTAAAAAAATGTCATAAGTGTCAAATATACACTAATAATATCCACACCCCACCAGTGCCCCTGAACACCCTTTCATGGCCCTGCCCTTTCTTAATGTGGGGCATAGACATCATCGGAATGATCGAACGGAAAGCATCAAATGGACATCGCTTCATCTTGGTGGCAATTTATTACTTTACCAAATGGGTAGAGGCCGCTTCATACGCCAATGTAACCAAAAATGTGGTAGTCAAATTCATAAAAAGGGAATTAATATGTCGTTATGGTCTACCAAGAAAGATCATTACTGACAATGCCACAAATCTAAATAACAAAATGATGGATGAATTGTGTCTCACCTTTAAAATTCAACACCACAATTTGTCCCCATACAGACCAAAAATTAATGGTGCAGTTGAAGCAACAAATAAAAACATCAAAAAAATTATTCTGAAAATGGTTATAACATACAAAGATTGGCATGAGATGTAGCCATTTGCAATACAGGTTATCGCACTTCGATACGCACTTCAACTGGGGCAACCCCTTTTTCCTTAGTATATGGGATGGAGGTTGTGCTACCTATTGAAGTAGAAATCCCCTCACTAAGAGTATTAATGGAAGCTAAACTAGAGGAGTTGAAATGGGTACAAACACGTTTCGGTCATTTGAATTTAATTGAAGAAAAAAGGTTGGCGATCTTATGCCATGGGCAATTATCTCAGAAAAGACTGAAAAAAGCGTATGAGAAAAAAATACGTCCTCGAGAATTCCGGGAAGGAGACCTGGTGCTGAAAAAGATCATACCCATTCAAAAGGATTATCGTGGGAAATGGACTCCTAACTAAGAGGGTCCATACATCGTGAAGAAAGCTTTCTCAAGTGGAGCTTTAATTCTTACGAATATGGTTGGAAAAGATTTAGCTCTTCTTTTAAACTCAAACGCCGTAAAAAAGTATTATGCTTAAATAATGAATACCCGCCAGGTTGAAAACCTAAAAAAGGCGACCTAGGGAAAAATAAGGGTACAAAAAAATATATATACCCGCTAGGCTGAAAACCTGAAAGGGCGACCTAGGCAAAAACTAGGGTAAAAAATACCCGCTAGGTTGAAAACCTGAAAGGACAACCTAGGTAAAAATTAGGATACACAAAAAATATGTTAGGTTGAAAACCCAAAAGGGCGACCTTAGAGAAGAAGAAAAAAAAACAACAAAAACAAGAAGAATATATACTCGAAAAGACAAGATCAACAATATCGATCGGATTATGGCATGAGAAATTAGTACAGCCTACCTTTGAATTACTAGTAACCAAGTTGGGTCTTCCACCCATTTATTTTGTTTTATCTTATGTATATTCTTTTTTTCTTTCAATATTTTGATATATATTGTCATCACGTTTATAATTTAATTCTCTTTCCTGAATACATCTTATGATTATCATGTATTGGAAATGAAAACATATACCATAACTCCATATAATGAAACCGGATATAATATAGGTTGTTTACAGTACAAGGCATACGACAACATGAGATTCAACTTAAGATCACCATATTAATTCTTCTTCAAAAAAAAAAAGAGAAAGAACGAAAGAAAAGGAAAAAATAGAAGAGGATAAAAAAGAGATCAAGTTCAAAAAAACAAAAAAGTGTAAGTGTTTTTTCTCATTCATGATTTGAATAGTCGTGTCCAATAAAAATATTAATAAAAACCAACATATTCATTCATTCGTTGATTTAATTCATTCATGACATTTTATAAATTTAAAGCCAAGAAAACGACCCGCATGTTGAAGTCGGGAAAATGACTCGCACCCGAAGTCGAGAAAACAACCCGCATGTTGAAGTCGGGAAAAGCACTCGCACCCGAAGCCGAGAAAACGACCCGCATGTTGAAGCCGGGAAAAAGACTCGCACCCGAAGCCGAAAAAACAACCCACATGTTGAAGTCGGGACGAGCATTGCTCATGTTCGCCAATTGAATGGTAACACCTATACTCTGCAAAGGTCCAAGACCAAGAGAGTTAAAAATAGATGTAGGCATAACATTAATAGAAGCTCCTAAATCTAACATAGCATTTTGAAATTAACTATTGCTTATGGTACATGGAATGGAAAAAGTTCATAGATTATTTGCATTTTGTAGGCATGGGCTGAATGAGGGCTGAAACATTTCGCCCCATGTTTACTATTTCATTACCTTTTGACCTTCTCTTGTGTGTGCACAAATCTTTTAGAAATTTTGCATATCTTTGAATCTGTTTAATTGCTTCAAGGAGGGGAATGTTCACTTCAACCTTCCAAAATGTATCCAATATCTTATTTACCTTATCTGGCTCGTCCATTTTCTTAGCCTTCATTGCCCTTTGAGGAAAAGGAAGTGGTATATTTTGCTCAACATCCACAGTTTTAGGTATCAAAGTGTCCTTAGCAACCTTGTTATTTTTTACTATAGTTTCAGGTACCTTTGGTATTTCAATAGCTTTCCCAAACCTCAATGTAATTGCACTGACATTGGGAGCATTTGGATTTACCACTGACAATGCATGCAATTGATTTGACCCCTAAGTCTGCAATTGATTAATTAAAGTAGCTAGCTGACCAATCTTTGTTTCCAAATTTTGAATGGTGGAATCTGTTCTTTGTTGAAATTGGAGATTCTGGACGGCCATCAGCTTAACGAGGAACTCTAATGGAGGTGCATTGTTTTGCTTTTGAGGAATATTTTATTGTTGCTGCCTAGGTTGCTGTTGTGCAGATGAACTCCCCATCTCAGGTTGGGATGGTTTCTTCAACCACGATTGTACCTATTAGATGACAGATCATAGTAGGCTTGTGTATTGTATATATTTGCTGCATATGCTTGAGGAGCATCAACAATTGGATCTTCTTGCAATGTATGACATGAATCTGAAGGATGCTTCATAGAAGTGCAAATACCACAAATCATTGCTTGGGTTTTACCTATTGCCAATTTTTTTTAATAAAGATGTAAGCTCATGTAGTCTGCCTTCTAAATTCTTGTGGGAAGAAGCTTGAATTTCATTCACACCCCTTATCAACACTGTTAAATTGCTTCTAGTTGTAAACTGCTGAGAATTAAAGCCTTTGTTGCTTCTGGAGTCTTATCGACAAGTGCTCCCCCACTAGCAGCATCCAAAATGCTTCTATTGAAAAGTAGCAAGCCTTCATAAAAATACTTGATGAGAAACTGTTCAGAAATCTAGTGATGAGGACAGCTAGACACTAATTTCTTAAATCTCTCCCAATACTAATGTAATGATTCCCTGTTAATCTTCCTGATGACACATATTTATTTTCTGATTGAAGGAGTTTTTGAGGTAGGGAAGAATTTATCTAGAAACAATATCTCGAGATCATTCCAACTTGTAACAGAACCTGGTTGAAGGTAGTATAAGCAGTCCTTGGCAGCATCTTGAAGTGAAAACAGGAAGGCTCTTAGGTTAATAAGGTCTTATGTGACTCCTTGAGGCTTTATGGTAGAACACACAACATGAAATTCCTTCAAGTGTTTGTAGGGATCCTCACCTGCAAGACCATTAAACTTTGGAAGAAAGTGTATTAAACCAGATTTAAGTTCAAATGGTATAGTAAGTTCAGGATATGTGATACACAATGCATTATAATTGGCATCAGGTGCAGCAAGTTGTCTTAAGGTTCTATTATTCGCATCAGCCATATTTTGCAACAAGTTGTCAATTTCAGAATCTGACTATGACTCGTTAACACTAGCCGTTATAAAAAGTCTACAACGTAAATGAAATGTTTTATCTATTTCAGGTTCAAGAGAATGCAGATTTACAAAACTAGCCCTAGTTATGCATCATCATAACAATGCAATGCAAAATCACAATTCTGAATATTCCAATAATGTCCATATTTCTAAAATTGAAGTGAAAAATCTAAAACCCTATCAAATAAAATCCACACAAAAAAAGTACCACCAAAAATTTCTAAAAATGAAATATAGGCAACGCAAATTTTTGGAATTTTTTCTGATTTTCTGGCCAAATTTTGGAGCAATCCAAGACAGTTGCCTGAAAACAGGGTTAATATCGGTCGATATTGTTAGAAGGTTGAGAAGACTAGAACGCAATTAGTTTGACTTGTAGATGATTAGCGGAAGGGTAATTCAATGGTTAATTAGTGGATTAAATCTTTTAGGTTGAAGGGACTGGACGTAGCTTCACGTTGGTGGTGAACCAAGATAAATTGGGTGTGTTATTCTTTTAATAATGTTTATCCCCTTCTTTACTTTAGTTCTTCCTTTTTAATAACACTTTTAAATAAAACACATGAGGAAGTTACACGTTGAAAAATTCACATGCCTCATTTATTCGATGAAGAAAGATTCGTGTACCGGAAAGATAGGCTCACAAGTTTCTACACCTTTCATGATCCTGAACTATAGAATATATTTTAAGATGGCTTTGAGGATCCAAAAGACGATGCTAGCATTGAAATATCTAGAAAGGATCACAATGTTGATGAAAAGAACCAATACAAAATGCATCATAAAGCTACAATGTTCATGATGAATGTTATCACCTTCAAAGACTTTGAAAATGCAGTAGCGAAGAAACAACAAAAAGTATATTTGATGCTCTAGTTCTCAATTATGAAGGAAATAAGACGGTACAAGAAGGCAAAGAAAATCTACTCGTTAGAAACTATGATCTTTTCCAGAAGGAAGAAGATAAAGACATTGACACAATGTTCTCTAGATTCCAAAATCTGGTTTTTCGACTGAAGGTTCTCCAAAAGAGCTACATCCGACCACGTCAAGAAGATCCTCATAAATCTTCCTACCAAGTGGAGACCAAAGGTAAATGGTATTCAAGAGGCTAAGGATCTAAACAAACTACTTCTGGAAGAATTGATGAGCTCATCAAATCCCATAGCAATGAACTTGTTGAAGATGATCCCAAAAAGATATCAACATCCATGGCCCTCGTATCTCAAAGAAATAAGACGATCTCCAAGGCTCTGCATGCTACTGAAGACATAGAGGAAAGCGAATTGCACAATCAGAGTGAAGACACATATGATGAAAACTTATCATTTATCTCAAATAAAATCCAACGATGAATCTGCTGATGAAGAAATTGAGGTATTATTTGACCTATCTCATAGTGAACACATAGATATGTTAAATGAGTTACTCAACAAAATTCATAAGGTTTGTTAAAAACTTAAGTCTCTTAGAAAAGCTCGTGACATCTTAACAAACAAATGCAGTTTCCTTGAAAAGAAGTTTGAAAACTAAAAAGGAAAAATCTAACTCTCAACGAAAAGTTTAAAAAACTTCAAAGTGTTGACACTTAAATTTGTCCGCTACTTTATGATTTTTAATAAATATAAAAAAAAAAATTAAACAAAATAATAATGATGAAAATAATATTAAAAATAAATAGTTAGACTTTTAAATTTTAGAAAATCATGGATGTGTTTGGTTTCTATTTGACACTGATTCCTTTTAGAAATTTTTAATATTTTTTAAAATATAAAAAAAAAAACATATTTAATTGAATTGGATTTATGGTAATAAAAATCATTATAATGGTCATCATTTGAATGAAAAGAAACCGAAAAGAAATAAATCAATGGTAACAAAATTAAGTATAATGGTGATCAATTGAATAGAAAATAAATCGAAGAAATGAATCAATGATAATAAAAATCAATATAATTGTGACCAATTAAATGAAAAGAAACCGGAAAAAAATAGATTAATGGTAATTAATTGACAATTATTCTCTTGTCTTTTGTAATCTACATCCAAAAGTCTATAAATAGTCTACCAAAAGAGGACAAAAGGGAGAGAGGGAGCACAATTGAGAGCACAAAAAAATAAAAGAGAAGAGAGAACAATAGAGAGAAAAGAGAGAAATATTAGAACGAGCTAGTAAAGAACATTTCTAGTGTGGTAAACCCTTATTTTTCTTTTTTCTTCTTGTCTATTTTTTTATTTTAAATTATTATTGTTATAGAGTTTGTTTTACTATTCTATGCACTTATTATATAAACAATAATTTTTTTTGATTTCACGATCAAGTTTTGGAATCAACTAATAAAAATCAATTTGATTGTTTTATAATCGTTTATTTCTTTATCAAATTCGTGATCTCTCATCTTTATTGTGTTTTATTTCTTGTGCATTAGATCTTAAATTCTCTTACTATTACCACATTCGGTTCGTGCCACATATGTGTCGCCGACTCACAGATCTGCTCTTGAATTTTTATCCTTACAGTTTTTAAAAATCAAAAATTTGTAAAAATGTTTTCTTTAAAGTAAAACGATACACAATCAATATACAACACATCATTCCTATTATTATTTTCATTACTACCATTATTACTATTATTATCACCATTATGTTGTTAATTAATTTTGATATGTATATATATATATATATATAATGTAAAAATTAGTAATAAAATCGGTCAACACATAAATATTTTCTACCAAAGAACTACGTGAGTTTTGATTTTCCTATTGCACCTGGGGATACGTAGGAGCAAGGTCTTCCCGTTGTCAAACCAAATTAATAAAAAAAATATTTTTGCTTCTTTATATAATGTAAATAATTTATTTTGTTTTGTTTTTTTTTTTTTGTTATTCTTTTTTTGGGCGGTAAGGATAAATAAATAAATGAATAGTACGCATATCATTAATTATAGGGTAACCATTTTAACAGACGATGCAGGGTAGTATTATTTTTCCTATTCATAATCGACTCTCGAATCTTTTTTTTTTTTTTGGTTCAAGAACTTTTACTTTAGGTTTTATCTAATTTTCCCTTTTTAAAAAAAAATAAATAAAACTAGTGGTGACTTCCTTTTTCGCAGACTAACTTGACGCGACACAAAGGATAGAGAATGCAATTCAGTTAAGTACGAAATAACCTTTCCAAAATTTCTTGCAAATGGTATAGACAGAAGAAACAAGTCTCTATGATCTATGGTGTTAGCAGAAACAATAAATGTGGCATTGGTTTTGAAGAACCAATCGAAAATCCTAGGTTTGGCCTATCTAATATTGCTTACATTTACTGTCTTAAGAATGTTCACAATAAATGAACTTGTCCTATGCAGAAAACATGGAAAGACAAGGCATCTTTCAGAACTAACAAACAATGATCAAACCAAATTTGGGTACCTAAGAATTAATAATTTATCTTGCAGATATCCTTAGCAACAAAGTTACAGCACCAAGATTTTTTAAAGAACTATGACCCTTACTTATTTGAATGATAACAAAATCATTTTGTGGGAACAATTTAAACCACTAATATTTTGATTAAGTGTTTAGTTTGTGGGAACCAAGTTGACTTTATACATTAAGTATTGATGTTAAGAAAAGTATTTTATGAGAACAATATATTTGACTTCACAGAATATGCAAGAAGATTCATGTTTTTTGAAGAAATATAAAACAAGATTTGATTCAAATTTATAACTGAAGAAAATGTAAAATAAGATTAGATTCAAATTTATAATTGAAGAAAATCTAAAATAAGATTTTATTCAAATTTATAATTGAAGAAAATCGAAAATAATATTTGATTCAGATTTATAATTCCATAAATAAAAAATAAGATTTGATTCAAATTTAAAATTGAAAAAAATTTAAAATAAGATTTCATTCAGATTTATATTTGAAGAAAATATAAAATAAGATTTGATTCAGATTTATAAATTGAAGAAAATTTTTGACCAAGATGAAAATAAAATATAGTCAAGATTTGAAGAAGATTTGATCAAGAATTTTCTACAAAAAATATGAACAGAATCAACCTGAAGAATTTACAAACTCAATTTGAACAAAATACGAACATAATCAATATAGAAGAACTATCCAGATTGGATTTACAAATAAAGAATTGGCTAAAGTACATATTATCAAAAGGCATATTATTCAAAACTATTTTTAAATAAGATCATCCTTGACCAAGCTAGGAATGAACATATAGTTCATAATTAAATAAGGACTAAATTGAAGGAAAATTTTTAACTATAAATAGATACTCAAGGATGAAGAAGAAGATCATGGAAAAATTATAAAAGAGGAGAAGAACTCAAGCTTAAATTCCCAATTCATCTTAGAAGTGTGAGAGTTATTATTATTATTATCAGCTTTGTTAGAAGCAAACACTTAAAATTCCAATCTTTTGTATCCAACCTGATAATAGTTTAGTTCCTTCTTCAATTTGGGATTGTAAGGTTGTTAGGAGAAGACTTGGCTTGTAGAGTCAAGGTGGTCAATTCCTTAAAAGTCTGTGGTTGTCAGACTGTTTTGGGAAGACTCGCTTGGAAGGTTAAGTGTTTTGTAATTCAAGGTATTTGAATTAGTGGATTTAAGCCTTCTGAATGAGGGGACTTGATGTAGCCTTGAATTTGAATTATTTATGTTTTCATTGTTTGCTGCCTCTGAACTCAATTGTTTCTTATCTAAGTAAGTCACAAAAACCAACTAGCCTTCATCAAATTAGCAAAAAGTTATCAACTTTCTCAAACGCAATTCAACCCCCTTCTTATGTTTGAAACTTCAATTGGCATCATAGCTCAATTTGAAGGTTGAGCACTTTATAGTGTTTCAGGAAAAATCCAAGGGTTGAACATGTCTGGATTCAACCAAAAATCAAGTGGAGGAAACATCAACAAACCACCTATGTATGATGGAGAACGTTTTAAGTACTCGAAGGACAGCTTGAGAAGTTTCTTTATTTCACAATATCCTAAACTTTTGGACTTGGAAAAAGATTGCAACATTACTCCAACAAATGAAGATGGTATTGAAATTCCAATAAAATATATAAATGATAATCAAAAGAAGATGCACAAGATGCATCATAAGTCAAGAACATTCATGATAAATGCAATCACTTTTATGGAGTTTGACAAGTGCACCAACAAAGACACAATAAAGAGCATCTATGATAATTTGATTCTCACCTATGAAGGAAGCAAGTAGGTTCAAGAGGCAAAGATGAATCTTCTAGTCAGCTATTTTTTATGGAGGAAGGTGAAAACATTAAGACGATGTTTTCCAAATTTCAAACATTGGTCTTAGGTTTAAGTGTACTTAAAAAGATCTACACAATTGTTGATTATATCAAGAAGATCCTAAGAAGTTCGCCCAACAAGGAAAGACTCAAGATCACAACTATCCAAGAAGCAAATGATCTCAGTGCTCTCAAACTAAAGGAACTAATCAACTCCCTCGTATCACATGAAATTGAGCTTGAAGAAGATCATCCCAAGAAGAAGAACAAGACTTTGGCTCTGAAATCCAAGCAAAAGAAAGCCTTGCAAGCAAAATCAGAGGATAGTGATTCAGAGAATCAGAATTAAGATTCAGAGGAAGAGGAGCTTACTTCATATCAGAAGAATCTAGAGGATGTGCCACAGCAAGAGGAAAGATTTCCGTCAAAAAGGTTCCAAGCAGACTAGTAGAGGAAAAGATGAAAAATATGATAAGAAAAACATCATCTACTATGGATGCAATGAACTTGGTCATTTCAAGTAAGAATGCCCAAACTTGGAGAAAGGTTTATTTCATAGGAAAGATTCAAAGCCCAAGAAGAATGTTCTGATGGCCACATGATGAATCCTTAAATTATGAAGATTAAGCTAATATGGCTCTGATGGTTGATGTTGACCCTTACTTTGGACTTGAGTTTGTAGATGATGAAACTGACGTATTCTTTGATTTAATTCAATCTGAATTAATTACTGTTATCAATGACTTCTTAAATAAAAATCACACTATTTCTTTAAAGCTGAAAACTCTAACAAAAGTCAATTTGAATATGTTTGAACAATATAATTCTCTCAAAAAAGATTTTTAAGAACTTAAGAGAGAAAATCGAACTCTGATTAACAAAGTTATTTCAAAAAAATAAGAGGAAACTTTTTGCAACTAAGTCAAGTACGAAGTAGCCTTTCAAGACTTTGTTGCTAATATTATAGAAAGAAGTTAGTATGCTTCTATGATCTACGGTGTTAGTAGAAATGGCAAAAGAGGCATAGGTTTTCATGAAACAATAATTGAACCAAAGTTTATTCCCTCTGATAATATATGTACTGTTTGTTCAAAGAAAGGTCACTCTAAAATATATTTTCCTATGTTAACTACATGCAAAGACAAGACACCTTTCAAGGCAAACAAACCAAAACCAATTCAAATGTGGGTACCCAAAGATAAAATTGTGTAAGTTGTAGATGTTCTCGGCAATCAAGTTGAAACACCAGTCATGGTACCTGGACAACGGATGCTAGCGACATATGACGGGAGAAAAGTCTATGTTCCAAGACCTAACTCTGACCAACATAGGCTCAATCAGTTTTGGAGGAAAGCAGAAAGGCCATATTAATGGACACGACACAGTTGGTAAAAATTCCTCAACCTCTATTAATAACGTACTTTTACTTAAGAGACTAAAACATAACCTAATTAGCATAAGTCAATTAAGTGATAGTGGTTATGATAAAGTCTTTAATCAAAAATTTTGTAGAGCCATAACTCTAAATGATGTTTCTATTCTATTTACTGGCCAGAGGCAAGGAAACATTTATAAAATCATTTTTTTTTTAATTTAGCAAAGCAAAAGCCCAAATGCTTTGTGTTTGTGCGCAATGAGCAACTGATTTGGCACAAGAGATTAGGCCATGCCCATTTGAGAATAATCTCAAAATTAAACAAACTCCAACTTGTTAGAGGTCTACCAATTCTTAAGTTCAAATTACAGGTTCTTTGTGAAGCCTGTCTAGCAACGAAACAAACTAAGAGTTCTTTTGCATCAAAGAATATTGTTTCCACAAGCAGACCTTTGGAGCTTCTGTACTTTGACCTTTTTAGTCCAGTTAAAACGGCCTCATTGAATGGTAAAAAGTATGGACTTGTCATTGTGATGATTACTCTAGATAGACATGGGTTAAGTTCCTTAAACACAAGGATAAGTCTCATAAGGTGCTCACTACCTTCTGCATACAAGTGCAACATGAAAAGCAATTATCTATAGTAACTATCTGTGGTGATCATGGTGGAGCGTTTGAGAACAAACTCTTTGAGCAATTCTGTGAAGAGAATGGTATAATGCACAATTTCTCATCCCTTAAAACACCTCATCAAAATAGTGTTTTGGAAAGAAATAATCGTACTCTTTAAGAAATGGCTCGCACATGATGTACAAAATGAATATGTCTAAGCACTTTTGGGCAAAAACAGTCAATGCCTCATGTTGCATTGAGAACAGAGTATATATTAGACTTATTCTAAATAAGACTCCATATGAACTGTGGAAAGGTAAAAAGCCCAACATTTCTTACTTTCATCAATTTGGTTGTGTATGTTATGTTTTAAATACTAAGGACAATGTTGGCAAGTTTGATCCTCGTTCACAAAAGTGTATTTTCATTGGGTACTCTAAAAGATCCATAGCATATAGAGTATTCAACAGAGAAACTCGCATAATGGAGGAATCAATACATGTTAAGTTTGATGATAAACAACTTGACCTTGAAAAGTCAAACCAACATGAGGATATTGTAGGGTGCAAGACAATCAGAGGAACTAGACAAAACTTCAAAAGATAAATCTTATCAAGTTAGAACCAATCAAAGTAATTCATAAGCTAAAATTGGATGGAAATACAAGTCGTCTCATCTAGACCCTTTGATTATTGGAAGTGCAAATGACCCCCTTAAAACCAGATCATCACTAAAAGATACATATACATTTGGTTTCCTCTCCCAAATAAAACATGCCTCTATTGATGAAGTTTTGGAAGATAATGGTTGGATACGTGCAATGCAAGAAGAACTTAATGAATTTAAGAGAAATAACGTTTGGGATCTAGAAACCAGACCATATGATAAGAGACCCATTGGAACCAATTGAGTATTCAAGAACAAATCAAATAAAAAGGGAAAAGTTGTCAAGAACAAGGCTAGATTGGTTGCACAAAGGTACAATCACCAAGAAGGTATTGATTACACTGATACATTTGTTCTAGTGGCTAGGTTAGATGCAATACATATCTTACTATCATTTGCTGCTTGTGATAAGATTACTTTATTTCCAATGGATGTAAAAAGTGTCTTTTTGAATGGTTACATAAATGAGGAAGTGTATGTAAAAGAACCTCCTAGTTTTGAAAATGTTGGGTGTCCATATCATGTACTTAAGCGTAAAAAGTCTTTATATGGATTAAAACAAGCCTCTAGAGCATGGTATGACAGACTTAGCACTTTTCTCCTGAAAAATGATTTTGAAATAGGACAGGTTGAAACTACCTTGTTTATAAAAACTATTGAAAATGACATTCTTATCATTCAAATTTATGTTGATGATATCATAGTTAGTTCTACTAATGGCACTCTTTGTCAAGATTTTTATATGTTAATGCAACACAGCAATTTCAAATGAGCATGATGGGAAAACTAAAGTTCTTCTTAGGTATTCAAATTCAACAAAGTGAGAATGGGATTTACATTCATCAAACCAAGTACACCAAAGAACTTCTCAAGAATTTTAAGATGAATGAATGCAAACCCATGGGTACTCCGATGCATTCCGCCTACTCACTTGATAAAGACGAATCAGGCCAAAAGGTCGACCAGTCAACATACAGAGGAATGATAAGGTCACTTCTATATCTTACTGCTTCTAGACCTGATATTCTTTTTAGTGTGTGTGTGTTTGTGTGTGTGTGTTCCAGGTTTCAACTAATCTAAGGGAATCCCATTTAACTTTTGCTAAGAGGATCCTCAAATACTTGAAAGGTACTCATAGCATTGGTTTGTTCTATAAGTTGTCAATTAAGTACAGGTTAATAGGATATTGTGATGTTGACTATGTTGGAGACAAACTTGAAAGAAAAAGCACTAGTGGAAATTGTACTTTGCTATGTGAAAAATTGATCTCATGTTCAAGCAAAAGACAAAGTACGATTGCAATGTCATCAGCAGAAGCTGAATACAATTCAGCAGCAGGATGCAATTCCCAACTACTATGGAGAGTAACATTCTTATACTTTGTGAGTAATACATTTGCTATTTGTTTTACTAAAAATCCAATTCTACATTCTAGAGTTAAACACATACAAATCAAACATCACTTTATTAGAGACTGTGTTCAAAAAAGGGGGTTAAATATCCAATTTATTGATATTGAACATCAATGGGATAACATTTTCACAAAACCCCTAGTTGTAGAAAGATTTGATTTTATTAAGAAAAATCTGAACCTAGTCTTTATATGTGTTTGATGTTCTTATTATTATATTTTCTTGTGTGTTTCTTGGCTTCGCTCTGATCTATTCGATGGTGTTAACTCTTTAGTCAATAACCATTCAAATTTCTTTTCTTTCTGTTTGATCGAAAGAAAAAAAAAAGGGAGAAAGAATCAACAATTTATTTGTGTTTACATGTTTTGGGAAGTTATAATATGCATGAGGGGAGATGCTTAGAGTTAGGGGGAGCTAGCTTTATTTGTTGTCATGTTTGTTTATTACTTTAATTTATTTTTGTTTAAATAAATTATTATCAAAAAGTATTATTTTGTCATTATCTAAAAGAAGGTGAATGTTTTCATTAAGTTTGCAAAAAAGTATAACAGGAAAATCAAAGGATACAGTCATAGGATATGACCAGAGAAAGTCACTAGAGGATATGACCAGAGGGACGTGACCAGAGGAAGTACAAATGTCACAGGAAATAAAGGGAAACCAGTCAATGAAACGCTCTAAAGGAGAACACGCATCATGCCTCTAATATTTTCCTATAAAGTTTTGATCTACAAACTTGTTGTGAATCTGCAATTGAAGACTTCCTCTAAACAATTATGTGCCTTTGAAGATTGATCGTGCTTCTGAAGTCTTTTTGCCTCTGATGAATAGTGATCTAGCATGCTTTGATAAACAAGCGTTCCAATGTGCTCTGATGAACAGTGTTCCAACATGCTTTGATGAACAGTGATTCAATGTGCCTCTAATGAACAGTGTTCCAACATGCTCTGATAAATAGTTCTTAACATGCCTCTGAAGTCTTCACTCGACATGAAGTTTGAAGCCACATGTAAAGACTGCATCTAAAGTTTTTTATTCCACTTACTTTGAAGAATTGCAACACGTGTCACACTGTTGCCTTTAATAAGCAGCACATTTTACGATGTCGCTCTAACTCTAATGATACAACAAAGGTGAAGTTGCCCATGCCACTAATTTTAAGTCACATAGCTTTGCATCTGCCTTTGACTATGATCATTCAAGCAACACAGCATCTGACTCCAAGATTGTTAAAGGCAAACTACACCATGACCCTACAAGTCAAGTCTTCTCTACACAACCTGAAGCCTATAGATTGTTGGAGGCAAACTATAGTCACTATTAGGTTGGGTTATAATAAGTTGATACTTATTGGTTTTGCTTCTACTAAGGAGATATTATCAGAGTCAGAGCAACATCATAGAATTAGTGTTGCTTGAAGGATCGGGTCAGAGGAAGATGCAAAGTTGTATGACTTAGAATTATTGGCATGGGAAACTTCACCTTTGGTGCATCATCAGAGTCAGACAAACATCATAGTATGTGTTGTGTATTAGAGAAAGCATTAGGACACGCATTGTAGTCATTCATAATCAACGAAATGAATGCTTCAGATGCAGACTTTACACGAGGCTTCAAACTTTAGAGGCATGTTGAGCGTAGACTTTAGAGGTATACTAAAAACTATTCACCAGAGCATATGGAAACACTATTCATCAGAGCATGTTGAAACATTGCTCATCGGAATATGTTGGAACATTGTTTCTTAGAGGCACATTGAATCATTATTCATCAGAAAATGATGAATCTCCATAGGCATAGAACTCTTCATAGGAAGTCTCGGATGCGGATTCACGACCATTCTTTAGACCAAACCTTCAGAGGCATGATGTGTGTTCTTCTTTAGAGCATTTTGTTGACCGATTTGACTTTGTTCCCTCTTACATTTGTACTTCCTCTAGTCACTTCCCTCTAGTCGTATCCTCTGGTGACTTAATCTGGTAGGTTTCCTATTATATATTCTACATACTTAATAAAAATATTAGTGCAATAAATTGTTCTCACAAAGTACCTTTATTAATATTAAAACTACTTAGAGGAATTGTGCAAGGAATCTACTTGGTTCCAACAACACTTTTTAGAAAATCAAAAAGAGATCTCATTATTATTATTCAAATTTATGTTGATGACATTACTTTTTTATCTACTAATGCAATTGTTTGCCAAGAATTTTCTGAATTGACGCAGCATTAATTTCAAATGAGTATGATGGGAGTACTTAAGTTCTTCTTAGGGATAAAAATTCAGCAAATTCAAAAAGGTATATACATTCATCAAACTAAATATACAAAAGAGCTTCATAAAATTTTTAGATGAGTGGTTGCAAACCTATGGCTACACCAATGCACCCGACTTGTTCACTTGAAAAAGATGAATCATGCCAGAAAGTTTACTAGAAAATCTATAAAGGAATTAATGGATCACTCATAAACCTTACTACCTCCAGACCTGATATCATATTTAGTATGTGTTTGTGCAAAATTTCAAGTTGACCCTAGAGACTCTCATTTAACTATTGTTAAGAGAATCATTAGATATCTAAAAGGAAGTAACCAACATTACCTTGTTCTACGAGAAATCTTATTAGTACAAACTAAGTGAGTATTGTGATTCTAGTTATGTTGGAGACAAACGTGAGATAAAAAGTACAGGTGGAAATTGCACATTTTTGGGTGACAACTTAATCTCTTAGTCAAGTAAGAGACAAAGCAAAATTGCCATGTCAACGGCAAAGGTTAATACATTTCAGAAGCTTGTTGTAGTTTTCAATTACTTTGGATGAAACACCAACTAGAAGACTACGAAGTCCTAGAAACCAACATTTCCATATATTGTGACAACACTTCTTCCATTTTCCTAACCAAAAACCCTATAATACATTCTAAAGCCAAACATATAGAAATCAAACACCATTTCATTAAGGTCTTTTTTTCAAAAAGGAGTACTTAATATCTAGTTTGTAGACACTAAACACCATTGGACCAACATATTCACCAAACCACTAGTTGAAGACAAGTTTTACTTCATTAGGAAAAACATCAACCTTATCCCTATACCTGAATAATGTTAAGCCAAGCCTACCTTTCTGCCCAAACCTAAGCCTACATTACCTTTACTAGTTTTATGATGTGTTCATATTAAGCTTTGTGTTATGTTCTTAGGTTTTGTTCATTATATCATTAAAAAAAAGGAAGTTTCACTTTCAAATATTTTTGATGGCAAGTTGGTTTTATACTTAGAGTTTTGATGTTAACAAAAATATTTTATGAGAACAATAAATTTGGCTTCACTAAGTAAGAAAAGAGGATAAAATCAGACGAAACCACTAGAGGAATACGACTAGAGGATACCACCAGAGGAATATGACCATAGGATACCACTAGAGGTTACCACCAGAGGATAGTCACTAGAGGAAGTGGCTAGATGAAGTAAAAAGGCCAGAGGAAACGAAATAAATTTGGTCAATGAAATCAAACAAATGCACGCTCTAGAAAATAATGTGCATCTGCCTCTGAAGTTCGTGTCAGAAGTTTGGGTCTGAGTTTGGGTCTGAAGATTGGGTTTGATAACTGGGTTTGAAGATTGCCTCTGAAGAATGAATATGAATAATGGCTTTGAAACTCAGTCTGAAGTCTGCCTCGGATGAACAATATGTATGCATGCTCTGATGAACAGTACTTCTACATGCTCTGATGAACAATACTTTCAGCATGCCTCTAATAAACAGTATTTTTAGCATACCTCTGAAGTCTGAAGCCACTTTTCAAGCCTGCCTCTAAATACTGCAACACATTGTTGAGTGTTGCCTCTAATACACAACATACTCTGAAGTTGCACTTGTTGGAACCAAGTTGATTTTATACTTAGAGTTTTGATGATAACAAAAGTATTTTATGAAAACAATATATTTGACTTCATAAAGTATGAAAGAAGATTCGTGTTTTTGAACAAAATCTAAAAGAAGATTTGAATCAAATTTATAATTGAAAAAAAATCTAAAATAAGATTTGATTCAAATTTATAATTCACGAAAATCTAAAATAAGATTTTATTTTAAATTAATATTGATGAAAATCTAAAATAAAGTTTATAATTGAAGTTTAGTTTTACACTAGTTATTATATTTTCTTGTATTATGTTATATTTATTTTATTCAAAAAAAAAAAAAGGAGACTTAGTTTCACTTTCAAGTCTTCTTGCCTGATGACAAAAGGGGGAGAAATATATTTGATAAAGTGGAGAGAAAATGATATTGAGACTTAGGGGGAGCCCTAAGTTAGGGGGAGTCAAAGAAATATAAAGAAAAGTTGTTAACAAAAATACAAGTTTTGTCATCATCAAAAATGGGGAGATTGTGGGAACCAAGTTGGTTTTACAATTAGAGTTTTGATGTTAACAAAAGTATTTTATGAAAACAATATATTTGATTTCAAAGAGTATGAAAGAAGATTCATGTAATTGAAGAAAATCTAAAATAAGATTTGATTCAAAATTATAATTGATGAAAATCTAAAATAAGATTTGATTCAAATTTATAATTGAAGAAAATCTAAAATAAGATTTGATCAAATTTATAATTGATGTAAATCTAAAATAACATTTTATTCATATTTATAATTGAAGAAATTCTTTGACCAAGTTGAAAATAAGATATGGTCAAGATTTGAAGAAGATTTGATCAACATTTGAATAAGATTCGATGAAGAATTGAAGAAGATTTGATCAATATTTATCTACAACAAAATATGAATAGAATCAATCTGAAGAATTTGCAAACGCAATCTGAGCAAAATACAAACAGAATCAATCTGAAGAATTTACAAACTCAATATAAACAAAATAGAAATAGAATCAATTTGAAGAATTTACAAACTCAACAATATACAATTTAGAATTAAACAAGGACTAAATTGAAGCCCAAATTTTCACTATAAATAGACACTTAAGGCTGAAGGAGAAAATCATGGAAAAGCAAGAAAACAAATTTGTCTTAAAGTTCAAAGAGAGAATCACTTGTTCAAGTTAGAAATATTTTTTAAGTGTTTTTCTCTTAGAGTGTGAGAGTTATTATTATCATCAGCTTTTAATAAGCAATTACTCGAGGTCTAATCTTTTGTATCCAACCCGATAGTGGTTTAGTCCCTTCTTCAATCTGGGGTTGTCAGGTTGTTAGGATAAGACTTGGCTTGAAGGGTCAAGGTGGTTAGTTCCTCAAAAATTTGGGGTTGCCAGATGTTTCGGAGTAATAGCTTGGAGGGTCAGGTGCTCTGTAATTCAATGTATTTGAATTAATGGATTAAAGCCTTCTAAATGAGGGGACTTAATGTAGCCAAGTTAGTGGTAAACCAAGATAAATCTTCGTGTCAAATTTTTTATGCGTTCATTGCTTGTTGCCTCTGAATCTGATTGCTTCTACTCCAAGTAAGTCACCAAAACCAAACTAGTTTTTTAATTATTTATAAGTTATCAAAAAGTTATCAACTTTGTCAAACACAATTCCACCCTTTTCTCGTCTTTGCATCTTCAGCACTAACTCTGAATACTGCAACACGTTCTTGAGTGTTTCTTCTAATACACAACATACTCTGAATTTGCACTGACTCTGAACACTAAAACATGTTATTGAGTGTTGCCTCTAATACACAGCAAACTATGTGGTTGCACTAACTATGATAATGAATAAAATGTGATTTTCCCATGCCACAAATTCTAAGTCACGCAGCTTTGCATTTTCCTCTAACTATCAAGAAAGCAAAGAATACAACATCTGACTCTAACAATCAAGTCATGCTCTGAAGAAGAGTAGTCAATGCCTCTGATGGAAAGTCAACAATTTTGATAAAAGATAAATTTCACTAAATTGTATCAAAAGTTCAGAAGGTCCAAGAACACGGGTCAGTATTTGTTCCCACCGAAATCAAATCAAGCGTATGAAGGAAGATTCAGCTGAATAATTTCCAAATGCAATTTGGAGAAAATACGCATCATGTCATTCTTGAAGAATTGTTCATATCATATTCGAAAATAAAGAATTGGCTAAAGGACATTTAATCAAAATGCATCTTTCACAGTTATTTTTGAAGAAAATCATTGTTGGCCAAGCTAGAAAGAAGATACGATTCAGAATCCACAAGAGTCTAAATTGAAACCCTAAATTCATCTATAAATAGTGAATCAAGGACGATAAAGAAAAACAAGAACAACATGAATACACAAACTTAGAAATTCTTAAAATCAAAGTTATTCAGAAAACCTTAAGAGCTCAATTTTCTAAGTATCTACAATTGAAAGTTTTAAGTTCTAGCAAAGCACTCGTTCAAAGCAAACATAAGGGTTATGATTTCGAGTTGAGCTACCATCTTAGAAAAGCAAACATAGTAGTAGATGTTTTGAGCAAAAAGGCATTGCATTATACAACAATAATGGTTAAGGATTTTAATCTGAAAGAAGAATTTAGATATATGAGTTTGGTTTTTGAAATAATGTCTTTGACTTTGTGACATGGAATGCTAAAGATTACATGTAACTTGATCGAAGATAACTTATTGATAAGGGCTGGGAAAATAAATTCATCATGGATCGGCTAAAGTGTAATAAGATTTGAAGAGATATTTTGGTGGGAAGGAAAGAAGAAGAATGTTGTAGAGTTTGTGTATTCTTGTTTGATTTGGTCAAAATTTGAAGATTGAGCACTAGAAATTGTCAAGAATGTTGCAACCATGCATTAAATATACTTTTCAATAAGTGGGACATTATTGTTGTGGATTTTGTGTCTGAACGACCAAAGAGTCCTACAGGATGTGATGTTGCCTTGACTGAGAGAAAACATTTAATTTAGATGAATATGGAATATCCATTGTAGAAGTTAGCTAAGATTTATATCAAAGAGATAGTGATGTTGATTAAAGTACCTTCTAATATTGTGTCAAATTGAGATATGAGGTTTGCAAAAAAAATTTGGAGAAGTATAGGGAAATGAGGATAAGCATGAGTTCAACATATAGACCTCAAACTGATGGTCATACAGAGGGACGGTTCAATCTTTGGAAGATCTGTTGAGAGTTTGTGTCTTGAAAGATACTAAAAGTAGCGAGAAGTTTTTTTCGTTGATGGAATTCAAAAAAAAAAACAACTAACTTTTATTCTAGTATTGGTATGATACCGTATGCAGTTTTGTATGAAAAGAAATGCAAAACTTCATTTTATTGGTTTGAAATAGGAGAAAATATATTTGTCCAAGAAATATTTCAAGAAACAATAGAGAAAGTCAAGATGATTCAAGAAAATATCAGAGTTGCTAAGAATAAACAAAAAAGTTATCATGATAAAAGGTCTATATAATTTTTTGGCTTAATTGCACTTTTGGTCCCCCTATTATAGGTGAAAATTGAAAGTAGTCCCCCCATTTTGTTTCTCCCCAGTTTTAGTCCCCCAAACAGAATTTTAGTCCAAATCATCATGAGTTGGCATTTTTTTAATGACGTGTCAAAAAAAAGCTGATGTGGCAGACGCATACGTGGAATAAAATTATTATTATATTATTTCTAATTAAAAAATATAATTTATATTTTTAAAATCAATATTATAATTGTTAAAAATTATTATTACAAATAAAATTTATTTGTTATAATTAAATTAAAAGAAAAACTCCCAAAATCCAAAATCCTTCCCAAATCAAAATCAAAAGGATTCACTCAAGAACCCTAAAACCATTCTGAATCCATCACTGATTTTTCATCACTGATTCGTTCGCATTCATCACTGATTCGTTCGC
>NC_021166.2:40382204-40383745 GCF_000331145.2 Cicer arietinum | reverse complement strand
AAAATAATCGTTCCATAACTTAAGTCCAACAAAATGTCATACTAATGCATTACAAAATAAAATTGTTCCTTCACAAGTAACCAAAATAAAAGTACATATTCATAGTCACCAAATTATATAGGTCCAAGTATGATTACATATTCATAATAACCAAAATAAAAATCACAAGTTTCGTGTCTTCAATTGATTTGTGAATCTTGAATTTGTGGAGCTTGTGAATCTTGAGATAAAATTGTTGGTGTTTCTCCCTCATCACCTCCAACCCTTGTTGTCTTTGCTCTCTTTGTTCTGTTGATGTTATTTCCACCTTTTGGTATCTCTCTATCTGCTGCACTTTTACCCTTGCATGTCCTCGTGTTGTGGCCAAGCTTCCCACAGTTCTTACATTTCACAGTTGCAAACTGTCTTGGTAGTTTGTTAGAACCTTTTGACTCGTCATTGGACTTGTTCCTTTTTTTCTTTGGTCTACCCGGTGTTCTTCTCATGATTGGGGGATTTATAGGATCTCCATTTGATGCATGCCAAAGTTTTGGTCCATTTGATGGCATTATAATGTAAGAGTAACATGTCAAGAAGTTTGTTTTCCTATTTAAAGAACCAAAAACATGTCAAAAAAACTAAACCACAACAAAACCAGCAGAACCATCAGAATAAAACCAGCAGCACATCAAAATAAAACCAGAATAAAACCAGCAGAACCAGCACAGAACCAGCAGAAAAAAACCAGCAGCACATCAAAATAAAACCAGAATAAAACCAGTAGAACCAGCACAGAACCAGCAGAAAAAAACCAGCATCACATCAAAATAAAACAGAACAATGCAGCACATCAAAATGCAGAATAATGCAGAACATCACAATGCAGAACAAGCAGCACATCAAAATGCAGAACCAATAATGCAGTTAAAATCAATAATGCAGAACCATAACCAATAATGCAGAACCAGAACCAATAATGCAGTTAAAATCAAGTTTTATACCTATAATAAGGTGAAACGTACGATTCTGGATCAGCTTTGTTATGCCATATGCAAACAAGAGCATGGCAACACGGAATACCGGTCAAATCCCACTTACGACAAGCACAAGTTTTTGTGTGTAGATTTACCGTATAAGTATCTACACCATTTGTGACACTAAACAAGTTAAAATCATCATCTCCATGCCAAGTTGCGAACCAACATCCAGCTGCTCTTTTTGCCTTTTCCAATATTTGTTGAATACTAGGACATATATTGCCTCTATATCGTAGCATGAGTTCTTTTTGTTTCACAATCCTTACTGTAATGTAATGTTTCAAACCTTCAAGTAATGTTATGATAGGCTTATCTCTATACTCCAATACAGCCATGTTGAAAGCCTCACACATGTTGTTTACTTGAAGGTCACATTGTGTATCAGTGCGAAATGCTGACCTAGTCCACATAGATGGTGGAAGTTGCATCATGTCTTTCCATGCATCTTCATTGATTGCCTTAATTTTTTGCATTGCTTTCTCCCAATCCTGGACCACAGTAGCTCTTGCTGCCGACCAAAGAAGC
>NC_021166.2:40369838-40379919 GCF_000331145.2 Cicer arietinum | reverse complement strand
GCGAACGAATCAGTGATGAATGCGAACGAATCAGTGATGAAAAATCAGTGATGGATTCAGAATGGTTTTAGGGTTCTTGATTTTAGGGTTCAGAATGGTTTTAGGGTTCTTGAGTGAATCCTTTTGATTTTGATTTGGGAAGGATTTTGGATTTTGGGTGTTTTTTCTTTTAATTTAATTATAACAAATAAATTTTATTTGTAATAATAATTTTTAACAATTATAATAATGATTTTAAAAATATAAATTATATTTTTTAATTAGAAATAATATAATAATAATTTTATTCCACGTATGCGTCTGCCACATCAGCTTTTTTTTGACACGTCATTAAAAAAATGCCAACTCATGATGATTTGGACTCAAATTTTGTTTGGGGGACTAAAACTGGGGAGAAACAAAATGGGGGGACTACTTTCAATTTTCACCTATAATAGGGGGACCAAAAGTGCAATTAAGCCTAATTTTTTTAACTTGGAGATCATGTATTTCTAAGGGTTACAGCTACTAAAGGATTTGATAGAGTACTACTGGAAAATTAGTTAACGCCTAGATTTAAGATTTTGGAAAGGATTCGAGATATGATGCATCATATTGCTTGGCCTCCATTCTTTCCAATTTGGATTACATGTTTCATATATCACAATTTACGACGAGTGTGCATGATCCTAGTCACATGGTGGAATCACACATCGTCTAAATAAAAGATAATCTTACCATTAAAGCTTTGCCGAAAATGATAGAAGCTAGTAAGAGTAAGCAATCGAGTAGAAAAGAAATCCCTTTGAGTAAATTAATTTAGGGAGGATAATGGGATGAAAGTGTTCCATGGGAATTAGAAGGCAATATGAAGATCGTGTATCTACAAATGTTTTCTTCTAGTTAGTTCAATGTAGAGGACAAAATCTCATTTTAGAGGAGGTGGTTAAATAACTTGTCGCGACCCTAAAAACTAAACACCGTGACTGGCGTACAAGCTATACTCCTAGCCTGGCAAGCTTATCAACTAACTTAACAATTAAAAAACTAAATCGTTCTCAATAACCATTTCAAAAATATATATTTTTTCTTGAAATTTCGACAAAGTACCCTCTGTAACTTCAACATTCCCAAATTTATAAAATCCCTATTTACAATATTAAATCAGTCAATTCATATTTCAAAGAGCATAATCTAATTGTTTAATATATTTCCAAAAAAAATACTATCTAAACTCCAATAGCTGCAAAATACATTACGATCAACAGACTTTACAAAAAAAAAAAAAAGATCCTCGATCAAAGAGGTCTACCAAAACAAATATGATTGAGACTTGAATCTACTAACAGCTTGCTACTCAGCTGCCTGCAAATCTGGAAAAAAATAAACAACATGAATGGGTAGTCATAAAGACTTAATGAGGAGACAACAACCACCATCAACTAGAAGGGAAACACACAAAAAAGCACGAATAATTGTTTTACAATCTGGCGGCAATTATGTTAAACAATATTACTTAAAAATCTAGATAATTCTAAATTAAAATCCAGTTAATAACAAAGCGAAATCATAATGAACAACCTTAAAATCATCATTAAAATCAAACAAGTAATAATACAAATTTTTTAGAACCAAGAGGCAGCTTCATCTCATTGATAGCCCTTTCCTCCTAAGGGTGACATTTCTCTTAAGGGTGGCTCCATCTAACGGATAGCCCTCTCTTCTCAATCCTGCAACGCATCATCACGCATCAATTAGGGAGCTTACATCTCGTTGAAAACTCTCTCCTCCTATGGATGACATTTTTCATAAGGGTGACTCTATCTAACGGGTAACTCTCCCTAATCTACACGAGGTAACTAGGTGCACCTAACGCCATTAACGATAGATTTCTCAAAACACGTATTTAAAACCTTATCTCATGTCATTGTAATTCCTGGATAAGATATTCAATCGCATAACAATTTAATATTTAAATACTTTAAACTCATACGTAAATCAAACTAATAACATATTATATAAAAAGACCATTAAAATAATTAAATGACAAAATTGAAATAAATTTCAAAGGTTGTGTTCCCCAAAATTTTAAATAAACAATTTAACATAGAAAACGAGTAAAATAATATTCATAGCATTATAAAAATATATGACGATTACTGTTGTCAACTCACAACTATAGAGAATCACATAAGTTTGTTCTCCAACAACTCTCAGAATAGCAGGTAGGACCTCAACTGAAAAATCTGAGTAAGAAAAAAAGATTCTCAAGACTTTAGAAAAATTATTATAAAGTTATCTAACTCTAGGAAACCATCAAAATTATTTAAATCTACTCTAAGCACAAAAAATAAAATTTATAAACAAAATTTCATTTTTTTAAAGATTCTTACTAGCTTTAGAGTTGTGTATTTACCTCAAAGAGTCTCAATAAACAACTCTCAAGAAATAGGTACCCTTCTTCTTCCTTATAGCACAAATCCTAAGCCAAAAATTAGACCCAAGAACTTGTGAAAATATGGGGAAGCTTTCTTAGGGAATATATACATTTTCCATTATGACTTTAAGTGAGAGGAAGTAGAAGAAGAATAAGAAAAGAAAAACAAAAATGAAAATGACAATGAAAGTGGGGAAATGGGGTGGAGAGAATACCGTGAGAGAGAAAGGGAAATTAGGGAGTGAGATGGAAAGAGAGTGAGAGTGAGTGGGGTTGGGGTTGGGTTTGTTTTATCTATTTATTTATTATTATTAATTATTATTATATTATATATATTTTTTTTTTTAAAGACACGGGACGTGTCACTCTCCTCTCCTTATAAAAATTCGTCCTCCAATTTATTTGACTTTTATTTATTTATTAAATACTATTGACCTTGAGTTTCAACATAAATGTGGGTACTTTGCACGGATGACTTCTTCGGGTTCCCACGTAGTTTCTTCGCTTGATGGACCATGCCAAAGAACTTTTATTGAAACGATATCTTTTGAGCGTAAACGTCTCACATGGCGATCTAATATAGCTATTGAATGTTCAACGTATGATAGACTCTCATCTAACTGCATGTCTTCATGATTAATCACATGAGAAAGGTCATGAAGATACTTCTGAAGCATCGAAATATGAAAGACTGGAGGAACTTCAAATGGTCCAATGAACCTTGGTCTTAGTTTCCCCTTTTTACCAAACTGCAAAACTCCTTTCATTGGTGAAACTCGTAAGAATACATGTTCTCCCAATAAAAACTCTAAGGGACGACGCCTCTTATCAGAATAAGATTTTTGTCTACTATGGGTTGTCACTAAGCAATCCCCAATCAATTTAACTTTTTCAATGGTATCTTGAATCAACTCTGGACCGACTGGTTTAGCTTCAACAACTTCAAATCATCTTATCGGAGATTTAAACCGTCTTTTGTACAAAGCCTCAAACGGAGCCATCTGAATACTAGATTGATAACTATTATTGTATGCAAATTCCATCAAGGACAAATGTTGATCCCAACTACCTCTAAGATCCATAACACAAGCACGAAGCATATCATCCAATATTTGTATAGTCCTTTCAGATTGGCCATCTGTCTGAGAATGAAAAGTTGTGCTAAGTTTCAAACGAGTACCTAATGAAGTTTGGAACGACTTCCAAAATTGAGCAGTAAATTGAGCCCCACGGTCAGAAATTATAGACATTGGTACACCATGCAAAGAGACAATTTCATAAAAATAAAGTTTAGCATATTGAGTCATACACCTTTTGGGTTCATGGCAATCATGTGACAAAATCCATAGTGATGTCTTTCCACTTCCACTCAAGTATTTCAACAGGTTGAAGTAACCTCGCAAGCTTTTGGTGCTCAGCCATTACTTGTTGACACACTAAGCACTTAGAGACAAAATATGATACGTCTTTCTTCATCCCTTTCAACCAATACAACTCTCTCAAATCTTGATACATCTTATTAGAACCTAGGTGAATAGTATAAGAAGAATGATGAGCCTCCTCTAAAAAAATTCTTCTCAAGCCACCAACATTTGGAACACCTAATCGAGACTTCAACCTCAACACACCATCAACATCAACCGAAAAGTTTGAAATTTTACCATTTTGAACATTATTTACCATATTCACCAAGTATGAGTCTTGACATTGAGTTTCCTTGATATCATCAACTATGGTTGGACGAATTTGTATGTGCGTTAAAAATAACCTTGAATGACCAAGTTCAAATTGAATTCCACTTTCAACAACTTCTTAAAATTATTTAACTATTGACCTCTTTACTTCTGCTATATAAGCGAGACTGCCCATGGATTTCCTAATCAAAGCATCTGCAACAACATTTGTCTTCCCTGGGTGGTATAAGATTGTGCAATCATAATCTTTCAAGAGTTCCATCCACCTTCTTTGTCTTAAATTTAAATCTCGTTGTTGAAAGATATACTTAAGACTTTTATGATCGATTTAAATCTCACAACTTTACCCATATAGATAGTGTCTCCAAATCTTAAGAGCAAAAATAATTGCAGCCATTTCCAAATCATGTGTGGGATAGTTCACCTCATGCCTTTTGAGTTGTCTAGATGCATAGGCAATAACCTTACCTTGTTACATAAGTACACAACCGAGACCAACTCTAGAAGCATCAATATAAACTGCATAACTTTCACCACCTATAGGTAATGCCAAAGTAGATGCTAACGTCAAGTACTCCTTCAATTTTTGAAAGCTTTCCTCACATGCATATGTCCATCGAAACTCAACTTTCTTCTGAGTCAACCTAGTCAACGAAGATCCAATTTTTGAGAAATCCTTCACAAAACGTCGATAATAACCAGCTAAACCAAGAAAACTCTTAATCTCCTTTACTGTGGTAGGTCTGGGCCAATTCTGCACTGCTTCCACCTTACTTGGATCAACACTTATTTCATTCTTAGACACAACATGACCTAAAATGCAACACTATTCAGCCAAAACTGACACTTTGAGAATTTGGCATATAATTGTTTATCTCTTAAGGTTTGCAAAACCAACCTTAAATGTTGCTCGTGTTCTTCTTTACTCTTGGAATAAACAAGGATATCGTCAATAAACCCAATCACGAATTAATCCAAAAATGGTTTAAAAACACGATTCATCAAATCCGTAAAATTTGTTGGGGCATTAGTAATCATAAAAGACATAACCATGAATTCATAATGTTCATATCGCGTGCGGAAAGTTGTCTTCGTTATGGCATCCCTTTTAATCTTCAACTGGTGATACCCCGACTGCAAATCAATCTTTGAAAAACATTGAGCTCCTTGAAGTTGGACAAACAACTCATCAATATGTGGCAAAGGATATTTATCCTTTACAGATACTTTTATTCAATTGTCTATAGTCAACACATAACCGCATGGATCCATCTTTCTTCTTTACAAATAAGACTGGTGCTCCCCAAGGAGAAGAACTTGGGCGAATAAAACCCTTGTCAAGAAGATCTTGAAGTTGCTCCCTTAACTCCTTAAGTTCAGTTGGGGGTCATAAGATGAGGAGGTATGGATATAGGATGAGTGTTTGGAACTAAGTCTATAGAGAATTCAATCTCCCTATCAGGTGGCAACCCACGAAGTTCTTCAGAAAAAACATCTGGAAATTCACATGCTATTGGAGTTTTTTCCAATTTCTCCTCAACCACTTGTGTATCCCTTACCTAGGCTAAGTATGATTGGCAACCTCTTCTCATTAACTTGCTAGCTCTCAAGGCTGAGATTTGGTTATGTGGTACCCAATAACGTTCTCCTTGAAACGAGAAGACTGATTGCCCTGGTATCTCAAATTTCACCATTTTGTCATGACAATCCAAAGTGGCATGATGGAAAGCCAACCAATCCATATCCAAAATCACATCAAAATATATCAAGTCAATAACTACTAAATCTACCGGCAACACCTTGCCATCAATAGTTATATCACAAGAACGATACACCGACTTAGCAAGCAAATTTCCTCAAAGAGGTGTAGTACAACTAAAGCCTCTTCTAAAGAAGATGAACATTTACCAAGTCGAATAGAAAACGAGGAAGCAAAAGAATGTGTAGCTCTAGGATCAAACAAAACATGAGCATCTCTAGAACAAATAGAAAGTATACATGTAACTACTGCATTCGATGTCTGAGCATCCTGACGAGTCAAAGTAAACACTTGAGCATGATCTCTTCCTGCTGGTATCTGACCTCTACCACCAAATCCTCTACCTCCCTGTTGAGATGTTCCTGAACCTCTGACATAAGAATTTCCACTTTAAGGCACAGATGCAGAATGAGCATGAGAAGATGCCAAAGTTGTTGGTGTTGATGCATAACTAGAGGATGGATGTGTCGTGTCTACAGGACAATCCCTCCTTATGTTACCTACTTGGCCACATTGATAGCACACTTTACCATTACCATCTTTGGAACAATTCCCAAAGTGAAATCTACCACAAATAGAACATCGTGTAGCCGAAACACCATAATGTCTCTATAGGAAAGTGGATTGCGATACCGCTTCAGAATTTGATTTATGACTCTGCACTGTCCCGGAAGACTGCCCGCTATGACCACCTCTTTGAGACATGAGTCCTTGTTGCCCCTGATAACCAAACATAGATCCACCACCGCAATTTGAATAGTTATTATAAAATCCTTCAACCCTTTATTTCTTATGTGAATCTTGTCTATTGCCTCTTTTTTCCTTTTATCGTTGCTCAATATGAAGGGCCAAACTCAAAACCTCAGTAAAAGTAGAACAATTCAACCCAACCACATATCTAAATAAGTAATCCTTTAATCCTCTAATGAACCTTTTAACACGCATCTCGTCGGTGATAGGATAAGGAACGTGTCTAGAGAGTTGTGTAAAACGAGCACTATACTCTAAAACTGCCATACCTTCTCTGTGCTCCAATCGCTCAAACTCATGAGCTAATCCATCTCTAACACTCTTTGGAAGAAAATGAGCCATGAACAACTGAGAGAACTCTCTCCATGCTAACGAAGGTGACCCCACTTGTCTACCATGTGACACTATATCAAACTAATCACGTGCCACACCTATTAGCTGAAAAGATGTCAATTCTACTGCTCTTGCCTCAGAACAATTCAATGCTCTCCAAAGCCGCTCTAGACTATCAATGAATAGTTATGGGTCCTCAATCGCACTAGACCCATAAAAAGTAGGGGGTTTAAGCTTCATGAAGTCTAGTAAAGTAACTTCAATACCCCTCGTTACCACAGTCATTTGATGCTCAACTTGTCTAACTTCTTTTTGACTATTGAGATTTTCATTTCTTTGATCACTCCCCTGTTGTTGTCCAACAACAACCCCAACAAGTTGTTGCACAACCTGTTGTAATCGATGCAAACCAACAGCAAACTCTTCCATGGCTGGATTTTCGCACCTCAACATTGGCATCGAAGCCACGTTCACCAACATTAGCTATACGCCTATTTCGAGCACTAACTGAAACACGGCCTCATTGACCAGCGCCTTGGGCTTGGGCAATCGACTCATCAGCAATTTCTCTTATAGTAGGATTCCTTGTCTTGGGTGGAATTTTCACCTAATCAAAGAACATTGATCAAAAATTGAACAAGACGACAAGGAAATGTGGAAAAGTAGTGATGATGAATTTAAACACAGATTCAGACAACAGATGAGACTCTCATAGAGTGCTAATAGCCCTTGCAAGTAAGTTGTGCAGAGGTACACAATTTAGTGACAAGAATCTATCATCACCCTATGTTTGCAGCTATTAGGACCTACGACCGAGCTTTGATGCCAACTTTGTCACGACCCCAAAAACTAAACGCCATGATCGACGAACAAGCTATACTCTTAGCCTAGAAAGCCTATCAACTATTCAAGGCAAAAAATATTAATATATATATATATATATATATTTCCAAAATTTCTACAGAGTACCCTCTGTAACTTCAACATTCTCAAATTTATAAAATCCCTATTTACAGTATTAACTCGGTCAATTCATATTTCAAAGAGCATAATCTAATTATTTAATACATTTCCCAAAAAAAGACTACCTAGACTCCAATAACTGCAAAATACATTACGACTCAACTGACTTTACAAAAAAACAGATCATCGATCAAAGAGGTCTACCAAAACAAATACGATTTAGACTCGAATCTACTAACAGCTTGCTACTCAGCTGCCTGCGAATCTGGAAAAAAAAAATTAAACAACATGAAGGGGTAAGTCACAAAGACTTAATGAGACAACAACCACCATCAACTAGAAGAGAAACACACAAAAAGGCACGAATAATTGTTTTACACTATGGTGGCAATTATGTTAAATAATATTACTTAAAAATATAGATAATTCAAAATTAAAATATACACATATAAAATCATTAAACTTATAATTTAACCGTCCAGATAGAAATATTAAAAATTCAGTTAATAACGAAGCGAAATCATAATGAACAACCTTAAAATCATCATCAAAATCAAACTAGTAAAAATACAAATTTTTGAGAACCAAGAGACAGCTTCATCTCATTGATAGCTTTTTCCTCCTAAGGGTGGCCTTTCCTTTAGAGGTGCTTTATCTAACGGATAGCACTCTCCTTTCAATCCCGCAACACATCATCACACATCAATTAGGGAGCTTACATCTCGTTGATAGTCCTCTCCTCCTACGGATGACATTTCTCATAGGGGCGACTCCATCTAACGGGTAACTCTCCCTAATCTACACAAGGTAACTAGGTGCACCTAACATCGTTAACGATTTCATAATTATAACAACGATTTCTCAAAACACGTATTTAAAATCATATCTCATGTCATCATAATTCGTGGAAAATATATTCAATCGCATAACAATTCAATATTTAAATACTTTAAACTCATACGTAAATCAAACTAATAACATATTATATAAAAAGACCATTAAAATAATTAAATGAAGAAATTGGGATGAATTTCAAAGGTTGTGTTCCCCAAAAATTTAAATAAACAATTTAACATAGAAAACGAGTAAAATAATATTCATAACATTATAAAAATATATGACAATAACCGTCGTCAACTCACAACTATGGAGAATCGCCTAAGTTTGTTCTCCAACAACTCTCAGAGTAGCAGGCAGGACCTCAGCTGACAAATCTGAGTAAAAAAAATATTCTCAATACTTCAGAAAAATTATTCTAAAGTTATCTAACTCTAGGAAACCATCAAAATTATTTAAATCTACTCTAAGCACAAAAAATAAAATTTATAAACAAAATTACATTTTTTAGATATTCTTACTAGCTTTAGAGTTGTGTATTTACCTCAAAGAGTCTCAATAAACAACTCTTAAGAAATGGGTACCTTCTTCTTCCTTAGAGCACAAATCCTAAGCCAAAAATTATACTCAATAACTTGTGAAAATATGAGGAAGCTTGCTTAGGGAATTGTAAGTATAGAAGTGCGCCTAAGAGTGGGGGTGAATTAGGTGTTTAGAAATTTTCTTGTTTTTAGAGATTTAGTGTTTGATTTTTCTGATTTAAGATAATGTATGGAAAAGATAAATGGCGGAAAAATAAAGAACACAAAGATATTATCCTGGTTCCCCTTATCACCAAGGGTACATCCAGTCCTCTTGCACACCACAAGAGATTTTCCACTATTGTTAGAATAAGTACAAGTCCCACCCTAGGACCTTTCTTACAAACTCCTAACAATCACCCTAAGATAGCACACCACTATCTTAGTTTACAAAACTTGAAGAAAGAACACCACTTTCCTCAATTTACAACACTTGAAGAAAGTACACCACTTTCTTCAATTTACGACACTTGAATGGTTTAGCAATATGAATTTTGACTTAGATCAATATGATATAATAGGTGATGTACAATGATAACAATCCAATATAATTTCAAGTACACTAGAGAACTTTTCTCAATGATATGAAAATGTAAAATCTGTACTTGAAATATAAAAGGGAAACTTTGAATAAATCAAAACATTTTAGAAAGTTTGTTCAAAGTTTGTTCAAGGTTTGGTTGTAGGATTGGTTATGTTTGATCTGAAGTTATGGTGTATTTATACTCCATAAACATCTCTTCAGATT
>NC_021166.2:40366920-40369410 GCF_000331145.2 Cicer arietinum | reverse complement strand
ATTAGTGAAAATTTGCCACTGACTTACTTTGTATTCGACTACACATAGTCGTAGTCGAATACAACTTTGAGATTTTTGCTTCTGACTTGCTTTGTATTCGAATACAGGATGTTGTATTCGAATACACTTATGTATTTTGCCAAAAATATTATTTTCAAACATTATTTATATATTTTTACTTTTTGAAAATCCTTTTGATGCATATGCTAAAATGAAAGGTTCTCATGTGCATTTGAAATATACGAATATTAGATTGCATCATGTACCTTTTACATTATAAAACTTCTAGCATATTTGACTATAGTTGTCTTTGATGTTTGACTTCTTTTTGAGCTTGCAACTTGATCACTTTCCTTGGTCTTTGTCTTCATCAAAAACATGTATACCATCCTTAGAGCACAAACCCTAAGCCAAAAATTATACTCAATAACTTGTGAAAATATGAGGAAGCCTGCTTAGGGAATGTATACCATTTCTATGGTTTTATTGTGACTTTAAGTGAGAGGAGGGAGAAGAAGAAGAAGAAAACAAAAAAGAAAACAAAAATGAAAATGGGGAAATGAGGTGGAGAGAATACCGTGAGAGAGAAAGAGAAATGAGGGGGTGAGATGGAAAGAGAGTGAGAGTGAGTGGAGCTGGGGTTGGGTTTGTTTTATCTATTTATTTATTATTATTAATCAATTATTATTATATTATATATTATTTATTTATTTTTAAAGACACGAGACGTGTCATAACTCTACTTGTATTTACTTTTTTTCGGTTTTTAGGACTATTAGATAGGTGTTCAGATGCTTAGACATCAATATATGATACACGATTAGGAGATTAGTAACATCCAGAAATTGTCTAACTATTGATCTATTATAATAAATAATCAATTAATATGTTATATATTCTATTAAGATGATAGTTGTGATTAATTGATAGATTAAGTAGAATTATAATTGATTAGGTGGTTTAGTTAATCAAATATTTAATAGAGAGTCAATTATGATTTTGAAGATAATTTATTAAGTGTTTGGGAGAAATATAGTTATTGTTAGACAGTGATTTATAATTAGCAATGATTAAATTTAGTAATTAATAAATAGTTACCTGGTAGAAGTAACGACTGTTGATGATGATATGTGACTTGATTCTTATTTGTAAATATAGACCAAGTAAATGTTAAATAGTGTTGTTGATGATGTTGGTGATACATTAAGTATTCTATTACATGTGCATTTCATGAGTACGATATATTGGAGATTGAACTATGATAGAATTAGAGAAGGAAGTTGAAGAAGCTTCAAGAGTGACATTGGTAGAAATATCTTATATAAAGGTGTGACACCTTTTGGATTCTCGCTGAATACTAAGTCACTCGAACAAGACTGCTCCATTCATAGAATAGTAGGTGTCTTCTTTATCCATATCAATATGTAATTTATTGGATCTATAACGTTGAAGTTGATGGTGAGTAATAGTGTATATAATAGAATTGTCGTGCATTGACTATGATATGTGTTTCATGCATATGATATGAAGTGTTTTGATTTTGTTATAATGTTGATAAGTGTTTTTGAACTATCATACTTGCTCATTTACTCTTTTTAGTATGATTCGCCTTCATTTATTTTCTACATGGCTGCTTGCACATCGCATTTGTTCATAAAAACAAAAGTGTTATACCACGACAACAAACAAACCAACGTCACATTTAGATGACGAAATCAAAATTTTCAAATTCATTTCAAAATAATCTCTAATGATTATTAAATTGTCTCTAAACATCATCTAAAAAATGACTAATTTCATTACATATATTTAAGACTCGTTGAGACTAAATTAATATTTTATTTTACAAGATTTAAACATATTTTATAAAAAAATTCAAAATCAATTAGAGCCTTTATTATAAAAAATTTCCTCTCTAAAAAGTATTATATCTATTTTAATGAATACAATAAAAAAGAATTATGATCAACTTGTCACTACTTTGTAGTGTGCATTGCAAAGAGATTATCAAAATAGGCTAAAGTCATGCCACGCTTGCACTATAGTTTCGTCATCTCGCTGAGTTATCCCACAAATCTCAACACTATAAAACAAAACAAGTTAGTTCTTTAATAAAAAATGTGACAGTCGTTTAAAAATGGAATCATGTACTATTTCGTTAAGATAAAAATATTCACACAAAAAATAATAAAAAATAAAAATAAATATAATGTTGAAATGTAAATGGATAGAGGATATTTTGAAGTTTGAAAGCCACCTTGTGTGTCTCATTGCTTGTTGGCCGACCAAATTGGGAATAGAATTATGACAAACAGATGACAGGCCATACGTTCATGTGTGAGGCCGGCCAGTTACTCTTCATTTGCAATTTGCTTAATTAAATAACTTCAATCATTCATTTTCAAACAAATATGGCTATCTCCTTTCCTCTTTTTCATCAAATTCTCTTTGATTTTTCACTCATTACCCTTTTATTCATCAATAAATAAC
>NC_021166.2:40355671-40366902 GCF_000331145.2 Cicer arietinum | reverse complement strand
TTTCTATCTCACATTATTATTTGTATTTTATTATGTCATATAAATTAAAAAATATGATAAATTAATAAAAAATGATAGTTTTACTAAATTCTTCTTACTAACTATATATTTTCATTATTTTAAATATAAAATGAAAGAAAAATAATTTGAAAATGATGTAAATAATATTAATTAGATAGTATAATTTCAAAAAAAAAAATAGAAATTACTGAAAATTAAAATGACACATTTTTGGAAAAAAAAAATTATTTTTGCAAATGTGATCATTATTGTTGAATGGAGTATTATACTATTTATTTGAAACAACCAATGTTAGTAATTAATTTTGTTAGTATTTTTATTAAGGTGAAGATTAAACCTTTGATTTTTTTATCACTCAACTCTCTGATTTTCGAAGTTCAGCCATCGAATCAACCTTATTGTACATATATATAAGATTTGATTAATAGATAAAAACTACTATATTTGTTCCTACATAAAAGACATTATTAACTAAATCTTAAAAATTAAGAAAGTTGATTGTAATATTAAATTTAGGCTAAATTACATTTGTGGTCCCTTAACTTAATTTCAGGTAACGTTTTAGTCATTTATCTTTTTTTTTTCCCGATTTAGTCCTTTATTCCTAAAAATATCAAATAAAGTATGAAAATATGAGTTTATTTGAAGATTTGCGTTACGAATTTGATGAAATTTGTATTATATTGAAGAATATAATTAATTTTATGAGTTTTGATTGAATTTTTTTTTGAATTTTTGTATAAAAAAGGATATCATTGTTGAAATTTTAAAACATAAAATATCAAATTGTCACTTAAAATTAAAATAAAGGACCAAGTCGGGAAAAAAAAAAAGATAAAGGACTAAAACGTTACCTGAAATTAAGTTAAAGGACCACGAATGTAATTTAGCCTTGTAAAAAATTACCCATATTTTATATTGAAACATCAATTCTCACTTTAAAATTTGTCTATTATTTTTTTCTTACTATATCAATCATATTTATTTGATTTATTTTTAAAATCAAAATATTATCAAATAATTATTTGTTTTTATATGTAATTAATTTATATTTAGATTTTGATTTGTATATTCAACGACTATTAACATAATAAATATATATGTGGGTGAAGATTAAATAGCTAAAAAAATTTAATTTTATATAAAATTTTGTATGTTTGATCGTTAATACATTATATCAATAATCAACAATTGAATTAGTCAAAACTCATCATTTATATTAAGTTATTAAAAAAAGTAACTTATGTCATACTTACTCCTAGAGTCAACGATAATAATAATAATAATAATAATAATAATAATAATAATAATAATAATAATAATAATAATAATAATAATAATAATAATAATAATAATAATAATAATAATAATGAGAAGAACAAAAATATGACCTTAAAAAATTTAGAGTTTATGTTTTCCAATATTTGACTCTCATGTACCTTTTTTCGATGTGGCTATTTACTCCAATGAGAAGAACAAAAGCCATACAGTTTTTATTTTGTTTTGGTTTTCAACCATTCAATTTATTTACATTAAATATCATTAAGAATGATAATTTTGAAAACACAATTACTTTTTTTTTGGTAAGATTTAGAATGTTAATTGATTTTCGTAACAAGTGTGAATTATTTTGTCTGCGTATAATTTGGGTTGGAGAGAGTACACTCCATGGGCGTTAATATATTATTTCTCCATTTTTTTAAAAAATTCGATGATTTTATAACTAGACAAAGAAAATTACTAAAATTTATTTATTCTGCCTTATATATTTAGCATGCAAAACTCAAATAGGGTTACTATTTTTGTTTTTAACGAGAAATATAGTTAATATTTTTGTTTTAGTTTAATTATTACTTGAGAGGATATAACCTCTAATCTTTTGTAAGCCTCTTTCTACAAGACTATATACAACCCAATGACAGTCAAAAATGTTAGGTTGGAAAATAGCGAGAATGTGTACAAATATATATTTCTAGTTAAGAGGTTTTGACTTTGATTCCTTGTGAAAAGAAAATTTCATAAAAAGATATTACTTCCTTTTTGCTGTGTTAATTTGAATTTAATTGCCTACTAAAATTATATACATATAAATTTCACATTAAGAATAAAAAAAAATCTTTTTACTAATGTTTCTTCCTTTATGGCTTGATCATGGGCACATGTAGCTCATAAAAACAGCCATTAGGCTGAATGGTGAAAGGGTCTAAGATCAACTACCTCTAACGAAATAGCAAATTAATATTTTTAATTAAAAAATATTTATTAATTTAGTCTCTCTATAAAAATATTTCTTTATAAAACATGGATCAATAATGATAAAAAGATATAATGTATATTTGCCGGCTGAAACTCGTGTAATTATGAACATTGACTTCTGCCTCCTAGAAGCCACAACCCATACATTATTGAAAAAACGAGTGTTCATGGAATTCGGAATGTGGGTCCAAATTCCTTACAATTACTATAAAAAAAATTTATTGATAAATTAACATTTGAGTTGAATCTAATTCAATTCAATTATGTAAATATGATTTTATAGGATTGAGTCAAAATTTTAAGATAATATTATAATATATCTAAGATCTATTATTTGTTTCATACACACACAAAATATCTATTAGGTCATCTATTATTATTGGACCACTCAGATCAATATGTCTTAAGTGTGAAGGTGTGTGTTAAAAATTTCACTTTATATAAATATAACCTTAAATACAACTTGAAAAAAAAAATTACTCCTTGGATCCCTATTCATATTTCAAGATAATATGGCAGCATTAATAAAGAATATATTTAAAAAAAGAGTTATAAATGTATCTAAGAATTTCCAAAGAATTTTATAAATATGAAAATTAAATTAGTTTACTCAACTCCAAAGTTACTCAATTAATCTCTTGAGTTAATTAATAGATATTTTTGTTGCTTAAAAAAGTTAATCCGTTGATTTGAAATCATAAAATGAATAGATGTCACAAACGGTGCATTGACTTTTTCACTGTCACTATATTTTTATTTTTGTCTCTGCATTCCATACTTTGTTACACATTATTAAATGGTTTGTTGGTTGGTGGTCGATAACCAATATAAGATTTTGTTGAAATTTTTTTTGACAAACAATATGATTGTGTTTATGTTAAGTTATTAGTTTTTTGAGAGCATAAAGTATGGCATATTTGGTAACCTACACTGATTTGAGCAATAAAACAATCGAGTTTCAACTAATGGAGGTGATACATATAATTGGTCCTTATACGTGTATCAGGTGTGATTTCAGTTTAAATTCAAAATTTTCTTATTTATATACGGAAATTTCATTGTAAATTTTTGTTGATGTTGGTGATTTTCCTTTACATTGCTTAATATGTGTTTCAACTATTGTTGATTTGTATTTATAAAAACATACTAGTTTTCTATTAAATATGTGTTACTAGAAGAATTGTCAAAAAAATATATAACTCTTTTTTTATAATAAAAAAAATATTACTAAAGATATTTATTCTTTTATTTACGTAAATGAAAGGGTAAATATACCATCAGAAATTCACACAGCTTCAAAATCTCGGATTTCAACTTAAGGACAAAAGATATTTACTTTGAAAAGTAAACTTTAATTCCATTTTATTTGATATAACTCAAAGGTAACTTAACTGGTAAGGAAGGACGTTGAAAAAATAAGCAATTATTAATTTTATGCTGAAAATTTAGTTTATTAAATGTTGATATTGTTATGTTGAACGTCTTGTTTCGAATTTGAATCTAAGATCCCATAGTTGTGTCAGTTAATTATAGTAAAATTTATCGTTTCTTCTAAAATTAAATTGTAAAATATATATTTTTACACACAAAAAAGGTGTTATAATATGGTAGCATTATAAAATATATCTTTCATATTTATAAGACCCTTTTGGCACATTAATTCAGTTGTTGTGTATTAAATTAAATTGTAAAATTGTACGATCAACCTTTCTCCAAGCTAAGAGAATCTAGATAATATTCTTTAATAATACCATTGCTTATTGTTCATTTTGTATCTATCAAATCACTTTAATCCTCAATTCTTTTTCTTCAAAGAGCTTGAGGCACCTCAAGTAGAAATGGAAGAAGACTTAAACATGTGGCTTTCTTTCTACATGGATGAAAGTATCAACCATGATTTCCCTATCAGAAGGTTTTGTCCTGCAAGAATGGATCAAGATCAAGAAGGAGAGTTCCATGACCAAGAAACAGTACTTGATGAAATTGAATTGTGTACTTCAGAGATTGATGACTTTGTTGATAGTTTCATTAACATGGATCCATATGAAGATCAAGAAGAGTCTCTAGAGGAGAAGAAACATCAAAGTTTTGATCACTTTATAGTGAATGAAGATAATGATGATGGTGATGCATATTCCATGATGGTGATAAATGATGTCATTGGATATGTTCCAACCATTATGGAGGATGAAGAATTAGAGATCTGTGAAAACACCACAATCAATATGGAAAGCAAAGATGAAGAGCAAGCCATCAGACTCGGTATGAACCAAGGATTAGACTTGGTTCATACGCTGTTGGCTTGTGCCGAGGCCGTGGGATGCAGAGACACACATCAAGCAAATTTGTTACTTAACAAAATTTGGTCTTTGGCAAATCCCTCGGGAGATTCATTGCAAAGAGTTTCTTACTGTTTTGCCAAAGGATTGAAGTGTAGGTTATCACTTTATCCACATAATAATGTGCTTTCAAATGGTACAACAATCACAAAAAGTGCTTCTTCTAATGATGTTTCTTTAATCACTTGGGAGAAAAAGTTGGAAGCTTTTAAGCTTCTTTACCAAACAACACCTTACATTGCTTTTGGTTACATGGCTGCAAATGAAGCTATATGTCAAGCATCAAAAATAAAAAGTTCTATTCACATAATTGATTTACGAATGGAACATACTTTTCAATGGCCTTCCCTTATAAGGAACCTTGCTTCAAGGCCTGAAGGGCCTCCAAAGCTAAGGATCACAGGATTCAATACCAATGAAGACAACACAAAAAAACTTCAAACTAGCATGAGTTTCCTTGTGGAAGAAGCAAGCTCATTTGGAATAGTCCTTGAATTTTGTATAATATCAGAGGCTGCAACTCCTTCTCTTCTTACAATTGAGAACCTTAAGTTGAGAAAAGGTGAATCTTTAGTTTTTAATAGCATCTTGCAATTGCACAAATATGTCAAAGAGAGTAGAGGCTATCTAAAGGAAATTCTCCAATCAATCAAGAAACTAAGTCCAATTACACTCACAGTTGTAGAACAAGATACAAACCATAATGGACCTTTTTTTCTTGGTAGGTTTTTGGAATCACTTCACTATTACTCAGCAATATTTGATTCACTTGAGGCAACTATGGTAAGGAATAGTGCACAAAGGATGAAAATTGAGAGAGTACACTTTGCTGACGAAATTTGTAATGTTGTGGCTTATGAGGGACCTGATAGAATAGAGAGACATGAAAGAGTCGAACAATGGAGGAGACAATTAGGGAGAGGAGGATTTCAGGTAATGCCACTCAAGTGTACGAGTCAAGCTAGAATGATGCTTTCTGTTTATGATTGTGATGGATATACATTGTCATGTGAAAAGGGTTGTCTTTTACTTGGTTGGAAAGGAAGGTCAATCATTATGGCTTCTGCATGGCAAGTGTCAAGTTTGGAAAAGGGAGTAGAATGAATCATCATGCACTTATTCATTGCCATAATTTGTGTTTTTTATTTATTTATTTTTACATATAACTTAATTGAGCTAATCATTTTATTATACTTAGTCAATGGCATATTTCACCCAATTGAAGTGTGTCAGTTTTGAAGAACCAAGATGAATTAGTTATTTATGAATGAACTTCTTGACCATTAAGTTCAATCTCACATCCAGTTTTCTTTATTGGCCTAATGGTACTCTTGCCTCTCTTGCATTGCAAGTTTCTATTCTATAAATATTTTATGGTTAAATACAATTTTAATCTTTATATTATTATCTATTCAAATTATAATCTATCTAGTTTTATTTTCAAAACTTCAATTGTTTTATTCTTAAAATTATGCAATTTTAATTCATCTTGTTCATTCATTGTTTAAATTTTAACAGAGATGTTGATTTAAGTGAAGTGATTGCAAGACCAACACACATAGAGTTGCCATTTTGTTTGGTTCTAACAAGGTTGATACATGTGTGCTGATCAAACCATCACTACACTATCACGTTAACATTTCTATTAAATATTTGAGGGTGAGCTAAATGTAATGGATCAAAATCGCATAATTTTAAAAAAAAATTAAAAATAGACTAAAATTCCAAAAATAAAAAAGAGAACTGAAATCTTAAATTAACAATAATAAAGAGACAAAAAGAGATATTTAAATCTCCTGTTTTTTCTCTTCAATTTATTACTAAATGCATTAAAAGAGTTGAGTCTAGAATAGCTTCAGTCTTTTTTCTCACTAATGATTTACTCTTACTTACAAAAATGAGTTTGATTCATAAGATTGTCTTCTTGAAAGGGACTTGATTGTTGAAAAAAAAAACCTTAATAACGTTGTGCTCAACAATCCATGTCAATTACATGATGAATAGCCAAAGGCGGAAGCGTACCTGTGGGAATTGCCATTAATGAAGTCCTGAGATGATGATGATAGAGCCAATGGGTTGGGTGATCTTCCTCAGCAAAACACCCTGAAGACCTTGCTCTCTTGATGGGGATAGAGAGAACCAGAGAATTTTCTCCTTTAGGATTTTGAAACTGAATAGTCTTGTTGTGTTTGCCTTGGGGGCCATTACCCCTATATATAACTATTATTAGTTATATCCCAAATTGCAGTATTTCCAATTCAGCCCCTCATTAAATTAGAAACTGCCTGGTATCTACACTATTAATTTTCATAACTATTATGCTCTTTAGCCATAAACTATTATATATTATTTGACCCCCAGTTTATTGGCTAATTATATAATGACCCTAACACACTTTATTAATTAATTACATATGTGACCCATAAATCTTACAATCTCCCACTGGTCACACATGTATCCTTAGGAGTGTGTTAGACTTTATGACGTCAAAAATGTCATTATAATTACCTTGAGTATAATCCAAATTGTCCCGTCCATTAATCATATCAGCACATGGAACCAAAGAGGCTTTCGTCATAATAAGCATAACTAAACCCATCAATGATCACCCGTACTGACACAACTAAATGACATAGACCCATTATGAAAAGTGTAGCATGAAAATTACATGAAGTTGGTCAATGCATGTCAATTTTCAACTGGTCCTACTTTATCGAATGAGATCATACCATAACTTAAATGTACAAAGTAACCAAAAACTGAATACTTTAAACTTTATTTCTGATCAGAAAGTCCAAATACAATGTATTTGTACTTTACAATTAAACATAGAACATGAATTACATAATGGACGAAACTCCCACTAAAATCAAGATTCCTCAAACTGTAGCACACCCATGTGAGCAGTATGCTCATGAAAGACCTTGGGTGGTAGACCTTTAGTGAGTGGATCCGCAATCATGGAGTTTGTCCTTAAGTGTTCTATGGATATCTGTCCACTTTGTACCTTCTCTTTAACAACTAGGAACTTAATGTCAATGTGCTTTGACTTGGTTGAGCTCCTATTATTGTTAGAATACAGGACTGCTGATCTATTGTCACAATACAACTTGAGTGGTCTTTCAATCCCTTCAACTATTTGCAGCCCCGTGACAAAATTTCTCAGCCAAATGCCCTGGTCAGATGCCTCATGAATTGCTACGAATTCTGCTGCCATGGTTGATGAAGCAGTAAGACCTTGCTTGGCACTACGCCAAGAAACTGCTCCACCAGCTAACAGAAAGACATAGCCTGAAGTTGATCTTAAGCTGTCTTGGCATCCCGCAAAATCCGAGTCAGAGTACCCAGTGATCTCTAACTGGTCTGACCTCCTATATGTGAGCATGTAGTTTCTTGTTCTCTTCAAATATCTCATGACCCTCTTGGCTGCTTTCCAATGGTCAAGACCTGGATTGCTTAAATATCTGCCTAAAATCCCTACTATGAACGCTATGTCTGGACGCGTACATACTTGGGCATACATAAGACTCCCTACAGCTGAAGCATAAGGGATCTTTTGCATTTCTTGAATTTCCAAACTTCCCTTAGGGCACTGTTTGAGACTAAACTTGTCTCCCTTAGCAACTGGGGTGTCCCCTGGTTTGCAATCCTGTAACCCAAACCTTTTGAGAACCTTATCGATATAGCTCTTTTGTGACAATCCAAGAATACCTCGAGATCTGTCTCGGTGTATCTGAATTCCTAATACAAAAGAGGCGTCACCAAGATCTTTCATCTCAAAATGCTTTGATAGAAATTTCTTAGTTTCGTGCAACATGCCTATATCGTTAGTGGCAAGCAGTATGTCATCAACATACAAGACCAGGAAAATATGTCTGCTCCCACTGAACTTATGATACACACAATCATCAACTGTATTCATCTCAAAACCAAATGAGAGAATTACTTGATGAAATTTATGGTACCATTGACGAGAAGCTTGTTTTAGCCCATAAATGGATTTTCTTAGTTTGCACACCATATTCTTTGGGTCTCCCAACACAAAGTTTTCTGGCTGCACCATATAGATCGTCTCATCAATGTCGCCATTGAGAAAAGCTGTTTTTACATCCATTTGATGAAGCTCCAAATTAAAGTGAGCAACAAGAGCCATGATTATTCTTAAAGAGTCCTTCGATGAAACCGGAGAGAAAGTCTCTTTATAATCAATCCCTTCCTTTTGAGTATAACCCTTAGCTACAAGACGTGCCTTATATCTCTCCACATTACCATTGGAATCCCGCTTGGTTTTAAAAATCCATTTGCAACCAATGGGTTTCTTTCCTTCAGGTAATGGGATAAGTTCCCAAACTGAATTGTCTTGCATAGACTTGTACTCCTCATTCATTGCTTCGATCCACTTATCTGAACGAGAATCTTGCATGGCTTGATGAAAGTTGACTGGGTCGTCTTCCGTCATGCCAACATTTTCCTCTACCTCATTGATAAATACTACATAATCATCCGAAATAGCATTTTTCCTTTCTCTAGTGGATCTCCGCAATGGAGCTGGCTCTTGAGGCACTTGTTCTTGAGGATCTTGAATTTGATCTGGATTTTGTTCTTCCTGAACAACCAGATCATCTTGAGTTTGTTCAATAATGGGAAAGTCAATTGGTGGAAGAATCAGTTCTGGAATTGTTACCGATTCTTCCTCAAAGACAAAATCTTTAACCTTAATCTTCCCCCCAAACTCAATATCCTCAAAGAACGTTGCCGTTCCCGTCTCAAAAATTGTTCTCAAATTAGGATCATAAAATTTATAGCCCCTTGATTTTTCTGAGTACCCTATAAAATAGCTGCTAATTGTTCGGGGTTCAAATTTCTTTTCATTCGGCCTATAAGGCCTTGCCTCAGCTGGACATCCCCAAACATGAAGGTGCTTCAGACTAGGCTTACGCCCAATCCAAAGCTCATAAGGTGTTTTAGCCGCTGCCTTAGTTGGTACTCTATTAAGAATGTATGCTGCTGTTTTTAATGCCTCTCCCCAGAGTGACTCTGGCAAGGTGGAATGACAAATCATACTCCTTACCATATCCTTAAGAGTCCTGTTTCGTCTTTCAGCTACACCATTCATGCTGGGTGACCCCGGCATAGTGTATTGTGGGACGATTCCACATTCCTCTAGGTATTTGGCAAATGGTCCCGGACGTTGTTCACCTGAACCGTCATATCTGCCGTAGTATTCACCACCACGATCAGATTTGACCTTTTTAATTCTTTTATTAAGTTGATTCTCAACTTCTGCCTTAAAGGATTTGAACACGTCTATTGATTGGGACTTTTCGTGAATTAGGTAAAGGTAGGCATATCTAGAATAATCGTCTATGAATGATATAAAATATTGTTGACCATTCCAAGAAGGAGTTGGAAATGGCCCACAGATGTCCGTATGTATCAATTCTAAGACGTCTGTAGCTCTATATGCGCCTAATTTCTTATCTTTAGTCTGTTTTCCTTTAATGCATGCTACACAAACGTTAAAGTCTGTGAAGTCAATGGAATCTAAAATTCCATCTGACACAAGTCGTTCAACTCTATTTTTAGAGATGTGACCTAGACGCTTGTGCCAAAGCACCCCTGAATTGAAATTGTCAATTTTCCGCTTAGTACCACGTGATTCCACATTCAAGGTTTCATTATAGTTAGCCACAGTTTCCAACAAATAAAGATTATCATAACCAGAAAGTAAACCGGTTCCAACAACATTCGAATTTAAAGACAAAGTAAATTCTTTATTCCCGAATGAACAATAATATCCTGATTTGTCCAAATAAGAAATAGAGATCAAATTCCGTCTAAATGACGGTACAACAAAAGTGTCTTTTAAATCCAAATAATGACCGGAACTTAATAATAATCTAAATTTTCCTATGGCTTCAACTTCTACCTTCTTCCCATCTCCTACATAGATCCATCTTTCAGTATCACTAGGCTTTCGGAAGTTCAGGCAACCCTGCATTGAAACACTGATGTTAGTAGTTGCACCAGAGTCTAACCACCAAGTGTTTCTAGGTACTGAAGCTAAATTAACCTCAGAACAGACCAAAGACAGAATCATACCTTTCTTAACACGCCAAGCGTGATATTTGGCACAATCCTTCTTCACGTGTCCAGAACTCCTGCAGAAGAAGCAGTTGTTATCCTTAGTCTGCTTCTTTTGTTCTGGACCCTTAGCAGCAGCTTTGTTCTTGGGCTCCTCAATTCTTTTCCTTTTGCCCTTGTCTTTAGAGATGCTAGTAAAGTGAGCACTTTCAGTCCTATCTTGCTTCAGCCTGTCCTCTTCTTGCACACATAATGAAATGAGCTCATTAAGAGTCCATTTCTCCTTTTGACAATTATAAGTCACCTTAAACTGACTGAATTGCGAAGGAAGAGACAGCAATACTAAATGAATGAGTAAGTCATCTGACAACTCAAGCTTTAGACCTTTAAGCTTAGAAGCAATGTTGGACATCATCATAATGTGCTCTCTTATATTTCCCTTGCCTTGATACTTCATGGAAATTAAATTCTGAAGCAAAGAACTTGTTTCAGCCTTATCACTTTTTACAAAGCGTTTTTCCATCTCAACAA
>NC_021166.2:40288034-40355542 GCF_000331145.2 Cicer arietinum | reverse complement strand
TCAGGAATGTCACGCTTTATGATCATAAGACTTATGCGATTTGAGCGATCCCATTTCTCATACTCTAATTTTTCTTCAGAAGAACTAGAGTCCTTAGGAGTAGAGGGTCGATCAATTCTTAATGCAAGGTCTAGATCCATGCAGCCAAGAACAATCAAAATGTTCTCTTTCCATTCCTTAAAATTTGTCCCATTAAGGACAGGAATAGAACTCAAATTTGCAGATATGGAAGCAACCGATGCTGTGAATTAGATAAAGAACGAAACTTAGAAACTCACATTATAGGAAAATAAATCAATAAATAAATAAATACATATGTTCAAATTATGGAATTTAACCCATCTCAAGATACCCAGTGCACCATTGATGTCAAGTCTTTGGACAGTAACACCAACTGCTAGTGGTACTCTTGTTGCAACGATCAAATATTGACAATAAGACATGTCAAACAATAAACCTTCCTTTGGGCCGATTTACTGCTCACATGTATACCAAATAATTGTCACACATTTATCATCGCAGGTGTACCATGTAATTCTGCCAAATATTAACCTTCCTTTGGGCCGGTCAATACCCGCATGAATAAACATATACACAGCCATTTGACATTCTTCACGACCAATTTAGACAAGAGAGGTCACTTTGGCGACTTCAAGTTTCAATTAACTCATTCAAAAATGTCAAACTTGACTTGAACATATATTTATTATCTCCAAATAAAACAATATTTATAAATAAAAAAAATTTATATCCAAATAAAACAATATTTAAAAAATAAAAATTATTTTTCACTAGTGAAGAAATAAGCTCTGATACCAATTGTTGAAAAAAAAAAACCTTAATAACGTTGTGCTCAACAATCCATGTCAATTACATGATGAATAGCCAAAGGCGGAAGCGTACCTGTGGGAATTGCCATTAATGAAGTCCTGAGATGATGATGATAGAGCCAATGGGTTGGGTGATCTTCCTCAGCAAAACACCCTGAAGACCTTGCTCTCTTGATGGGGATAGAGAGAACCAGAGAATTTTCTCCTTTAGAGTTTTGAAACTGAATAGTCTTGTTGTGTTTGCCTTGGGGACCATTACCCCTATATATAACTATTATTAGTTATATCCCAAATTGCAGTATTTCCAATTCAGCCCCTCATTAAATTAGAAACTGTCTGGTATCTACACTATTAATTTTCATAACTATTATGCTCTTTAGCCATAAACTATTATATATTATTTGACCTCCAGTTTATTGGCTAATTATATAATAACCCTAACACACTTTATTAATTAATTACATATGTGACCCATAAATCTTACATTGATATGATACAAAATTTTGAAGGAATAATTATCTCTCTCTTTAACAAAAGTATGGCTTTTATTTAATTCAATTCCATTAACTACGTTATCAGGAATTAACTTTTGGTGAATCTTCTCTTTTTTTCACAATGTTGTGGTTTTTTCTTTTCAACGTGCTTTTCTGCCAAATCAAGATATTTTTGTTAATTCGAACTTGATAAAATTTATCCCTCCAAATCAAAAAAAAATAGGATCTTGTTTAGATAAACACTAATGTATAAGTTATTTAATCACAAGGTAAAATAAAATTAAACTATTTCTATATAAGTCATAATTTGTTTTTATAAGCTATCTAGGATAATTTACGAAATTAGATAAAAATAGCTCTATATGCGCTCCCAAAAAGTTTCACAAATGTTTATAAGAATGAATATGACAATTTTGCACTTGTATTGAAGCATTGGTGTACAACAAGTACTTTGACTAGCATAGTATTAGATTATTATATGTATATATATTTGTTAAAAAACCAAAAATTTAAACCTAAAGACTAGCACCAACCCTGGTGCAACTTACTTCCTTGGAGTACCGTTAAATAAATTGAATTAGACACTATGAATAGCAACAAAAATGCTATCTGACTCATTTAGATGTCTTGTTTCCCTGTGGCTTAGTTTGACTAGCTGCTGCAGACATTATGCGCAAGCGACTTGCAATTTCGGTGAAGGAAGGCCTGACTACAGGATTCGGCGCCCAACATTGCTCCATCAGTGTTCTCCATTCGAGATCACAGTGACTAGGAATGGTTGGCCGCAATGTGTTATTTACAATCCCACCTGCACATAGAGGCACATAGAGACAAATATTGATGACCTGTAAAATTATACGATAATAACTCATACTAACTTCCACAGTAACATTTTATGATCGATCAGCTCTTTTGAATGCAAAATAAAATAGACTATCTAATTGGTTTCTTATATTGACTTGGTGGTATAGGAGAAATATTTAGAATGCTGCTCTTTATAGGAGAATCCTCTGATAAACCTAAAGAACTCCGTGACCAAAAGATTAGCCCAGTGTTTGGATTGGGAAAACGAAGCAATATTATGAAGGAAGTCCAAAATTCTGACACTTGCTACGAACATTTCCCCCTCCCCTAACAAATTAACCTAACATTTGCTTAAAAAAATTAAATAATTCCTCTAGCGATAAGTGCTCATCCCAGTCAAGTATCAGACCCTAATCTATGTGTTTATGTTCTTTATTCTCCTCATGAAGACTCTATTTTTTGTTTCTCTATTTTCCCTACATCTATTTTTGAGAGCAACGATAATGAAAAGAAAAATGAACACAGAAAGTCTTTAATCTACCAAACAGCATGTTATTGCTTCAATATAAAGTAGAAACCCATTTGAAGATGATGCAAAAGACTATATAGTTCATATAGCTCTTCAACAGGAAAAAATAAAAGACAAGCAAGAGAAAAAAAGATTACCTATAATTGCACCATAGTGCATATTGGCATATGGCTCCTCACCAGTTAAAATTTCCCATAAAACTATGCCAAAGGAGAACACATCAACCTACAAGATCAAAATGCAAATTCAGCAATCAATACCTGGCAGCTGCAACCCCACAAGAAGGTAAAACAGACATGGAAAACAAAAGGGTGAAAACTAAAACAGTTTTGAAGACTTTCTTTGCCTGTTACTTTTTAGTGATAAAGTCCAAATATAGGATATGAACATAAGATTTTCGTCCGTAAATAAATGAAACTAGATGTTAATCCGCGCGTTGCGCAGTAAAATTTAATATATTAGTGAGTATAAAATAATAATAATAATAATAATAATATGTAATTTAAAAGTAATATAATTTTTGTTTTAGAGTAGAATATACTCAAACATTTATGTGTCAAAAGGTAAATATATTTTTGAATAGCTATATACAGACTAGGTTTGATGTAGTACAAAGGAAAAGATAAAACTTTGTTGACTAATACAATCCATGTAAAGTATACTGAAATATGAAACTATTCATAAGATTTTGAAAGTTTAGAAATGCAATTTTTGTCTTTAATTTTTTTTAATGTGAAATTGGTTAGTTCAAGTTGTTGTTTTCATTGAAGTGTTCCTTTCAATGATATATTTGTTAAATAGTTATACATTTCTTTATTGTTAAAGTTGTACATTTAACTATAATATGTTCTTCATTTTATACGATTTATATTAGTTTTGAAACATTAATTTTTATAAATTTATGTACTTTTTGATATTTTTAATTTTATATACTCATCGTAATTTGGTCAATCTCACTGTCAATCTAAACATGTACTAAACGATATTGTGTGTCTTACGGTGTATTATAACATTCATTCATGAGTGGTACTTTGTTAATAACAATGTTCATAATAGTATTCAAAACATTGAAACAATTCTCCATGTGTGCAAATATATGTGATATATATGGATTATGGAAGAGACACTACAAAGCAAAATAAAAATTTCTTAAGGTTCAAAAACCTTAAATAATAATAATGTTTTTTATATAATAAAAATATTAATTACACAAAACCGTCAAGCCAAATGAAAATTCAATACATAATGTAACCAAATTTTATAGTTATGGTATGTTGGATGGAGAATAGTTTCAATTACTTTAACTATTGTTTCATCTAAATAATTAGATTGTGAAATGGAAATTTTCAAATAATTATTTGGCATGGTCAAGAAACTTCAAGAGAAGGTTTCAAAAAATTATAAGCAAGAAGAGTTTGTGGATGTTTATATCGTTTAGAAGGTGAATAGTGAAATGGTTAAAAGTTAGTAAAATGGTTAGAAGTTATTCATTTCCAAATATTTAACGTTATTCATTTTTATGTTCTTTCGATTATGACTTGATTTGAGTTTTTTAAATTATAAAAAAAAAAATGCTATGAGACACATTCAGCATCATAGTAAAAACAATCACTTTCTATGCAATGGTAGTTATATACGATTTTCAACATCATAGTAAAAAACAACGAATCCCATTATCATCGCAACCCGCTATTGGACCCGCTCTATAACTTTTTCAAAAACACAAGTTTTTTTTTTATTCTTCATTAAGGGTATCTAGGTCGTTTGGCACTCACTTAAGCCTTAATTTTTTATTATTATAAACCCACAAAGGGATTGGTTCAGCATTGTGAAAAAGAAACCATTTTTGTTCTTCCTCTGTTTCGTTCTTGCTCTGTCGCCATTGTTCTTGCTCTATCATTTTCGTTCTTTTCTTACTCCGTTCAACATCATTTTGTTTCATTCTTGCTCTGTTCAACATTGTTATGTTCTTGCTCTATTGTTTTCGTTCTTTTTTTGACTCTCCTTTGTACTCTGTTCTCTATTTTGTTGATTACAATTACTATTAGAACTTGATTTTGATGTTGGATTTTGGTTATTAAGTATGATTACCCCTTTAATTTTGTGTATTTTGCTAAGTATGTATATTGTTTGTATTTTATGTTTAGTTTATATACTGTTCGTATTTTATGTTTAGTTTATATACTATTATTTGGCCTTCGCAATAGCAGTCATCCCATTATTCGTGATCTCGCTATCTAATTTTTAAGGTTTTGCATTCTGTGCCGCTATCTAAGACTGACAACATAACATAGCTTGAATCAAATGCAAAAGGTGGTTGAAAAATAGTGGTTGGATCTTAATGTGTGTATGTAGTCGAACTTGCATTGTGATGCTTTACAGATATTGAATAGTTTATTCTTTTTTGTATGAGTTAATACTAATGTGGATGGGTCATTGAGTGATAAGTTGGAACTAAAATTGCAAAACGTATAGAATAATTGTACTTGGATGAGCAAGTGAAAAGATTTGCATTACATATTGGTAAAACAAAATAAAATGGAAGTAGAAGATGGAAATTTAGTATGCTTTAAAAGGTGTCACATCAGAATTTTTGTGAGTTAACAAATATTGGAGTATATGGCATAATAATATTGAGTTGTCGCTAATAGAATTTGGGAATTTTTTAATATATTATAATAGATGGATAGATAGGAAAATTTAGATGCGTAAGATTAAAAATGGTCAATCGAACATAATTATATTTCCAACAGTTCTGAGTAAATGAACGTAATTATATTTCCAAAAGTTATGAGTAATAGAAAGTTTTGTTGCCATATGAATTGAAGGAAAGTCCAACATCAAGAAGGGACATCAATACAACTCATTTCCTTTGTTAATATTTCAATTTTTAGTAACGTCACAGCAAATCAGAGAAAATCATAATAGGTAGAATTGAGAAAATTTTAAATTTCCGTAGTTAAAATTTCCTTAGTGGATTGGAGAAATTCGTTTGATTAGAGATGGCTTAAAATATTACCTTTTCTGAGACCTTGTTGCTGCTTCCATTCAGCAGCTCTGGCGCCATCCAAGGTAGAGTCCCTCGCACACCACCAGTGACCAAGGTATTTCGTTTAATTTTTGACAAGCCAAAATCACCAACCTGGGAAAGAAAATTTCTGATTGTTTTTAACATGAAAAAACCGTGATATATCAAAGTTCGTAGAAGATTACACCAGTATTAATACCTTGCATATTGGCCTTAAAGGATCTTTCAGGTTCACAAGCAAATTGTCGCATTTTAAGTCAAAATGCACAATGTTTTTTGAGTGTAAATATTCCATTCCAAAAGCTGCGTCCATTGCAATTATCAGCCTTTTGCGACGATCAAGATACCTAAAAAACCATGTTCAGATTCCTTAACCAGACTCATCCGAAAACAGGACATGATATCCATTACTGTGACATTCTTGCCGACACAATAAGCTTTAGCTAAGTAATGCTTATCACAAGTATCTACCAAATCATGAAAGCTATCCTAACAAATTTGTGCCTCCCACCCATCCAAGAAATAAGTTATCATAAAAACTAATTTTCATCAAATTTGATGCAGTAGTAAACATTGATCTAATAAAAGTGCTGCACGGTAAATAGGTAATAGAAATGCCAAAGCTCTTTTTAAGCGTATTACCTATCCTTGCGAAGTAACACATGCCTAAGAGAACCATCCACCATGAATTCTGTAACAGTAGCCATTGTACCTCCCGGTCCATCCTGTACCACACCGTAAAATGCAACTACATTTGGATGATGAAGCTTTGAAAGAATGTCAGCTTCTCGCCAGAACTCTGCAGTCTGAGAAAAGATGCAAACATAATTTTACTTGCCTCAAAATATATGCTTATCATTATATAACGTCATAACAATAAGAAGCATTCTCTCTTTAATTTTAAAGAAAAAGAAAATAGTACATGCAATCAAACAGACATTGAATGACAAGTTACCAGTCTCTCTTGCTCAGATGATCGACCAGTGAAGCAGCTCTTCTTTATTCTTTTGATAGCAACATCTGTTCCTCTCCATTTTCCATGATACACAGTCCCAAATGTACCAGAACCTAGTTCCCTCAACTCTTCAAGATCTTCATTCTTAATAACCTACCAGTTGCACCAAAACAATATAATAAACAAATGAAATTTTTTTCGGTAACCATTCAAGCATGATATTATACATAAGTTGAGTCTGTGGAAGTTCATAAAAAATATATAAAACAGATCAATCATACTGTAACCAAATAACCATAAAAGCCACATGTAGCAACATCAAATGAGAGGACAAAAGTCTAAAACATCATATCATAGAAACCATCCATGATTCTGAGGAGTCTAAAACCAAATAGCAATTTCAGAAAGGACACTCATTGGAGAGTAGAAAAGTAACGATTCTAATTACTGTTGTGACAACCTCTACAGAAATTATATGCTTTAAATGATTGTAGTTAATCCCAGCGTTTCCCGGCGAGATCCCGTTGTCCCGGTGCGGTACAACGTCTAACCGCGACGGCGTGTCCGCGACAGCGTGAAACAAGATCCCGACGAGATTTGGGCGAAATCCCGCTATCTCGGCGTAGTTAATCCCAACGTTTCTCAGCGAGATCCGGCTATTATTTTTTCCTTCTTTGTTTTATTGTTTCTACTTTCACCTAAAAAGAAGACGTAGAATATGCTAATGAAGATGATGCTTATCTTTGATTCCTATTCTAGAACATGCATTTGAGTTTTAATATTTAGTGATTTTATTACTGTGTTAAAGACTTCAATATGCATCATCTTTATTTCCTTGACTTTTGTTGGCATTTCAATGTATGTTTGACTAAGAGTAAGACTTGTAAATTCTTATTACTAATTATGAATGTTTCAGAGTTTGAGTTATTTGTTAATTTTGCATGAAATATAGATTTATATAATATTATTCATGTAATTTGTTAAAAAAATAGCAATTATCCCACCTATCCCGGAAAGCGTTATCCCGCTATCCCACTTTTGAGGTTGGCCGCGACGCACCACTATCTGGGATTAACTACCTAGAATGAAAGGATGTGTGTCATGTTCATATCTAGAATGTACTTGTATGGATCCAAACAACTTACTATCAACACACTTCTGAAGAATTCAACTGAAATCATGAACCTCAATAATCATAGAAGTGACTAAGAACCAGGCCCACCAAGTGTAATCTTGTTAGTTCTAATGCAAATTATATGGGATATGTATACATGAAAAATATATCTGCCACTCTCTGTATTGCCACCATATTTCAGCAACTTATTGGATTGGATGTGATCAACAAAGATGTGGCCAGGGATTAACAGATTTGAAACCAAAAACCCAAGGTAAATCAAAACCAGACTGGACCGGCCGGTCCGACTAGTTGAACCAGGAATCAGACCTGCATCTAGTCCGATCAGCCTCTAAACCGTGGATCAAACTGGAAAAACCGGCGATTCAACTGGTTTCCCAATTCCAACCGTATTTTTCCTTTTTATTAAAAGTACCAAAATGACCTCGTTTTTAGCCTCATTTTAAAAAAAACTTGGGAATTCAAGAAAAAAGAATAGGCGCAAGGTTCATAATATTCCTCTTCTGTTATTTTTTAGAAAGGCAAACACACTTCTATTTATAACTAAATCCCCTCACTGCTTCCCACATATTCATCGATGGGGGGCTATTAAAACTAATAAAGCATAAATGCAAGCATGATTTCCTCTTCTGTTTCATTCCAAGGGTTGCTAAGTTTCTATGCTATATCTTGTACTTAGTAGGAAACCATATTTGCTTGTTCCCTCATTACTTTGAATTTTCTTGTCAATATAAAGTTTAATATAGAATTGCATGTGGGTGGTGGCAATGCAAAAATATGTGCTGAAAATTTGGGCAAAAAACTGGGAGTAGTGATGAACTGTATGTGTTTACAGATGTATACTGCTAGCCTGTATGATTGTTAACACTTCATATTTTCTCCAATTCTCTAGCATAAATTTGCTAGATATTGGCCATTATTATTAATGCAAACATTTTACTTTAAAAAAAATACATATGCTTTAAATATTTAAACTGATAAAGCACAATGCTGTTTATGTTTGTGCAAATGAACACTTCTGATATATTTTATGTAGAATTTAATTTTTAATGAAGTAAAAATATAAATATTATGTAATTCTTTATTTATTATTGCTTATATATTATATTAAAAATAAAATTTATATATTTATTCACTACTGATTCAACCCCGGTTGAACCTTGAATCGGTGAGTACACCGATTCAATATCCGGCCCAGTTTTGATTACCTTGCCAAAACCACAACAGATGGTGTGGAACAGCAAACGTAAAACATGGGGATGGTGACAATATATTGCACCATACCCATGTCCTATTTTTTCTATAAAATTGTTATATTTGTAAATCATATCCTATCAGATACCCGTACCTTACCTAGACAACATATCTTGTTATTGTATATATTAATACATATGACAAAGTTCCACTTACAAAAATCAGATAAACAGGCACTGGTTTAGCAGCAGGTGAAATTTTTTTCATGAGGGGAGTTCATTTAGCTGAAAACATAAAAAAAATGTTCCCTTCAAAGGTGTATAAAATTGTATATTTCTCAATACAGTACTCCTAATCCTGAACTCCATTAAGAGCATACTTACAGCATTACCAAAGTACATCAGAAATTTCTACATAGAAGAAAACCAAAGCAGATAAGAATGTTCAAGGGAAAGAATGAGATTTTACCTGCACAGTACTGAAATCAAAATCTCCTAAAGAAGGATCAAGTGGAGATAGATTATAATTTTTGGTTTCAAACTTGCTATCCTGTTAAAGAATAAGAACTATTGTTAATGGAAAGGCATATATTGATTCTAGACAGATACTGGAACCAAAAACAATTAAAACCGTACCTCGAACTCAGACTCTTGTGCTCTTAGGTTTTCCATCATAACATCAAATTGCATACTTTCGGTGTCAGTAAGTGGGGAATGGTCATAATTGGATTTCAGAACATGGGAATCCTCACGATCTAGAGGAACTCTATCAGTTGTTTGAGGTGTAACATGATGAGATCTATTATCCCCTGGTTCTCCTATCACATGTGAAAAACCAAGATGATCTTGATCAATAAGAGAGACATTATCAGAAAGCCCTTGTTGTGCCAGCTTTCCAAAATATGACCAACTTTTAGGTTGATGATTTTCCATATTTACACTTAAGCCCATTCCATCTGCAGATAGTGGATTCAAACTGGAGGGATCTTCGTCAAGTATTGCTTTAGAATACATATCAGAAAGCAATTCACGGGGAAATCGATCATCGATATCAATTAGAATGTCACCTTGTACTGGTTTGGAAACATTTGGGGGGAAATCTTGAGAAACACCTTTGTTTATGTTTGCAGCTAAAGAAACAGGTAGTTCTTGCACCACATTGTTATCATTAGATTCCTTCCCATAGGCTTCACCCCAATCAATATCTGGAAGATTGGATGCTAAATTATCAAGGCGTTCAACAGAGGAAACATGATGAATAGCAGGAAGATCTGATTTACCATATTTGGTTTCGGTTTCATCAAACAAGGGCTTGATATGGTTATCTTTAGTTTCCAAATCTTTGTTTCCTTCGTTACTCAGCAAGACTTGCTTCAACTCAGGATCCATGTGCTCTGATAGGCTTGACTTTATCGGGCTGTTTGTATCAAGCAGCGGTTTATTCATTTGATGTTTGGCAAATCCATTGTCATTGGTATGGTCATCTACAGGAAAAGGCTTTGCTGAAATACTTGGCTTCTCAACTGGACCTAACAGACTACCATCATGCAAGTTGTCACCAGATTCTGTTACTGGATCCTCCGGTTTGATATCAGAGAGCAAATCTGCCACAAGAACCTGAGAGCTGTGTGCATCATCTGACTTTGAGGACCGATTCAGGACCTCTACTTGCTCCCTCGGAGTTCTTTCTGAATAGTAAACTCGTTTAGGAAGTGGAGGAGGATGAAGACAACTCAAATCAATTGCATTGGGGTGGGAATCAACATAAGCAGGGACAAATGAACTGCTAGATGTAGAAGACGCCTCTTCATAATCCTGGTGCTGAACATTTTTTGTGGAGGGGAACAAAGGTAGATGCTCCTTAGGCAGAGTAACTACAGTTGATGCTTCGGGACAATTATTTTTCAAGTGATCATCAAAGGGCTGTGACCGAGATGGGGATGGAGTTTCCAAGGATCCAACTTTACCAGGGTCACTCCCTTGTTTGCCTGAATTATCACTTACCGTTTTCACCCCCACTGTAGATGGTTCCAATTTTTGTATTTGTAATCCACTAGGTGGATGGTCTTCATTCAGAATCCCTGGATGATTGCTCAGAAGACGAGGAGACATAGAAATAGGAGTCTCTCCAACGACAGGGTTATGCGAGGGATGAAGTCCAGGGTGAACAGGATATTGGCGACTAATTTCCCCAGCTTGCGTCATTTGGTCACCGTAAGTCAGCCGATCACTTTGATAAGCATTTGAAGGCATTGGTAATACTTGCTGCGAAGATTGTGGAGCCAATGAAGTGTCAGATTTGTTGTTAGCCAAGGGAGCATTCTGGACACCAATAGCTTCTACAGCAACATTAATTGTCTCCCTTTCGATAGTTTTCCTATCATATTCACGAATATCATCTGCTGAAAAATCGACACCAAGTGGGGTTGAGTTGTTTCTTGATCCCAAATCCATGCCATTAACAGCAATAACATACTGGACCTCAGAATCTTCGCCTATGCTGCTGAGAGCGAACTGAGCATCTTCTAAATCGTTAATTGAGAACAAAAAAATCCTAAGCTTTAGGGGAGGTTCTCTATCTTCTATAAGATTATACTCCTCCATCATATTCTGCAAATCCTCGTCAGATGATACAGATACCAAAGCGTCAAGATCTTCGCCAGGAAGTTGATACTTCAGTATATGAACCAGATTATAGATTAGCAATGCTTTTTGCCTAAGCTCCAGCCAAGATATGTCTTTTCTCAAACGAATAATACGTGTCTGACCTCCCACATACCTTAGTTTTCCATCACTTGGCCTTGGTAATATTCTACCACCAAAGCTACAAAGACACTTCATCATCCTCGATGAGCTATCCAAACCACCATAAGAACCATAACCACGCCCAAATTGACCAGTGTCCTGATTCAACAAAGTTCTTGATGTTGATCGAATTGACCCATAGTTGCTTCTGTCTCCAACATGTAACCATGTACTCTGTCGGTTAAACTCTGCTGGACCTTTCTCAACCGTTGAGCGCATAGAAACGCCCGACCCATTCTCAGGTCCTGCGTGACTGATTCCTAAAACGCCTTTCAGCTCCATACAATTAGTTGTAGAATTGGAATCATTGACATTTGAAAATACAGGCTTCTTAAGATTTATCCTGTCTCTCATAAATTCAAGAGCGAACTCCTCGCCAGTTTGTATTGAATAATTCAGTACTGGTTTAACGTCTGATGTGCTATGGTCAAATGGTCTTCTATTAGAATACATACTGTCCAGATAGTCCTGCATTACTGACTGAGATCCTGGCTGGACTTCCTCATTTCTAGGTTCCATGGTGGTATTGCAATGAAGCTGATTTTGGAATCTTGACTGTTCCATCATACCATATTTTTTCTCTTCACGACAGAATAATACCGACCGAGGTAAAAACAAGTTCTAGACTTCCAGTAATGCCGTAGACACCATACAAAATTGTGGAAGAATCAGAACACTTTGAAACTCTCAAGAAATACTACTAACTTTTCGATTCACAAATCGCCGCTTAACTGTACAATTTCCTGTGAACAAAATGGAATTAAGGCAATAAGCTTGAGCAACAAATTGATATGCAAATATATGGTTAGTGCAGAAGGAAACAAAGGGATTAAGCATCTTCATTCTGAAGCTGTGAAGCATGGATACTGACACAAATATTAGACACAACACTGACACGTCGACACCGGTAATAAATTTAGAAAATGAATTAATTGAATGAAATCAAGGTGTCGGTACGTGTCAGTACACCGACACGTGTCAGACATACGGAATATGAAGTAACATATAAGTTAGCGTGATATTTTGGCAAATAGCATAGAAAAAGTGTGTTTTTAAAAGCATCGTAAACAACTTCAATTTTCAAAAATTAATAACAAATTTGAGCAAGAGAAATACGAGACTCGCAGAAAACGACATTCAAAGAAAACTCTAACTTCCTTTCCATATCTATAGGCCTATTATAGGCCTATTATATCTCTTAAGTGTGGGCATAAAACCAGTTATAACATCTCCTTGCTCATTTCCCAATACAATTCTCACAAATCACGTTAAGACGTGTGTCTTATACTGAAGATGCTTTATCTTCATTTTTCAGGATGAATATAAAAATATATATATTATGACCTGATCATGTTAAGACACCACTCTAATATGCCAGCTCACGTGTGAAATGTTTCTCAGTAAATAAATTCTGAAATAAATTGCACACATCTAGTACTACAACTTAGGAAACTTTAAATATCAGCATTCAATATTAATGTCCTAAATAATGTGTTTTATTTTGTGATCCTAGATCAACACAAGATTATCAACAACAACTTAGGGTTATCTCTTACTTATACCACAAAAATAAAACATAAACATGACGAATAACATTTGAAGCAAAAACACTAACAACACTTACAAAAGAAAATGAAAAAAAAAAAAACACTGCAAGAATATTATATAACAGAATAGAACAAGAAAATTAATCTTGGTACCTACCTGATGGTAACACAATGGTTGAGAAAAAAGAAGCGATTTTTGAAGTGGAAAGAACGATTTGAGGGGAGAAGCGAAAGAAGCCATTTAGAATCTGTTACTTTGCCCCCATCACGCTATCTTTTGGAAAGTCTGAATCTGTTTCCGCTCAATTTTCCCGGAAAATGACGGCACTTTCACTTTCTCTCTCTAAAAGAATGGGAAATTTCTCTCTCTACAAATTGCTGTGTTTGTTTGTGCGCCGCTTTTTCTTTCTCGCCAAATACATACAGTGTTTTTTAGATTAATTTCTCGCCTAATATGTACAATGCGTAGTTTTTTATAATACAAAATGTGAGGGGAATTTTCAAATGAAATTTTTTAATGGATATATTAATATGATAAAATTAAAATAATAACGTATCACTCATGAAAGTAGTTGTAATATTTGTGTTTAATATATATGTTAGTTATTGAATTAATGCATCTCTTAAATTATTAAATGTTATAATTTTTTTTAATAATTGTTTTCTTTCACCAATTATTATAATTTTTTTATAAATAGAGATGTTTTAGAAATAGAGAGGAGAATACAAATTTCATGTTACACGAGTCAAATTTATATTAAAAATATTTTTAAATTATTTTGTATTTTCTCTAATGCACAAGAGTAAATGAAAGAACTTTATTATTTAAATTATCATTAATCAATAGATTTGATGTGAATGTGCAATTGACTTTAAGGATGTCAAAGTATTTTGAAGGGGATTCTTCGGTTAATCTGTTTGCGTCCAATATACATCGATTGATGGGGACGAATCGAACTTAAAACTTACTGTGATACACACGCTATGAAATTTATTTGTGCAATCTTCATCATTATCAATTTCATCATATTCTTGTTCAAGATTTAAAGCATACCCCCAACAAAAGATCCAACAATCTTTAGATTCGATATTTGTTTTAATTTATTTTTGAACAATGGCGGTTTCTTTAAAGAAGTTGGACAATCACATATTTATGACTACGATGAAAGGTACATAATTAATTTATATTAATATATGACATGTTTGATATTCATATATTAAGTTTAAGTTAAATATAGTATATTTGTTTGGATTGCAATTCTTGTTGCCTACTTGCTAGCATATATAATTGATTATCATTTTATTATGGTTTATATATGCATGAATTTTGTTTGTTGGGATTTTGAAAATCAGTATATGTGTTTATTTTTACTAGTAGCATTGTATGATTTTGACTATTGGCAGTGGCGGATCTTGACCGAAAAGGTTGGGGTGGCCGACATAAAAATTAAATATATAAATAATATTATATAGCAAAAAATTAAATTGTAATAAACACAAAGTGAAATATCAAATAATTTAACTATATGATTTAAGAATACTTTAAAGTAATGCTCTACGCTCTTTAATTAACTTGAAATCATCAATAATAGACTCAGAAGTGATACTTGCAGCAATTTCTCTTTCAATATAAATCGTCATGGTATCTGCCAAAAAGTCATCTTCCATCTTGTTTCTTAACCTTGATTTAATAATTTTCATTGCTGAAAAAGATCTTTCAGTTGTGGCAGTAGAAACCGGAAGAGTCATGATAAGACGAAGTAGTCTATCAATCAAGTAGAAATTTTGCGTCTTTTCAGTTGCAATCAAACATGAGCACAATTCTTGGATAGTTGATAAATTCTTCAAATTTAAATCTTGACGAGCATCAATTAAGAAATGTTGGAGTTGAAATTTCAAATTAATCTTCTCTTGCATGTTGAAATCCACAGGGTAATATTTTTCAACTAGAGTGCAAATTTTTTCAATGTTAAAAGATTTATAATTATCCTTAGGAGTCAAAGCACAACTTAGAGTTAACAAATCTATTGCTTGCTCACTAAATCTGTTATTCAACTCTTGTAATTGTTGATCAATGGCAGTAAAAAATATTTCAACTCTAAAATAATGCTCTATTGTAACCTGACCTTGTTGAAGACGAGATCGTCCAAATTTTGTTGTTGAATGAACATCGTTGAGATCAGGAATTTCAATATCATGTTTTTCACAAAAGTTCTTCACTTCAGTAAATAATGCATCCCAACCATCTTCTCTCAATACTTGAATAAGATACTTTGTTGTTCCAACCAAACACATGGCATTAACTATATCCTGAGATTGTTGTTGTAAGGCTTGACAAAGTATATCAGTTATCCCCATAATTTTTTTCATCAAATGCAAGATAAATATAAAATCAAACGCCTTCAAATAATTATAAGCACTATCAGCATCCCCACGTGTAGAATAACTTGCTCTTTCATTTGTAATTTTTTTTAAAACAATACAAGTTGCCTCATACATATTTATCAAGCTACAAATAGAAGAGAAATGTGATCCCCAACGAGTATCCCCAGCTCGTTTCAAAGTACCAATTTGATTTATACCTTTACCAGTTACAATCTCATCAATTTCTAGCAAATGTGCAATTTCCTCTAATTGAGCAGCTTGTAACTCATCATGACGCTTAGTAGAAGAACAAACAACATTAACAACAAAAGTGAGCTTCTCAAAAAATTTATGAATTGGAACAATTTCTCTTGATGCACTAACCAAAGCAAGTTGCAATCGATGAGCAAAACAATGGACATAGTATGCGTAAGGACAATCTTTCATAAACAGTGCTTGTAAACCGTTCCATTCTCCTCTCATATTACTAGCACCATCATACCCTTGACCACGCATGTTAGAAACATCAAGATTATGTCGAGAAAGTATATCACATACTTTTTCTTTCAGAGTTAAAGCTGTAGTGTCTTTAACATGTGCCACAAAAAAAAATCGCTCTTGTATTAAACCAACTTTGTCAACAAATCTTAACACAAGAGACATTTGTTCCCTTTTTGATTCATCACGAGCTTCATCTACAACGATGCAAAATTTGGAATCACCAATTTCTTCACATATATGTTTTCTCACCCTACTAGAAAGAATATGCAAAAGCTCTTTTTGAATTTGATGTGAAGTATATTTAGAATTATATGGAGCATTTTCCAACACAACTTTCGCAACTTCATCATTGTAAGTTGCCAAGAGTTTTATCAATTGAAGAAAATTGCCTTGATTTCTTGACCCGCTAGTTTCATCATGTCCCCTAAAAGCACAAGCTTGAAGTGTTAACCAACGAACAGTGTCAATTGATGTCTTGAGACGTATTCGATTCTTCAAAATTTGTTCTGAGCTTTGCACTTGAAAAGTATTCCTAATATGTCCATCTTGATTCAACAAGTCTAGACAAGCTTTCATTGCATTGTTGTGTGGTGAGCAAGGATCCATCCCTATGTGTTTGAGAAAAGCGCAAAATTTTCCATTTTTAACTTTCTTCCAATTTCTAAAACATGTACCAATGAAGACATCTGATCCAGGACGTCCAGTTGGTCTTTTGCTAAATAGATAGCATGGTAAACAATATGCAGCATCTTTAGAAGGTGAATATTCTAGCCATGAAGAAAATATGTTAAACCAAGCATATTGAAACCGTCTTGGATGAACCTCGTTGCCAGATAAAGGATATTCTTTTAAATTTATTTGATAAGGACCAAATTTTAGATACGCTCTTCGTATTGCATCCAATTTATTTGGTGGATATTGCCAAATTTGAGGGCGCTTTCCGGGATCACGTTCTAAACATTTCTCAAAGTCATCTTCGAAAACTCTAGGAACCTTGGAAAGACGAATATTATTTTCTTCAATTCTTGGATTCTCAGAGATAGTTTCAGATGTAGAAGTTATAATTTCTTCATCTCTTTCACCGTCACAAAATTTCCTCTTGAAAAAAGAATCAATTCTTTTACTCTTCTTCATTCTCACAAACTTATCTAAATCAATCAATTATATGCAACAAAAAAACTAAAACACTTTATATGGACAAAAAAACTCAAACAAAAATGCAACAAAAATCAAACATTCTTATATGCAACAAAAAAACTCAAACACTTTATATAGACATAAAATCAAACACCTTATGTGCGACAAAAAACTCAAACACTTTATATTGATATAAAATCAAACACCTTATCTGCAACACAAAAACTCAAACAAAAATGCAACAAAAATCAAACATCTTATATGCAACAAAAATATTCAAATACTTTATATAGACATAAAATCAAACACCTTATATGCGACAAAAATCTCAAACACTTTATATTTATATAAAATCAAACATCTTATGTGCAACACAAAAACTCAAACAAAAATGCAACAAAACTCAAATATCTTTATATAGGCATAAAATCAAACACTTTATGTGCGATAAAAAACTCAAACACTTTATGTGCGATAAAAAACTCAAACACTTTATATTGATATAAAATCAAACGTGCAACACAAAAACTCTAAAGAAAAATCAGCACTAACGTCTAATTGAAACTTCAAATTAAAATTGCAAACTCCAAATCAAAGCTTCAAACTCAACACTAACAATACAAGCTTTAAATTTCATGCATACATTAATCAAATCTAACAAAAATCAGCACTACCTAACAAAAATCAGCAATAACAAAATAGAAATTTGAACCTTTTGAACAAAGTAGCAACGCGATCTGGAGAGTTGCGGCGAACAAAGAGGCGAGAGCGACGAACGGCCACGAAGGCAGAGGCGGTCGCAGGCCCGCGGTGAGCAGAGGAGCGATTCGTTTGTCGGAGGCGGTCGCGCGGTTCGTTTGACTGGCACAGAGGAGGAGCGGTTGGTTTTTTGGCAGAGGCGGCCGTCGTCTGATTATGGAAGAGGGAGAGAAGGAGGCTGAATGCAAGAGAGAGGGGAAGAAGAGGGAGAGAAGGAGGCTGAATGTGAGAGGGGAAGAAAGAGAAAATAAAATTAGGTTTAGGTATTTCTGTAATTATTTAGTTTTAAGGAGGGCAATTTAGTCATTTTACCTATAATTTTTTTTTTTTTTTGAGGTGGCCGTGGCCCCTCCCTGTCCCTATGAAGCTCCGCCTCTGACTATTGGCCAATAATTTGGTTTCAAATCTTATATTTTGAAATTATTGACAAAAAAAAATGCAAAAATTGGAATAACAATATGTTGTAAAAATTATATTTAACATTTTAATTTTAGAAACAAATTTGGCGTTGATATTAATTACCATTGTCGTATATCATAAAGTTTATATGGTCCTAAATTTCTATGATTTTATGAAATACTCATAATGGTAATGCTACAACAAGTTTGTGTTTTGATACTAAAAGGTATGTGATTTTATTAGCATTCATATATTTGACTTATGATGCATGTTTGTGTAATAGTTTATTATAAAAGTAGTGTAAGTAACTTTCATAAAAATCAAGTGAGTGTTAATTGGTTCATACAAGAAGTTTTATTTTTATTTAAAATAGATGATCTCATAGTATATGTGCATGATAGTATCAAAGTAATTGTTTCTTGCTAGACTTGATATTGAAAATGATTTGGATCTATTTTAAATTATTGTAAGTTGACAAATGTTCATGGAAGAAACTAATAAAAAATATTGATGATTTTATTCATTATTTATTTTCTATTGTGATATTTATTTGGATTTACCATAGAACATATTTAAATATGAAACTTGAATTAACAAATAGAATTCATGATGCATGTATTAGTTATGATATAACTATGAAGAAATAGTTTCTTTAATATAAATGAAATAAATTCTTATTTGTTAAAGTGTAGATGACTTACATATTTGGACTCACCTTATAATAGTTGATTTTGAGAAATTTTTATGACCATGTTAGGTTAGCTTGTAGCAATATATATTTAATACATTCAATGTATTATATCTTAGACTTGTATATATTAAAAAGAAAATTTTAAATTGAGATGCTAATTAAATATAGTAAAAAGTAGAATAAGATTAAAAGTTTGTGTATGATAATTGAGATGCTTATTAATTGTATGTAATACAATGTAAAGAGATTACATGGAAAATGTGTCAGGCTTTGGTGATAGTTGGTCAACAATATCAAAAGTATATAAATGGTGTTATGATTTATTTATATGTAGATGATACGTTAATCTTTGACACTAATTTATATAAGGTAGAAAATATTAAAACTTAAAAAAAAAATTGATATGAAAGATTTAGGTGAAGCAAATGTGATTTAGGAATTAAAATAATAAGAGATGGTGTAAATATTGGTTTATCCCAATCTCACTATATTGAGAATGTGCTAAAGAAATTTGATCATTTTGATTGTAAATATGTTTCTACAACATTTGATCAAAATGTTAGTTTACAACCATATAAAGAATGTCCTATGACACAACTAGATTATTCAAAGGTACTCAGATTTTTTATGTAAGTCATGACTTGTACCTACCTGATATAGTTTATGTTGTTGAAAAATTAAGTCGATATACAAGCAATTCAAGTAGAGAACACTAACATGCTATTAATAAAAATATTAAAATATTTTAAAGGAACAATTAAGGCTTAATTGCAGTTTTGATCTTTCTATTTTAGCTGAATCACGAAAGTAGTCCCCATTTTATTTCTCCTCAATTGTAGTCCCCTAAACATAATTTTGATATAAAATTTGATGAAGTGTCATTTTTGTGCGCTTATTTTAGTGACATCATGCCTCAAGATCTCATGGTGCAACAATTGTACATGAAATTTATGATCATAAATGGTATGATGTGACTTAAAAAAAATGACATTTCATCTAGTTTTTTACCAAAATAATGTTTAGAGGACCAAAACTGGGGAAAAATAAAATGGGATGACTACTTTCGTGATTCAGCTAAAATATGGGGACCAAAACTGCAATTAAGCCAACAATTAACTATAGCTTGATTTATAGTAGATATCCTTCAGTTTTGAAAGGATATACAGATGTTAGTTGGGTAACTTATGTTGAGGATTATGTTTCACAAGTGGATGGATCTTCAACCTTGGCGGAAGTGCAATTTCTTGGGGTTCAAAGAAACAAACTTGCTGACACAACTATGGTTGCATAATTTATTGATTTAGTTGCATATAGTAAATAGGCTGAAAGGCTATGAGATTTGTTGTATGAGATACCAATTTGACCAAAGTCAATTTCATCAATATCCATACATTGTGATAGTCAATTCACACTATCAAAAATATATAACCAAGTATATAATACAAAAAATTAGACATATTAGTTTAAGACATGTAAATGATTTAATAGAGTAATATTCATAATGTTTTATAAAACCTAAAAGGAAGATAGTATAAAGAGTTTCTCATTTTAAAAGAGTTTTTAAATTTTTAAATTCTCAATTTTAAAAAAGATATAATAAATAGTTAAACTTTTAACATTGATTAACTTTTAAAAAAACTAAATTTTTCTTACGGAAAAATATGTAACAAACTAACTTTTAGTCGACCCTAACTAACTTGGCTAGAAATCAGCACTGAAGTTGCGTTCCTTGAAAGTATGAGAACTGTTCACCACCCTATCCAAGTTCTTTCAATTTTATAAAACAAAATTTTATGAAGAATTATTTGAGAAATACATTTATATTTTTATTAGTTTCATAAAATTGATTAATGTTAACTAAACTTTTTAACAAAAGTGAAATTATATATTCAATTCATTTCAAAATAATTGACTAGTTCGCAAACAAAATTTATCTTAAAATAATTAATATTTTCAATTATTTTTTTCCAATTGTATAATTCAATTAACAATACTTACCTTATTTTTATGTAATATTTTTTACTATACATTTATAACATTAATAATATATTAATACTTAATAATAATAATTTAATAAAAATAATATTGTTTTTATTGCATTTATATATATATTTTAATTAATGTGAAATAGTCGTTTAATTATTTTGACATGGTGAAAATAGTAATTTAAATTAGATGAAGCCGTTAAACATATTAAGAGAAAGCGGATCATAATTCTATGCGGATTACGTCAAAAATAATTTCTATGATTTCTAATCAAAGACAAGCGAAATATGTGCTTAATACCACGGGGGTTGCTCACTATGTGCATTTGATTTCTTTGACCGCATGTTTTTTTACTTTTAATGTTGATAATGCTTTTGATATTAGTAATAATAAATTTTTAATAAAATATTGGTAATAATTGAATCATTTATCAAGAAAAATATATAAATAAATAAATAATTATTTTTCATCAAATTATTTTTATTAAATATGTGTATATTATTAATATCAAACATGTATAGTAAAAAGTATTACATTAAAAATGATACATTGTAAAAAACTGCATTGAAAATTAAAAAAATAGATTATTTTAAGACAATATATTTGCAAGTAGAGAGTATTAGTTATGATACTTGGAGCTTTTGTTCTAGCAATGGTGCTTGAGGTTCCCCTCGTCTTTGCTTCTGAAGATGAAGTAATGGCTCTCCTCCATGTTCTTCATGAATGGTTGATAACTCTTGGTTTATCTAAGGTCATTTTTTAGTTTGGTTCCAAAATGGAGTATACTGTAAATGCTTGAATAATATATATCACATCATTCGACTTTATATATTTTCTTCCGTATATAAAATAATAAATGTATTATTAAAAATTTAATAATATCAATATTTTATTAATTAAATTAAAATTAAAAAATTAATTGGACTTTATTATTCACGAATGCTATGAGATTATCTCTTTTTCTACAAACTTTAATGTGATATTTATTCGTAGGCAGCCAATGGAGTGGTCCACTATCCTACTATGCCTAGCACCCTCGTTCATAGTCATAATCTACATTTCATTACCTTTAAATAAGTTATTTATTATCAATAGGTTAAGATTAACAAAAATTATTAGACTATGATAATAGTGTGAATTAGAGGTTGAATTCTCACTAATAAAAATATTTAAATTTAGTGTATAACGTGTTTCAAATAAAATTATTTTTTATAGAAGAAATCTAAAAATAAAGTGATTATTTTTTTTTTTATAAGTGAGCATTATTTCTCCAATAGAAATATATATTGCCTACAAAGTTTCACACATACGATGTATTTTTTTTGTATTTAATAATCTGGAGTTTGGTTGTAAAAAATTATCTTAGTTAAAATTCAAACTGAAATCATTTTTAATTTGTCTTTAATCAAAATTCATTAACCACTTGAGTTCAATCACTTGATTATACACTTCAATTTGATTGGTTACACATCTCACTTTATAAAATAGTTTGAAAAAAACTTGGTTCAATTTTAGAGTTTTTTATTCAAATAACCCTTTTTTGAAAAGAAAAAAAACACCAAACTATCTCCTTTTGAAAAAAATATACTAAATTACCTTTTTTTTTTTTTTTTTAAGTTATAAGTCGCCATTTGGAATGTCGACTTCCTTAAGGAAGCCCAAGTTCCAAATGGCGACTTCCCACATGGTTTTTAAAATAAATAAATAAATTCAATTTTTTTTAATTGTTAATAGAATAACATAAATATTACATATATAATTAATTAATATAATTCATAAAAATACATAAAAATAAATAAATAGAAATTTTAAATTATGAATTTTTTTTAGTAAATCCAAGTTCTAAATGGGCATTTCTCAAAGGTTTGTTTTTTTTTAAAAAAATTAATTCAATTTTTATTGAAATAACAAAAGTAATATATATATATATAATTAATATAATTCATAAAAATAGATAAATATAAATTTTAAATTACGATAAAGTTTTAGGAAATTCAAGTTCAAAATTCCGATTTCTCAAAGTTTTTTTAAAAAAAAAAAAATTATTTCAATTTGTATTGAAATAACAAAAGTAATATATATATAATTCATAAAAATAGATAAATAGAAATTTTAAATTACAATAAAATTTTAGGAAATCCAAGTTCGAAATGCCGATTTCACAAAGGTTTTTTTTTAAAAAAATTATAATTTTTTTTTCAATATTTATTGTAATAACAAAAATAATATATATATATATATATATAATTATGATTCATAAAAATAAATAAATAGAAAATTTAAATTACGATAAAACTTTAAATTACATAATTTATTCATAAAAAACATCACAAATTTTACAAATATTACGATAATTAATGTCGAAGGTGGGCTCCAGTACCACATTGCTAAGGTTTTCTCACACGTACGGGATTTTGACGACGCCTTGGTACATCACGAATTTACTGTTGTTTTTCTTCTTCTTCTTGATCTTCGTCTTCTTGTTGTGGAGGATGTCTAGGTGGAAGTGTTGCAGAAGAACTACTTCCACCTTGAGTCCAGTTAGATATTTGATTCAACGGAGTATATGCATTCCCAAAGCTTGAAATCTGAAAGTTTTGTTGACACACATTATTCAGTAACTGGGTAGCGAACTCAGGTGTATTACGACATATATATATATATATAATTAATATAATTCATAAAAATAGATAAATAGAAATTTTAAATTACGATAAAATTAGGAAGCCCAAGTTCGAAATGCCGATTTCTTAAAGGTTTTTTTAAAAAAAACATTTATTTTAATTTTTTTAATTTTTATTGAAATAACAAAAATAATATATATATATATATATATAATTAATATAATTCATAAAAATACATAAATAGAAATTAAAAATTATATTAATTAATAAAAATTATTTTTATGTATTTTTATGAATTATATTAATTAACTATATATATAATATTTATGTTATTCCATTAAAAATGAAAATAAAAATAAAAAATTGAATTTTTTTTTTAAAAACTATGTGGGAAGTCGTCATTTGGAACTTGGACTTCCTTAAAGAAGTCGTCATTTCAAATGGCGACTTATAATTTAAAAAAAAAAAATTATATTTTAGTATATTTTTTTCAAAAGAGAATAGTATAGTGTTTTTTTTTAAAAAAAAAAAGGATTATTGAAAAAAAAAACCCTCAATTTTGTTATTACAACTACTAATCCACTGTGGACTTCAATCTACGGCTAAAGAGGTGGTAATGCAACGTTATTGTTGAATTTTCATTTCAAGTCCACATTACTATCTTCTTCAAGAATTATCTATTTTATGTCATGTGCAAGCAAGCTATCACCATTTTATTTTTATATAATCCTTAGTTTCGATTATCAAATAATATTAAACTTCTAGTACTAGGAAAAAATTTCATATCGTAGCTAAGAGGTTTAAAAGGCATGTGCAAGGAGTGGGTGGTCAAGGGAAGCTATGGCCCTCCTAAACTTTTTTTAAAAAAAGTCATAATATTATAAAATAAATAAATTTATATTATTATGATACTTTTTTATACTATTATGATACTATTTGATATTGGGCCTTTTAAGTTACTACTCATACTTTTAAGTTACTACTAATATCATATTAAATAAATTATTCCTTCTCATACTTTTTTTTTTTTCGACTTGGTCCTTTATTTTAATTTTAAGTGACAATTTGATATTTTATGTTTTAAAATTTCAACAATGATATCCTTTTCTATACAAAAATTCAAAAAAAAAATTCAATCAAAACTCATAAAATTAATTATATTCTTCAATATAATACAAATTTCATCAAATTCGTAACGCAAATCTTCAAATAAACTCATATTTTCATACTTTATTTGATATTGTTAGGAATAAAGGACTAAATCCGAAAAAAAAAAGATAAAAGACTAAAACGTTATCTGAAATTAAGTTAAAGGACCACATATGTAATTTAGCCTATTTTTTTTGTCACACTTACACTTATATATGTTATATATCAAAAAAGCATTAGAAAATGCAATTGCTCCTAATATATATATCAATTGAAATTTGAAATCTAATTTTCTTTTTCAATAAAAAAATTGAATTTTATTGATTTGAATACATCCGAATGAGTTTAACATATTTGGAGGTTTAAAACGAAATTTTACATGAAACTTTTTTTAATTTTAATAGTATTCTTATATTAAAAATATTATATATAGACATAAATGCAATCAATATACGATTTAATCATAAAACTTTCCAATTGATTTTCTTTGCAATGCCACCAAACCACTACTATTCCCTTGTCAATAAATAAAATTGATAGTATAACTTATATTATTTTAAGACGTAATTTAGAGTCCACAAAATTTGAGCCTAAGGCTCTAGCCTTACATTGTAGGCCAAACAACGTTCCTTCATTTTTCTGCAGGTGCGTTACATTGTTTGACTTGTGCATTATTTGTTTATTTTCTTAAAACTAAATTATATATAATTTTTTACACTCAGCGTCAATCAATTATAATTGTGATAAATTATAATTATTAAATTATTAATAATATTTAGTTTTTATTATAACTACTTATAATCATTAATAATATTTAATTTTTAATATAATTATTTGTCATCCAATTGATCAATATAAAGATTTTTTTTATTTGTCAACCAATCAAAATTGTTATATGGTTAATATTATTTTACTTTTGTTGCAGTCTATACAACTGTTAATAATATTTAACTTTTGCCATAACTGTTTATAAAGTTACTCATATAATTTGCAGGGTAACACAGATTACATACATAAAAGACATGTTAATATGAGAGCACACCATTATAGAGATATAAAATATATACTATTTTTAATAAAGAAAATCTAGGGTTAGGGGTTTGTGCCCCAATTCAAGATAGGAAAGACCTTAAAGTTCATTAAACACTTACAAAAAATTTTATATTGATCTCTTTTAAATGACACTAATAAATATCAAATCTACAATTTATCAGATCTATTGCATTACATTATCCTCTATCAATGATGCATTACATTATCCTCTATCAATGATTCAATATATGCAAGTATGTGTAAACTAATCTTAAACTCGATTTTCAAACAAAATGAGATTTTTTTTTGGGAACAATTTCAATTATTTTACAAATATATTGCATTCAAAACAACAATATAATTTACTCTGTAAAAATAATATAGTGTAAGTATTTTTTTAAAGAAATATAAGTATATAAGTACATTCACAATAAAAAAAAGCTTCAATATTTTTTTGATTTTTTTAGTTCGTTCAAAATAAATTTGTAGTCATTTACTTTTTAAAATTTATTTTTAATCCCCTATTAATCAATCTTGAATTTTTGTATCCTCAATATTTTTTTATGATATAACACTCTCACTAAATTACGTAACACTTATATAACATATATAAATTGTATAAAATATTTTCTTTGTTATTATTTATTTAGATATTAAAATATTAAAAATCAATTAAAAACCTATCTTTCATTGTACTAAGAAACTATATCCTTTACCATCATCAACTCCAAAACTCGAATTCACAACCACTTTCACCAAATTTATTGCCACCGTCGCATCATTATTAACACCATCACTATCATCAAATTAACATCATCAACTACTTGAATATGGTGATGAACGGCTTAGTAATTTATATTTATAAAAAAAATCAAAATATATGTTGTATTCTATTAAATTATATAAAAATATTAACTTGATCTTGTAATTTATTTTTGTAATAATCTTTTACTGAAAATTGAAAAAATCTACAGTTTCAATTTTATTGATTTAAAATTAGAATGTGCAAGTATTTATAAATATAAATAACAAATTTGATACTAAAAAAAACACTCAAAGAACTGCCTTGCTAAAAACAAGATTTTCTTGGAAACAGGAGGATGTATTTTGCTAAAAATATACAGACAGCTTCTTCTCTAAAAAATTTGGGTTCGATAATACGCACTGCTTCCCACTAGAAAAAACGAATTCGCCCAACCATCTCCTTCTAATTGCTGAAGCTTTTTTATTCATAGCTATCTTAGATTTTCGCCAACCGCTTCCATGAGATTTTCCGGTTTAATCCAGTTTTTGGCCGGTTTAATAACATCATCACCAGTTCACAGAAGCAAACAATCAAACACCTTCGATGCACCAATTTCATTCTATTGAACTTTTCGCCCCTCCTTCGATTTTCGTATCGATTTAGTTGCTGCAGTTTAGAACTATGTATGGGTTGTTTGAGACCGTTATTTTTAGTTTTAGAATTTATTGAAATATATAAGTTATTTTAGATTTATTTATTATTATTAATTTTTGATTGAAATGTTATAAAAAGATAAAAATTATTCTTAAAAAATCTTAATCAAACGGACAGTTGATCTTTTTAATCAAAATCCAATTTTTCATTTTCCCTTAGATCCAACAAAATTGGGTTGTAACGAAGAAAAGTTCATGAGCTGAAAATTTAAAATAATTTAACGACCGCGATGGGACTCGAACCCACAATCTCCCGCTCCGGAGGCGAGCGCCTTATCCATTAGGCCACGCGGTCACTTTTACTTTTTAGGTAAGAATTACCTAATATATAATATACTATCATCTATTCTTCTTACTTTTTTTTTTCAAACTATATAAAAAATAAAAACAAAAACTAAGAGAATAAAAACTTAACATCAGAAAAAGAAAAAATAAACAAAAAAATTTCAAATCATGTAGATTTTCTGTACTCTTCATTGACACTAAAACTAATATTTGTTGTTTTCTCTTCATTCTTATTAGGGGTGAGAATAAGTCATATCAAGTTAGACTATGCAAGATCCAAATCAGCAAAAAAAAATTAAGGTCTAAATTTGAATTGTGGTTTATCATATAATCTTTTTAGGTCTGAATTTGACATTTAGTAAAGCCTAGTACAATGTGTTAGCCTATCTAAAAGTCTATTTTATATTAAAAAATTTAAATTTGTTGTATAGACATATTTTTAAATAAACTAACAGGTGAATACAATTAAACATTATTTTTAGATTTAAAATGATAATTTAAAGAATTTAACTTTAAATGGCAATATATTTCAATTGTATTATATTACAATCTATTTAAATATGACAAACACTAATGTAAAATAATATAATTAAATTACTAAACGATTAGCACATTTAAAACTTATTATAATGTTCAAAATCAAATATATAATAATAGTAATAACAAATATTATTCATATTTATTTAAATAGGTCGGCTTGATAGGCCTAATTTTTTTTATATGGGTTGTAGCCTAGCCTTTTTTAGCTAAATAGACTTAAAAAAAACTTAAATCTTATCTATTTTAAAAAAAGCCAGACGTGGAGTCTGTCGTAGACTAGACCATAGACTTCTATCAAGCGGCGTGATTTATTCCCACCCATATGAAAAATTTTCAGCAACATCTTTATCTTTAATAAAACCCTACAAAATCACCCCAATTTTTATGTTATTTTTATTAAACAAGTCATTTTTAAAGAAATTATTTAAACAAATAAAGTCATAATAATGTTTACAAATTAAAATCAAGGTATAGTACAGTCATAACTTCTAAGCTGATCATAACACACTTAACCGAAGGCTTCAGAGTACTACTGACTCCCTAGCTACATCAAATTGACCACATTGGACTCGCAATATAAGCTATGACTATAATATACCTTCATCGTCATCCCAAACTCTATATAAACGAATCATAATAATCTGAGACGTTCAGCCCGATCCACAACAAAGTAAGGGTAATCAACTGAAATTAACATATAACAGTTAACATATATGAAACATAAATAGCAAATAATAAAACATGCATATTTGTCACAATATCAAACCCAATTCATATGTTAAAACACCATAATGCAATGTATATATGTCAGTGCCCTTGATTCATGAATCATCACCTCCCTCGCAAGGATTTTTCCCTAAGGAAATTGTGAAGTCCATCTGGAAACACATCACCAAATATTCCTATAGAAATTCGTGAATGTCCATATGACGATTTAGATAACCAATTCATACATCAACACACTTCACCAAAACTCATGCATTAACTTCACCACCCAACAACAACTTATGGAAAAAAATGGAGAATTTTCTTACCTAAACAAGCCACCACTAACACCCCAAAGACAAGCCAAACAACTTTTCTCTTTAAGCTTTCATCAAATTCTTCTTGTATCTCTAAAAATGAAGGTTTGTGTTTATGTTTCACTAGCACCAACACTTGTCATGAGCAAAAAGAGAAAAGATGGAAAATGAAATGAAATAGGAGGGAGGAAGCACAATATTAAAAGAAAGGAGGGAGGGATTCCTTTCATTTATCCAAATCAATTCTTATCCACTAAAACCTTTTCTAGTTTTCATTAAAATAAAAATAAACTATGAAAATATCTATATATTTTGTAATTCATCGCCACATTCTATAAACTCTCTTACGCAACTCACATCATGTTTAATCTAAACCAACTTTATTACTTTACCTAAATCCGACGTAGAATTAATAGTCTGACGATGCGATTAACTATCGATAAAGTACACGATATTACGATTAGATTTTTTTTCTTTCAAATAATTACTTTCCCATTAAGAAGATTTTTTTATCACTTCAATCCTACATAAATAATTATGAGAACTCCCAATTTAATTTCAATAAATTCTAAATGCGTTGGAAATTGAAACAACGATTAATGTTGCCTGATTTTACTAAACATTGATAAAATCACTTTGGAATTTTTCTATAAAAACCTTTCCACCAATAAACAATGTCTAATAAGTCATGAAAATATTTGTACAATAACTTTCATTTAGTTCTGAACTAAAACACCACCAAAATTTCAGTAGTTTTATAAAAGTCCAAAACAAGAAAGCACATTCTTTAAAGTTCTTCATATTTTTATCTCTGAAATACATAAACTTACTCCATAAAAATAAAAAAATCACATCAAGAAGTCACACTTTAGGTTTTATTGAAATCAAACTCTATTTCAAAATTTGACATTTAGTCAAATTTATCCCATCGTCCAAAACATAAAATTTTTGTTTTTAACTTTCAACATAAAATTTAATCGCCAAATAAAAATATTTTTGTTATGAAAGTAATTCCACTTTGAATAAACACTTTGGACACAAGCGTAGCAACATGCAAGGTATTTACAACAAGCAAAATGAAACCAACTCATAAATTAGGTATCATGTGCAAACTAAGTTACTAACAAGAAAATGAAACCTACTCATAAACTATGTATCATGTGCAAACTAAGTTACTGACAAGCAAAATGAAACCAAATCATAATTTAGCATCCAATGCACATCAAATTCAACGTCCAATCCATCAAGTAATTTATAATTATTTTAAAATTATAATAAACCAACTCAATTTTGTAAATCAAAATGAAACAACAACAAGCAAACAAGTTACCTTCATAACTTATAATGTTGGAGCCTTAGAGGTGCTACCTTCATGACTTGTTGTCTCCTATCACATATGTTCATTGTGTTCCAAAAATATATATTAGCAGCAACACAAAACATTAATTTATATTAAACAATTATTTGGGTAAATTTACATAAGTAACAAATAAAAAAGTATGAAACCTACCCTCAATAATTTTTTTTAGTGATGTCAAAGAAATCAAAATGATTTGCTTCAAATTTGAGTCCACTAGGGTTCAACCAATTTTGAGTACAAACAAGTGCCTCAATCATTTTAGCAGATAAAGAGCCACGAAATACATCAAACACACGTTCACTTGTGCTAAAACATGACTAACATGCCTCTGTAGCAACTGGAATAGCCAATACATCACGAACAATGAGAGAAAGAATCATGTATTTTGAAGAATTTGCTTTTTATCAATTCAAGATGTCAAAATTAGCATTTTCATCGATGTCTAGTGTGTACTATTCCAAACATCTCTCAAGCTATGATGAATTTAAATTAATTTAGCCTTCATTTGTTTTTTTCCATAAGCCCACCCTATTGTCAGAAATATCTCTGAGACTATTTAGTCCACTTTGAGATGGTACAATTCTTGAACCATTTTCATCATCTTCAATTTCATTTTGTGAAACATCTCATCTTGAGTAAAACAAGTGAAAATCATCCAATGTATCTCTTACCAATGTAGACATACTAGTAGCTAGTACTTTGTCAAACATATTTGCCAAACATCAATTGACAATTGAGACTCAACAGTTACAATTTAATGGAAGCATGTATTTGATGTCAAGGGCAAAAAATCAGAGAAACATAAAGTTACTTCATAGAAAATTTTCAAAAACTGAACAAAGATCCTACAAGTCTCCTAATCAACAAAGATACTCTTAAAGTAGCAAAATTGAGATAATAATTAATTTCAAGAATGTTTTAAAAGATTAGTCACCTTCGTGATTGGATAAAAAAGCAGTGGATGATCTTGAAGTTGCAAAATTGAAAAAAAATTTCAAGAATATTTTGAAAGATTAGTCACATTTGTTATTGAATAAAATGAGAGTGGTTGATTAAATGTATGAAAGATCAAATGATAAATTGAACTCCATTTCTAGAAGTGAATGGTTATGGTAATTATTGAATGGGAGATCAAAATTGAATTATCATACTAGTTTTAGTTTAGTGTATAAATTATACATGGACAAATATTTTTTTAGTGGCAATGTTAGTTAAAAGATAATATTTCGCGAATCAATTAGTTGAAAAAGATATATGTATTTTATTAGTAATGTGTATCTTGAATACCTCGTACATACACAATTGAATATTTTTTATTTATAATTTATTGTATAAAACATACGCGAGATAAATGTTTATCACTAATCAAATATTTTTAAATTAAGAAACCGTTTTTTTACCAAATAAAGATTATTTTTTACACACTAATATGTATCATTTATCTATATATATTAATATAATTTTCCTGATAAAGAATAGTAATATATATTTAATGACGGATCTTGGTGGGGACATAGGCTGGTCGTGGCCACCCCAATATTGTCCATAGCAATTTTTTTTATAAATAAAAATAACTTATAAAATAATTATAAAAAATACTAATTAAAAAATACACTATATATTTCAATATAAATTTCAATTGTATGTGTTTCGAGTTTCATCTAGAGATATAAAAATCAAACTAACGATTTGATAAATTAAAAAAAAATTGAAATAAATTAACTTGTTTTTTTTTTTTGCGGTTTCGAGTTTAATCTGAATTAAACCAAATAAACTCAATTTATGTCGATTTGAGTATGATTTTACTTCATTTAAAATCGACCACTGATATTTGAATAAAATCATTAGACTATATCAATATGTTAAATATGTGTTGTATTTAAGGATTTTTTTAATTATTTACAAATTATTTTTTTTATTGTACAAATTATTTTTTTGAGTTTTATATTTTTAAAATAAGTATGTTAATTTTATTAATGTCAACTTGATTGAACTGAACCAAATCAGCAAGCTATTCATCAATTTGATTTAAATGTTGTGATAAAAATTGTAAAATCTCAACTAAACTAACTATCTTTTTGGTTTAGATTTTTTTTCCTCTCTAAACATACAAACCAAAACAATATGTTATACCCATAACTCCGTCTCTCCTAAACCAATGATATATATATCTGATTACAATAATACCTTTACTTTTTCCCCAGACAAGGGAAAAACATATTACTAAGTTAAAAATTCAAAAAACAAAAGTGTACAGTAACTGTGACAGTGAATTGTAAAAGCGAATAGTAACTAAATAGTAATTTATCTATAATTAATTTTTTTTGGTATTATATAAAACTGATCCTTTAATGTAGTGCTTTAATATTATCAACATCATTACAATTATCTTCATTGAGAGGTGTAAAACTTTGACTGGACCTCGCAAAGTCTTCTTCTTTATCTTATGACTCCAAAATGACCATTTGTAATTTCTTTAAAAATTATTTCTTGCAAGTAGAGGTAGATAATGCGACCATTGATTTAGATTTTTCTGGCAAAAATAATGTGACCATTGATTTAGATTTTTTTGGCAAAAATAATGCTTCTTTCTCTTCTTGTCTTGACGTAGCCAAATAAGACGAGTTCTTTCTAAGCCAATCAGTTAATCTATTATTTGATAGTAATTTACGATTTAACTTATTCTACCATCTAACTTTAATAATTCTAACTATTTCAAGAACTATACAATCTTCTCAAAGTAGTTGAGAACCATAAGTGCATGATGTTATCTAGATAATTCCAAAGCTTGCACGGAAAGATAATAAGTGAAGGGATCTAGAGAAATTAGTATCTTTTACAAAAATTTCAAATACTTACTTTGCATAATTAGGGAATACTTCAGGAAAAAGTCCAAATTCTGAGAACCATTTAATTAACCGTTGGGGAAGTATAATTTGATATCTTTCTTAAACCAAATAAATTATGTGTCATTATAAGGTTCAATAAAAAATATGTTATACCAAACATCCATATAATCATAATAACTATAATTCAGTGGAGTAAATCTTCAAGTAAATTGCCTTGATGCTGAAGGATGATTCTTCCAATCTTTACAAATTATAACTTTAATATTTTAAATTTTGAAAAAATAATTGTGTTAGAGTCCGTTTCATCATAATGATGGATAATGTCAATAAAATCTATATCAACTAGAAGAAACTTATAAAAAAGTCTAGTTTTCTTTTTCCTGGTGTCTTTGGGAGGTAATGTAAACTTGGAGGATAATATTTAACCGCCATTTATAAGGCTTTTCAATAAATGGATAAGTAGAGGAAAATTAGGGATGAGTATATAATGGTGATTTCTCTGGTGTTTTATGAGAAAAATGGATTTTAGTTTGTAACGGTGAAGATGTTGTTACTTGTAAAACAATAGAAGATGAGGGTTGGTAAGACACTATAGTAGCCATCCTTAGTCTAATAGCCTGAGTAGGTGTAAGAGGAAGTGCCACTTGATATTTATTGTAATTTTATGGGGAAGTAATAATCTCCCTGAAAGACTATAATGCTTATTTTGTTGTCATTACTTTAGCCTATAATATGTTTAATATCATAATCAAAACATAAGAGGAAAGATTGCCATCTAGCAAAAATATGTTGAGAAACTAAAATTTTAAGATATTTTGCAATTCATCTTTAGCTTCTTTGCAATCAATTTTTAATAAAAAATATTTTTTAAAAGATAAATCATCTTTATAGGGGTTAGGTAATGTTGAGACAAAATCCCAAATTAATATTTTGATGATAATTAAAAAAAAGGTTAATTAAGTCTTTTAATTATGATTCTAAATGTATTGGTATTTACCATGTGTTTTGAAGTGTATTAAAACAAGATAGATACCAAGTATTACAAAGCAAATCTTATTAAAATCAAGAAAGCAAAATCAGCAAAATGAAGAACGTTCTTGACAGATTTTTGGAAAAATGAAGAACATTCTCCACATCTGCCATAAACAAGAATGTTCAGATTTCAATGTAAAAGATTAGATCCAGGAAGTTATATTCATTCCGTATCTTCATTAAGATTAAACAAGGATCAATCTAAGAAAGAATCATTCTAGAATTCGAAGGATCAATCTAAGCAAGAATCATTTCAGATCAATCTTGAGTTAAACTTTTCAATTTTTAAACAGGAATTTTTAAAAAGAGGCAATTATAATTCAAACCCCCTTCCTTATAATTGACATTATTACTTCAATTGACATCAGAGCCAGTCTCTAAGGCTTAAACACTCAAAAAGTGTTAGAGCAAAAGATTCAGGAAGATAATGTCAAAAGATAAATACATAGCTGAAGGAGGCTCATCAAACAGACCACCATACTTTGATGGCTTAGATTATTATTTCTGGAAAAGCAAAATGCAATTGTTCCTAAAATCACAGGACATTAGTATGTGGCGAATCATCACAGATAAAGATTTCATACCAAGAGTAGATCAAATTGATTCGGCATCTACTGAAAAGAAAGAAGCAAATTGGACAACAGATGAAAAATCTAAGGTACTTCTAAACTCAAAAGCTAAACTATTCTTATCATGTGGTTTAAGCAAAGAAGGTAGTGAAAGAGTAGATGAATGTGATACGACAAAGAAATTATGGGACACATTGCAAACTCATCATGAAGGAATAAGCCATGTTAAGGAAATAAGGATTGACACTGGCATTCGAAAGTTCAAATTATTTGAAATGAATGAAGGAGAAACCATTGATGAAATGTACTCATGATTCACAATCATAGTGAATGAAATGCGTTCTCTTGGCAAAGCTTATTCAGTGCAAGATAGGGTAAGAAAGATCATGAGATGTCTTCCAATCATGTGGAGACCAATGGTGACAACTATAAGTCAAGCCAAGAATCTTAAGGTACTAGGCTTGGAAGAACTTATTGGAACTCCAAGGGCACATGACGTACTGTTACATGAAGACAAACCTGTAAAGAAAGGCAAAATTATAGCCTTAAAAGCATCTCAAAATTCACCAAGTATTCAACAAACAAATGAGAAAAGTGACTCAGAAGATATCCAAGAAGATGTTGATGAAGAGATTTCTCTCCTTACAAGAAAGATACAAAGAATGATGAAGAGAATATATCAAATTAAAAAGGGATCTCCAGATAAAAAGGACTTCAAAACTGAATTAGATAAAAGTAAAATTACTTGTTTTGAATGCAACAAATAGGGGCATTATAAAACTGAATGTCCATTGAACAAAAGAGTACAAAAGAAATTCCCTTTCAAGAAGAAGTCAATGATGAAAACCTGGGATGACTCTGATGAATTAGAGACAAATGAATCTGAAGAAGCTAATTCATGTCTGATGGCAGACACCATCAGACACTAAAGATAAAGAGCTAACAATTTCTGAACCGTATATTTTATGTGAACACATGGAAAAAGAATTTGATAATTTGCTAAATGATTCCAACTTCATTATTTAAAAGTGTGGTTCTTTTAAAGAAAAATTTTACAAAGAAAAACAAGAGAAAGAAAAAGCTCAGACTATAAATGATAAACTCAAAGAGATTATTAAAAATCTAAAAGAGTCTCAACTCAAAAAATTTGAAACTGAAAGTTCAGAAAGTCAAGAACGTTCTTCATCTAAAAAGGAGAACTTTCTCCTTAAAGCTGAAGTTGAAATTCTTAAAAATGATTTGTTGAATTTCATCAAAGCTACTGAAACCTTTCAAAGAATCATGAGATCTCAAGTAAGAATATTTGATAAAGCTGAGCTTGGTTTTGATAAAACTCAAAAAATCAAAATGTATGAAAACTTCTTTATTCTTGAAATAAAAGAAGGAAAATGAAAAATTAAATCTTCATATTGCAACAAAATAGGACATCTAGAGTTTGCATGGTACTTTAAAAAAAGAGATGAAAAAATCAAGAGCAAAAGGATTTTTAGAAAAGAAGAACATTTTGGAACAAAAGTAAAATTTTCTCAAAATCTGAAAAAGGAAGAACGTTCTTCAGCAAATTTAACATACGAAGAACGTTCTGGAGCTTTATCAAAATCAGTTGTAACTCAGTTTTCTAAACCTTCTTCAAAACAAACCACTAGATATTCCTCTTGGTCCAAAATTGGTCACTCTAAAACAACATTTAACATTAAAAAGGAATCATATTTTAAAACTAACTCCTTAGGACCCAAGACCAAATGGGTATCTATAGTTAATGTAATACATCATGCATGATGGATTTCAAGATGTCAAGAAAATGCCATGGTTCTTGGACAGTGGTTATTCAAGACATATGACGCGTGACAAGAATTGTTTCTTGTCCTTTATAAAAAAGGATGGAGGATTCGTAATATTCGAGAACAATGGTCAAGCAAGAATCAAAGGCAAGGGAACCATAGGTAAAGTGAATTCTGCCAAAATCAATAATGTTCAATATGTTGAAGGACTGAAACATAACCTTCTCAGGATTAGTCAACTCTGTGATAATGGCTTTGAAGTTATTTTCAAATCAAACATATGTGAAGTGAGAATGGAAAATTCTGGTGAAATTATATTTTCTGCATCCAGTAAGAAAAATCTTTATGTTTTATATATTGAAGAACAACCAGTTGAATCTTGCCTCATGTCCATAAATAGAGACAAGTGGATATGTCATAAGAGAACTAGACATGTGAGTTTGAAAACAATTTCAAACTTATCCAAATTAGATCTTGTTAGAGGACTTCCTAAAATAAATTTTGAAAAAGATAAAATATATGAAGTTTGTGCAAAAAAAAAAAAAAAGTTAAAAGTAATTTTCACTCAAAATAGTTTATATCAACCAAAAAACCTCTTGAACTACTTCTAATTGATCTTTTTGGTCCCATCAAAACCACTAGTCTAGGAGGTATGAAATATGGATTTGTCATCGTAGATGATTTTTCTAGATACACATGGGTACTCTTTTTAACACAAAAGGATGATACATTTGATGTCTTCAAAAACTTTTGTAAAAAGGTTCAAAATGAAAAGGAATCCAATATAATCAATGTGAGAAGTGATCATGGATGTGAGTTCATTAATGCATTTTTCAATGAAATTGGTATCCCTCATAATCTATCTTGTGCAAGAACTCTTCAACAAAATGGAGTTGTTGAAAGAAAGAATATAACTTTTAAGGGATGGCAAGAACGATCTTGGGAAAATCAAATGTTGAAAAGTATTTTTGGGCAGAAGTTATAAACACTTCCTGCTACATTTTGAATCGTGTTTCAATTAGAAAAATCATAAACAAAACACCCTATGAGATCTAGAAAAATTGAAAACTAAACATTTCATACCTTCACATCTTTGGTTGTTATTGCTACATCTTAAACAACAAAGATAACTTGGGAATGTTTGATGCAAAATCAGACAAGGCTATATTTTTGGGATATTCCACAGAATCTAAAGGATATCGTATTTTTAATTTGAAAAGCAAAACTATTGAGATAAGTATACACATATTATTTGATGACCTTGTTTTAAAAAAGAAAGATGATGAGGAGGAAGAACAATCTGGGCAAACACAACAGACTGTTCCCCTGGAAAACGAGATTGATAAACAATCTTCGTTTCAAACTCCTCCCAGAAGTTGGAAACTAATAGATGATCATCCTCATAACCAAATCATTGGAGATGCGACTGATGGCATTATAACAAGCATTTCATTTAAAAATGATGAAAACAACAACATGGGAATGATATCTCAATTGGAACCCAAATCCATCAAAGAAACTATAATTGATCAATCTTGGATTGATGCAATGAAATACAAACTTCTTCAATTTGAAAAGAATGAAGTATGGACCCTTGTTTCGGATCCACTAGACCAAACAATTATTGGAACACGATGGGTTTTTAGAAACAAGCTAGATGAGGAAGGAAATGTTATAAGAAACAAAGCAAGGTTAGTTGCTCAAGGTTATAATCAACAAGAAGGAATAAGCTATGATGAAACTTTTGCTCTAGTTGCAAGGTTAGAAGCCATACAAATCCTTCTTGCATATGCATCTTATAAACATATCAAACTTTTTCAAATGAATGTTAAAAATGCAATTTTAAATGGCTTTTTAAATGAACAGGTTTATGTTCGTCAACCTCCCGGTTTTGAAGATCAAAAGAAACCAAATCATGTTGCTGGTATTTAACATGTGTTTTTAAGTGTACAAGTGGTGCATGTCAGTTCCTAGGTATTTAACTTGTGATTTTATCACCGGCAAAAATATGCTTTGTAATTAAGACTTTTAACTATGATTCTAAATGTCTTGGTATTTAACATGTGTTTTTAAGTGTATTAAAACAAGATACCAAACATTACAAAGCAGATCTTATTAAAATCAAGAAAGCAAAATCAGCAAAACGAAAAACGTTCTTGACAGATTTCTGGAAAAACGAAGAACGTTCTCCACATCTGCCATAAACAAGAATGTTCAGATTTCAATGTAAAAGATTAGATCCAGGAAGTTATATTCATTCCATATCTTCATCAAGAATAAACAAGGATCAATCTGAGCAAAAATCATTCTAGAATTCGAAGGCTCAAAACCTTGCTTCATAAAATGCATAAAGCAAGATCATTCTCCAAGTCAAGCAAAAACAAGTACAAATTAACAGGCTATAAAGGACTTTGCTGTTTGTACCTTCAAACAGACCTGCACACGTGACTTAAATCAAGTAATTATTACAGAAAACTAGCAAGATCACAAGTACAAGTCAGTTTATCTCAAACCAATTTGAAGAACGTTCTTGCATCTCAAGATTATTCCTGGCTTCAGCATGAATAATCCTGCTTTATGGCTGATCTTATCCATTCACTTACTCATGACAGCGGGCCTACTTCCAACGGTTAAATGACATGTCATAAGCTCTCTTGAAGCCTATAAATAAAGCTTCACGATGAAGAACAAAACATAACTCAAAGTGCCAAGCAAAACATAAATTATTCAATCATACTCGAGCTTGTAAAAATCATTCTAAAGTTGAAGTTCCATTCTCTGAGTATTTTTCAAATAAATGATAATTGAGTTCTAAAATACAAAATCTATTTCTCAAACAAGAGTTGAACAATACCCAAATTCTAACATTCTTAAAATCATTACTTTGTAACTCAAGGCTATATTGTTAACATAGCTTGAGTAGTGTGAAAAAATCCTTTTATGATTTAAAAGGTAGATTGTAAAATCCTTTCTGAAATAGTGTTAGGTAACCTGTGGAAATCCTTTCTAGGTAGAATGGTAAAGACTGTGTAATAGATCAAGACTGATCTGCCAAAACTAAGAACATTCTTGCTTTGAGCACTTAGTGGAAAGTCTCACATTTGTGAGGACTAGACGTAACCCTTGTTGGGTGAATCAGGATATATGCTTGTGTGATCTCTCTATCTTTATCTCTATGTATTGCTTTTCTTACATTCAATTTTTATATTGATAAATTGATATTGCTGTTTTTCCACTAACCAAGAACGTTCTTCATTTTAACCAAGATCAATCTTGAGTTAAACTTTTCAGTTTTTAAACATGAATTTTTAGAAAGAGGCAATTATAATTCAAACCCCATTTTCTTATAATTGACATTGTTACTTCAATTGGCATAAGAGCCAGCCTCTAAGGATTAAACACTCAAAAAGTATTAGAGTAAAAGATTAAGAAAGATAATGTCAAAAGCTAAATACATAGCTGAAGGAGACTCATCAATTAAATATTTTTTATTTGGTATTGGATACCGTATCCATTCTAAAGCTTTGCTTAAAGGTTTATAATTTATACCTATTCTTGCAACTCCTCTTTCTAATTTAGATGCATTTACTACATAGAAAATTGATCAACTCTAAGATGATTTGCTTGGTCTAATATGACCTTTATCTAAATATTCATTTATTTCCTTCTTACAATTTTATTAAAATTGTTTATTGATTTGTATTTTTCTTGCTTTAGTATGAATAGTTTCTTTTTTAAAATCTAGAGAAATCCTATTTTTTTCCCCTCACTTAAGACCTTGCTGGGAAAAAGCATGGGAGAATCATCTCATTCTTTCTTTTGTCATTCTCGAAAATTGGGAGAAATTCCCCAAACCGTATTGTTCATCATCTTCCTCAAATCCTCTATTTGCCTCTGATACTCTTTCTCTATTTTTTCTGCCTCTGACTCTGATCATTGTTCATCTGCCTATGCCATACTTCCTCTACCTTTGGACGTATATCTTCTAATACTTCCTTTGGGTGTGTATCTTCTAATACTTCCTCTGGACACGTATCCTTTAATATCTTCTAACATCTTAAGTGCATTGCATTCTCATTAATCAAATTATGCATGACCCTATTCATGGCAGGACATTTAGGTTTGTTCCAAGCATGGAACAACATGTAGAGGAGAACAATCAGGACATTGGTTGGGGTTTGGCCAGACAACCTTTACCAACTAGTGCTCAATTATCTTGGTGACCGACATCAAGATATTGAGCGAATTTTCCTTGTTTCAAGGAAAATATTTGAGGTCACGCGTAGCTTGAAGAATCATATTGAAATAATGATATAATTAATCTTTTATGAAAAGTTGAAAATAAGAGCTTCATCCTGAGATGCATCATAAATTCATATTTTTATGTATATTTATGAAAGGAATACTTTAAAACTATTTGTCCCTTTATTTTCAGAACTCACTGAGATTTTATATCTCACTTGTTTAATTTTTTTTTATTTCCTTAGCAACTGGAGGAACCTAAGATGCGAGTTTAGCATCATAGATACAGTTCTAAACTTGTTGGAATTTGAATTTGATGTTTTTATTTTATTTCATCTTGTAATCAGACACTTGTAGTTCTTTTTTAGATGTAATATTTTATAAATTGGTTGAACAAGTTGTAAATTATAATTATGAATGTAGTTTTCAATTGAGTTTGATAATTCTAATTTATTATTTATTATTATTGCATCTGTTTTTATTAAGGTGTTTGAATCCAATTGTCAAGTTCTAAATAGTTGATATTGAATCTTATAATTTGCATTTATTTTTGTTTTATTAAATTTATATATAAGGTTGAATCTTCTTGTGTTTGATTTAACTCTTTCTTTGATGGTTGTATAAACTTAAACTAACTTCACTTTCCTGAGCTTTTGATGTAATGGCGGTACATGAAACATAAAAATATATCATAAGATAGAAAATGAATTCCCAATATAACTTTTTCATGTATATTTTTTACTAATAAAAATGAGGTTGTATAACATACTTTATTTTTACAAATTTTTGCTTTTGGTTATTTGAAAGATACTGATAAGCTAGAACCATTAGCTCTACTTAATGATTCTTTTGTTTTTTCATAATATTTGGTTAAAATTATTGCTTCTTGTATACAAATTAAATCTGAATCTATTAATGCTATAAAATTAATATTTCCTCTTTAATTATTAAGTCTATAGGACAATACTATTTATGCATAACTAATTTATCTAAATTTTGTATATATGACTTAGTATTACTACCACTTTCTCACTGATTAATTATTTTCTTTCCTTTTAACTCTAGATAATTAAATTATAACTCTAAATATTTTTTGTTTTAAGTGTAGGATTTCTTATTTTCAAATATTATTTTGTTTTAAAAATCAACTACGTTTTCAAGCACAACTGTATAATTTTTTTAAATCTATCCATAAGGTCTTTAAATTCTATTTATGAATAATTCCTTTATTCATTTGTTCGTTAGCAATAATATTTTAATTTGTATCTTTTTGACTAAAAAAGGACGATATTCAGTCGTTCAAATTGGTAACATAAAATAATACAATACAAATTTAAAATTGTGAAATAAAAAGGATGATTATGTGAACAAATTAACATTATCTAAGTTAAAAGCACAAAACAATAATTTAGCATAAAACTTTAACATGCCTACAAATTTGATAAAATTCGAGTGTCCAGAATATCTATGCCTTCGGATCTGAGAGATTTATGATGCCAAAGTCATTGTTTAAAATTTGTAATGGATCAAAGTTACTTTGTTGATCTAAACTAAACAAAAAATGCATCAAGACGAACGAGAACATCCAAAAGCGCTGCACCAAGACAAGAACACAAAAAAATGCCGCACTTAAACAACAACGAAATCACATAAAATATAAAAGAAAAACTAAATCTGTGCAGAATCTACTTATTTGGATAAAATAAAGGTAGACAATGATTTGGAGGGGTGACTCCCGATCCAAAAATGGACCTAATTCATCTCTCTAATAGATGAAGAAGAAGAGACCTTGAATTTTATTTAGGAAACACTAACACTATTTTTTTCTTGGGAGTATCCAAGTGTCCAATAATATCTTTAATTTTTTTCATAAAATTTTACTTTATTTCTGAGTCTTGCATTTTTTCTAAAATATCAATGAATATATTAGTCTGATATTTAGTTACATTAATTCTTTTAATACAAGTATTACAATCAGATATATCTATCCCTAGACATTTAGAAGAGCAAGATGACTCTTCTGATGTTTGTCAATTAATAAAACTTTCTTTTAATTCTTCTTGAATATTAAGATTACTTATTTTATTAATTTTTTCTTTAACTCTATATGTTTTTGCATAATGACCAAATCTTCTACATTTAAAACACTTAATTAATATCTTGCAAGTTTTTCTTTTCCCATTAGTCTTGTAATTTTGTTGATCTTTATATGATTGTTTTCTATAATTTCTAAAATTCCTTCTTTTAATAAAAGGTTTATTGAATGTTGAGTTTTTCTTACTAGTAGATCTACGTGGGTGTTTACCTGATTCTATTCCAAACTACTTACAGGAAGAACCTAATTCTCTTTACTCTGATTTAATCTTATTTTATAATTTATAATAATTACAAATCTATATTCTAGTTTCTACTATACAATTAGATATTTCTCCCATAATTTATATGGTATAATTCCATCATTTTATTACTTTTTACTTTTTCTGTAAATAATTTTAATAATCCTCAAATAAATCTTTCTTTCCAGTAATCTGCTGCTCTATCTTGCTTAAGATAAAGTTTAGATAAAAACATGTCTTTATATTAACGATAATCAGATATATTTGGACAATAAATGTTTACTAATTGATATGCTTCTCTTTGTTGCATTTTTAAAGGTTCTTCAACAAAATGTTTAGTAATAGTATATAATAATGTAGTAGTAGTATCTTCTTTGTGTCCATTTAATTCATGCTTGATGGCATTTAGTATGGTTTGTCTATCTGAGTCAGAAAAAGTATTATTCCACCAGCCTTTTAATTGACCTGTATATCCCATTGCTATTACAACAACTATTTTCTTAAGCTTAATTTCATCTAATATTTGTTGCTCACTAGCACCATCAATATTCCACTCTACTATAGCATCTCTAGAATAACTATTTTCTATAAAAGTATGTCTTTCTTCAAAGTGTACATCACTAAATGAGGGTTTAGGATAATAATTTCTAGTAGTAGGTTTTGAATTATTATATTTAATTTTTTTAAATGACTTTCTTATTCATAATTTACAACATTTATTTTAATATATGAACTTTAAACATTATTTTATAATGATAATTTTTCTAATTTTTTAATTAAGTCTTCTACTATATTACTTTTATTTTCTAAACTCAGACTTCTTAATTAACATTAATATGTTTATATATTGGTCTTTTAGGTTTTAGGATTTAAAAGATAATCTTTATAATTTTCAGGTTTTTGCAAATTTTGACTTGAAAATTCAACTCTATCTAATCGTTGAGAAGTAGTATGCAATGTTTGTTTTGAAAAATTTAATTGACTATTAATATTTTAAAATTCTTTTTGATCTTCTCTAGGATTAGTGATTATTTTAAAGGGAGAAGCTTCAACTTGTATCCCTTCTTTTGTTTGGACTAATATAGCTTCTAAATGTAGATCGTATAACATTAATAAAATCTTTTTATTATTTGATTTCCATCTTGTATTTAATCTAACATTAACATCTACTTGTAAATATGTTAAAAAAGGATTATTAATATTGTTTTCTTGACAATATAATTTAATCTATGTGAAAAAGTAAATGTTTAACTCTTGTGATTCTAGAAAATTATAAAAGTTTTCTAAAAGTTCTTTAGTTTATTTTTTACAAAAAGTAGTAAAAGACCAATCTCGTTTTTCTTTATTATAATTTGCTTCAAAGTCTTCTCAATCTTCTAAGGTAAGAAGTTGAGGCCGTGGAAGAAGAAGTAGAGATGGGTAGGAAAATTCTAGTTCCTCTTCTCAATCTTGGCTCGCTAAGTGTTCTAAATAATTGACCCCCATCTTACCATAGATATTACCGTTTACTTATCGGGACCATTGCTTATATATATATATATATATATATATATATATGATATGAATATTTTATTTGAATAGTTTTACGTAAAATTTTATAATATTTATAAAATCCTTTCTATATGTCTAAAATATGGTAGTAATTCATACATCTTAATTAAACAGAGGCAATCATATAAAATATATGAAGTACAATAATCGAAATCACTTGTAACTATATAAAATACATAATTTACAGTCATCTTGTGATGTACAAAATTTAAAACTGATTACAAAATTAAACAACATCACTACTGATTTCTATCCTCTATTACTTGAACTCACTGCTTCAAGCCCCTATATCTGCTATAAAATATAGGAAAATAGATGGTGAAATAATAATCTCAGTGAGTTCTAAAAAGGAGAAGGGCAGTTGGAAATAATTTTCCTTAAATGTAATGAAAAATATGATATGAATATGCAATTTTATCTTTGAAACAATTTTTAACTTTAAATATGTCATAATCCTCTTTTTTTCTTAAAATCTTATTATTTGTCCTTTTCTAAAAATATAAAAAAAATTCCCGATCCTTTCTCTTCCTTCAAGTACGGAAAAGCTCATCCAATTATCTTAATGTAGGTCACAAAGATAATTGGAGTCTCTTGTAAAAGTGGTTTGCCCATGACACTGAATTGGCGTCCCAAATGTTTTTCCTTTACTCATTGTGTCATGCTTGAAACAAAACTCAAATGTCCCACTTTATATTCTTGGACCATGCTTATCATGAACTCACAAACTTGTATATGCAATGCATAATAGACATCATGTATGCAATGTGTAATGAGCATCGTGTATGAAATACACATAATGGATGCCAAACATATTACATCATCAATCAAATGTAATTAGTTAATTATATTTAACAATATAATCATGTAACCGGAACGTATAACTATGATTCTAGTCAAACATCAGAAGCATATTCAAATTAGAGGCAATATAATTAAGAACACATTCGAATCAAAGGCAACATGATCATGGGCGTATTTAGATCAAAGGCAACATGATTAGAAGCTTAGTTGGATCAATGGCAACATGACTAGCGGAAGACTTTGATTAGAGGCAACATGATAAGAGGAAACATCGCCAAAGGCATAATCAGAGGAAAACTTGGATCAAAGGTAGCGTGACTAGAGGCAAACTCTGATAAGAGACAACGTGATAAGACGAGAGGTAGCATGGTAAGAGGATACTTGGATTAAAGGCAACATGATCAGAGGAACTTGGATTAGAGGCAGCATAATTAGAGGAACTTGGATCAAAGGCAAAAGAAGAAGAAAAGAATCAGAGGCAAAAGAAGACAATAATTAGAGGTAGAAGAAGAAGAAAAGAATCAGAGGTAGAAGAAGGAGAAGATAATGAAAGGCTTAAACTGACCAGAATCATAAAACACATCAGATGCAAAAACTGTTCAAAAGCAGAAAACACATAAGATAGGGTTTAGGGAAAACACATTAATTTAGTAATTCTCCTATCACATACAACCACCATTCCTTAAACCTTAACACATCATAATCATCACACAAAAATATGCAAAATGGATGATTTTAAAAGAGTGAAATGCAGGTTTTTTTAAGATTTCCTATATGCTAAACCTCACAGTTTTCCTCACTCTTAGATTTTAAGGAACCCATTATTTCAAACCTAGAGAAATCATTTTAAATGAAGGTGTAAGATAAAATGAGATTTGTTCCAGATTGTTTAAGAAAAAAATGAGATTTGTTGGTGGAAAAGAGGGTGTAGCCTCGTTAAGTGCACCTGTGACAAAGAGAAAAAGAGAAAGGTTTCTTTGTTAGTTAAATGAAGGTTTCTTTGTTAGTTAAGTGCAGTCATGAGAGAGAAAAAGAGAAAGGTGGTTGATTCATTTTTTGACACTTGGACTTGTTAATACTACCACTTTCCTATTCTACCCTTGATTCTAAATTAATATTACTAAAAATACAACATTAAGAGTTACTAAAATTCAAGAAATTCTAATTAATACTTAAGTCTCCTAAATATTTATGAGGTAGTGAGAGGAAACATGATCAGAGGAAGATTCTGATTAGAGGCAACATGATCAGGGGCAGAAGAAAGAAATAATAATCAGAGGCATAAGAAGAAGAAGAAGAAGAAAAGAATTAGAGGAAAAAGAAAATAATTAGAGGAAACATGACTAGAGGTAGAGTTAGAGGAAAACTTGGATCAAAGGCAGCGTAACCAGATGTATACTTTGATTAGAGACAACATGATCAGAGACAACATGATTAGAGAAAACATGACCATAGACAGAGTGAGAGGATACATGACCATATGCAGAGTGAAAGGATACATGACCAGAGACAACATGATCAAAGAATACTTGGACCAGAGGCAACATGATTAGAGTAACTATGATCAAAGGCAACATGGTACGAGGATACGTGGATTAGAGGCAACATGATCATATGAACTTGGATTAGAGGCAACTTGATAAGAGGATACATGGATCAAAGGTAGCATGATTAGAGGAACTTGGAATAGAGGCAACATGATAATAGGATACATGGATCAAAGGTAGCATGATCAGAGGATACATGGATCACATGTAGCATGATTAAAGGAACTTGGATTAAAGGCAACATGATTAGAGAATACGTGGATCAGAGGCATCATGATTAGAGGATACAATGATTGGAGGCAACATGATCAGAGGCAGCATAATCAGAGGAACTTGGATAAGAGGCAACATGATAAAAGGGAGATTTTGATAAAGGCAACATGTAAGAAGAAGAAGAAAAGAATTAAATGAAAAAGAAAAGAATCAGAAGCAGAAGAAGGATAAAAGAATCAAAGGCTAAAAATGATCAGAAGCAGAAAACACATCAGAAGCAAAAACTGATCAAAAGAAGAAAACACATAAGAGAGTCTTTAGGGAAAACACATTAATTTAGAAATTCACCCATCATAGTTAACCCCCTTTCCTTAAATCTTAACACATCATACAAACATATGCAAAATATATGATTTTAAAAGAGTGAAACGCAGTTTTTAACATTTCCTATATGCTAAACCTCATAGTTTTCATCACTCTTAAATTTTAAGGAACCCATTATCTCAAACCTAGAGAAATCATTTCAAATCAGTAGAATAAACTAAAACCGAACATATAACCCACATGCAAAATGTGAAATCATTTCTAGAAAAGGACTCACATATTTGCCAAGAAGAAATCCCTTTAAATCGAACTTGGTTGTGGAAATTGTCTGCTTTCTCAGCTCTCAACACTTCTTTCTCTGGTGTTTTGGTTTAAATTTTTAAAATTCTTCAAATCTGCTCCCTTTCTTAATTTGTTTTGTTTTGGATGTTTAATTGGTTTCAAGTGGAAGAAAAGGGCATGCAAGGGGTCATATTGTAGGTTGAGGACTCCAGGGAGCTGTTGTCTTTGAAAGGTTTTGGTTAGGAGAGAAAAATTGATGAATGAGGGAGATGATGAATTGTAACCGTTATTGGAGTTTTAGAATGTTTAGAGAGAAAGAAGGATTTGTTGGTAGAAAAGAAGGTGGTTAAATATAAAATAGAAGTTTTTTTGTTAGTTAAGGGAACCCGTGAGAGAGAGAGAGAAAAAGAGAAAAGTGGCTGGTTTCTTTTTTGACACTTAGACTTGTTAATACTAACACTTTTCTATTCTACCCTTGATCCTGGATTAAAATTACTAAAATACAACATTAACAATTACTAAAATTCTAGAAATTCTAATTAAAACTTAAATCTCCTAAATATTTATAAGGTAGTGAAAAGGCTGTTACAATATTCTATAGCAAAAGTTTAAAATTTGATAATCCTATATTTTCTAGCTTAATAGGATAATCACCAATGCATGAACAATGAAAATACACTTATATGTTGCTAGTTTCTTTTAAAATGAACAACTCAATGCATACCGTAAATAAGAGGGACCAATTACATTAAAGAGAATACTAATATAAGGTTATTAGGGTACACATAACCAAAGATGAGTATATATAACGCTTCTCTTTATATATTTTGCTTTAAAGGAGTGTTCTTCTAGAATTTAAAACCTTAAATTCTAAATACTTAGAAAATATAGCTCTTGAGGTTTTCAAAACAACTTTGGTTTTTAGGATTTATGAGTTTGTGTGTTCGTGTTGTTCTTGTTTTTCTACTTCAGCCTTGATCAACAATTTATAGTGTACATTAGAGCTTCAGTTTAGTCCTTTGTGAATTTTGAATCATATCTTCATTCAGTTTGGTCAACAATGATTTTCATCAAAAAATACTTCTAAAAGATGCATTTTGATAATATTACTTTTAAGAAATTTCTTATTTTTGAATCTGATATGGGAAATTCTTTTAGAATGATAGTTTATGTATTTTGTTTAGATTAAGTTTGGAAGTTCTTCAGCTGAGTCTTCATTCATACACTTGATTGGATTTGGATGGAAACAAATATGAGCTTATTCTTGGATTGTCAGAAGCAAGGATACGACTAAGTTCAATTCAGTATTTTGAAGCCTTTGACCTTCCATCAGTGTTGTTGACTTTTCCCCATCGGAATAATTGTTTTTTTTTTATTCTTCATAATCACCGACTTGATTGTTTGAATCAAATGTTGTGATGCTTTGCTTTCTTGATAGTTTGAGGCAGATGCAAGGCTGCGTGACTTAGAATTAGTGGCTTGAGAAACATCACCTTTATTAGAGTCATTGCAACTTGATCCACTGTCGCACACGGGTCCAATACAATTGATAAAATGTAGATAAAGGTAATAACCCGAGTCGTTTCACAAGGACTTCTGATATAATAATAATAACCAAATTCAAAGTTGAAATTAGAAAGGGTTTTTTTTAGATCTTTTGTTTTAACAGATGAGTAAAAGGATTAATCCACTGATTCGAGTTTCAAACTTATAACAAATTCTACCAATGAGTTACTTTCTAATTTATGATTCTATTCTTATTTGACTATAGAATTGATCAAACAAGCGTAATCAATCCTATGTGAATTCGGTTTCTTTGACGGGATATAGCATCACAATCATCAAAATATTACAATTAACGATCAAGCGTCACAAAATTATAAATTAATTAAATTAGAAATTGAAACCAAATTCTGTCAAATGAATTTAATCGATCCTATTGAAATTTAATTTAAGCAATCATAATATCAATATAATCAAATAAACAGAAATAGAATCATGAAGCGAAATTGAAAGTGTAACCTGAATCTCAAGGTGTTGATGAAACTTTGAACTCGTGGATTAATCTTATAAAATTAGCATTCCATGAAATTAAAATAAAAAGCGTTTATTTCTTGTATCAATCCGAATCCTAATATTTTGTGTCTCTAGAAAAGAAAGAAAACTTCCAATATATAGTACTCGAAATTGGGATTTAGGGTTTAATAACAAGTGGCCCGCTATTTAAAATTATTACAAAAGTCCAGCTTATGAAATATGCAATTTAGGCCTAGTAAAGTTTGGTATTGGACTTTTATTCTAACACAAAAGTTGTTTCTATGATTTTTAGCTAGAAACGTAAATAATAAAATTATAATAAAATTTCGACCCAAAGTTTAGAAACAAGCTAAAAAATTATTCTAAGCTATAAAGAACTTATAAAATACCAAACTAAAAAGCTAGAAACATGTGCCCAAATACCAATCATGAATAGTTTTGTTATCACAACCAAGGCAAACAAAAGGCAAGTTAACTAAAGAATGCATCATAAGTGATAGAGTCCTCCCAGGATATAAAATTCTCTAAAGGTGTTTACACTCAAAGTGTTTGGGCTACTGTTTACACTCAAAGCACATCATGAAAGCTAGCACTACCATAGGCTTGACAAGCCTCTATAATCTATATTTGAAAGACATGCACATAATGATCAAAATGTCTTTATTCAGGTTGTAACGTGGCCAAGGTAAGGGTGTGATAATCCTAAGGAGACTAGAGCTGAAAATCAAAGAGGATAAAGGAGTAATCATTAAGAGAGAAAAACAACATGAATAAGTAACTCAACAAAATATCATTGACTTTCATTTTCACACTCTCTTTGCTCACAACACAACCATTTTTTCTCATTTTATTCCTCATATATATATTTTTTGTTTTTTTATAACCTTCAAATTTAAACAAACAAGTTGAGCACTCCTACACTTATTAAGGAAAGACTCCTTTATCCCCCAAGATTGGGTCAATTCATTGTTTTTCACTTTTAGACTTGTAATGAGCTATATAACAAAGAATGAGATAATTAGGCTCAAATGGGCTTAAACAAATGGATAATTGTAGGGTAGACTTATTTGGCTATTAGCTTAACAAGAAACAAATGCCTAGATCATTTCAATATATGCATGCGGACAAGAGTCAAGTCATGTTCTGACGTAACTAGCAATCATGAGTGAGATAACACACACAAAAAAAAAAAAGATGGAAAAAATGTATTCTATTCATAATAAGGCTAAAAAATCTCACAAAGGTTAATGACTTATCACAAATGATACACAATTTAACATTTTAATCCAATTTATTTTACCAAGAATACAAAGATCCTATCCAATAACGCTAGTCTAAACAAGCTCTCAATATTTACAACCACAAAATTTGATAAAAAAGCATATAGTGCAATGTCTATTTTTATTGTTATTTTTTATTTTTATTTTTTTGAAATATAACATATAAAATCCTAAATAATACCCCCACAATTAAATTACGCATTATCCTCAATGAAAGTAACAAGTATAAAATAATAGTAAGAAAAGGGAGCTCCCTGTTCAAACTTCAGTGTATGTGGGCTTTTCCAAAGAGATTTCTCCCCCTTTTGTCATTAGACAAAAAGACTTGAAAGTAAAACTTGTTTTATTTTATTTATTTTAATTTTTATTTTCTTTAATAAAAAGAACAAAACATAGCACATATCTTAAGATCAACATAAAACATAAGACTTATCGTAATATGAAACTAAACTACTCAAAGGTTGACACAACATTAGTCATGTATAAAGGTAAGATTTAGGTTTTTCTTAATGAAGTCAAAGCTAGCATCAACTAGTGATTCGGTGAATATGTCATCCCATAGGTGTTTAGTGTCTACAAATTGGATATTAAGTACTCCTATTTGAACAAAGTCCATAATGAAATGGTGTTTGAATTCTATGTGTTTGCCTCTAGAATATTGTATAGGGTTTTTGGTTAGGCAAATGACAGAAGCGCTGTCAAAATATATGGGAATGTTAGTTTGTAGGATTTTATAGTCTTCTAGTTGGTGTTTCATCCAAAGTAATTGAGAATTGAACCAACTACTGAAATATACTCAGCCTCTGCTGTTGACATGGCAATTTTGCTTTGTCTCTTACTTGATCAAGAGATACATTTGTCACCCAAAAATGTGCAGTTTCCCTTTGTGTTTTTTCTCTAAAATTTGTCTTCTGCATAATTAGAATCACAATGCCCATTTAATTTGTACTTAGAAGACTTCTTGTAGAACAAGGTAATGTTGATAGTGCCTTTTAAGTATCTAAGGATTCTCTTAACAACAATTAATTGAGATTCTCTAGGGTCAACTTGAAATCTTGGTCACACACACAATTAATTGGGATTCTCTAGGGTCAACATGATATTAAGTCTGGAGGCAATAAAGTATAAGAGTGATCCAATCATTCCTCTATAGGTTGTTTGACCTGATTCATCTTTTCCAAGTGAACAAGTAGGATGCATTGGTGTAGCCATATGTTTGCAATCACTCATCTTAAACTTCTTAAGAAGCTCTTTTTTATGTTTAGTTTGATGAATGTATATACCTTTTTGATTTTGCTGAATTTTTATCCCTAAAAAGAACTTAAGTTCTCCCATCATATTCATTTAAAATTCAAGCTGCATCGATTTATAAATTTCTTGGCAAATAGTTCTATTAGTAGATCCAAAAAAATGTCATCAACATAATTTCGAATAATAAGAATGTCATCTCTTATTGATTTTCTATAAAGTGTGGTTTGTACTTGTCCTCTTTCAAAGTTTTTTTTAAGCAATAAATTATATAGTCTATCCTACCATGCCCTAGGTGCTTGTTTTAGACCTGAAAGAGATGTTCTAATTTTAAAAAGATGATATGGAAATTCTGAACTTTAAAAACCTGGGGGTTGTTTAACATAGACTTCTTCACTTATATATCCATTTAGTAAAACCATTTTTATATCCATTTGAAATAATGTAATGTTATTATTTACCGCAAAAGAAAGTAGGATACAAATAGCTTATAACCCACCATTAGAGAAAATGTCTAAGTGTAATCAATGCCCTCTTGTTGACCATAGCCTTGTGCAATAAGTCTTTCCTTGTTTTGGACCATTTCACCTTTTTCATTCAAATTGTTTTTGAAAACCCACTTGATTCCAATAATTTTTTTCTTTGATCTATGTACTAGATCCCGAACATAATTTCTCTTAAATTCATTTAACTCTTCTTGCATTGCAAGAATCCACCCATCATCTGCCAATGCTTCATCAACATATGTAGGCCTAATTGATGAGAGTAAGCCAAACAAAGTAGTGTCTTTCAGTGATGATTTGTTCCTTAAAAGATCACTTGCATTTCAAATGATTAGTGTCTCAGAATGAGATGTCCTATATCTCTATCCATATTTGCCGTCTGATTTATCTTGACTATGTCTAACTTGATCAAATTCATCTTTTGATGACTTGTTATCTTCTTCTAATTTGCTTATATCCTCTGAGTTTCATGTTCTTCTGGTTTATCTGCATGTGCTTCATATGGTCCAATAAACCAACTGTGCCTTGACCAATGATCTGACCTTTTTGCTTTCCTTCAAAAGTCATTGTGTATCTTTAGCTCAATGTTAGTTCTTGGAACATAGACTTTTCTTCCTTCATATGTCACGAGCATCCACTTTCTAGTTACAATGATTGGTGTTTTAACTTGATTTATGAGGACATCTGGAACAATGATAATTTTGTTCTTAGGTACCCTAATTTGGTTGGTTCCTAGTTTGTTAGTCTTGAAAGGTTTCTTGTCGGTCTTTATATTTAACATAGAACAAGATGTTTTGGAGTGACCTTTCTTAGAAAAAAATTGCACAAAATATCAGAGGGAATGAATGGGTTTAGGTTCAATTACTGTTTCTTCAAATCCTATAACTCTTTTACTATTTCTATGAACTCTATAAATCATAAAGGCATACTTGCTTCTTTCCATACTGTTAGCTAGAAACTCTAGAAACACTACTTCTTATTTATCAAAATTACATGGCACACTTTTAATTGATGTTAAACTACGATCACTTTTCAGCCATAAGATCAGTAATATCAGTTTTCAAAGCTTCATTTTTTTGTTTTAAGCTCAACACTTTCATTTTTTAAAACATTAAGTTTTTCAGTCTAGTTTGAATTTACTTTCCTAAGTGCTTCCAATTTTAGAGACAATTTGTGGTTCTTGTTTAAGAAGTCATTTATAACAGTAATTAAATCAGATCAAGTTAAATCAGGAGTAAAGTGACATAAGAAATTTATCTTTGTTTACCACCAACTTGGTAGCTACGTCCAGTCCACTCACTTAGAAGGATTTCATCCACTAATTCAATTCCTTATATTGCACATCACTTAACCATACAAGGAAGTCTTCTCAAAATAGCGTGACAACCCCAAACTTCTTGAGGAACACCAACACCTTGACTATACAAGTCAAGTCTTCTCCATACAATTTGACAACCTCAAATTGTTGAAGGAAAACAACACCATGACCCTACAAGTCATGTTTTCTCAACACAATTTGACAACTCCCGATTGCTTGAGGCAAACTACCCACTTGATCCAATAAGTCAAGTCTTCTCAACACAACATGAGATCCATAGATTGCTTGAGACACACTAAAGCCACTATTAGACAAGGTTACAATGAGTTTGACACTACTTTTGTTTTGCTTCTAATAAGCTAATTTGATACAATGATTTTTCAACACTATATCACTTATAATATTTTGCTTTGAACGAGTGCTCTTCTAGAACTTAAAACTTTGAGCTCTTGAGGTTATCTAAACAACTTTGATTTTTTGGATTTACGAGTTTGTGTATTTGTCTTGTTCTTGTTTTTTTACTTCAGCCTTGATCCACTATTTATAGTTGAATTTAAGGCTTTAGTTTAGTCCTTTGTGAATTTTGAATCGTATCTCCATTCTAACTTTGTCAACAATGATTTCTTCAAAAATAGTTGTGAAAGATGCATTTTGATAATATGACTCATAGGCAATTTCTTATTTTTGAATTTGATATGAGCAATTCTTCTAGAATGATACTTTACATATTTTGTTTAGATTGTGTTTGCAAATTCTTAAGTTAAGTCTTCCTTCATATGCTTGATTGGATTTGGATGAGAACGAATTCGGGCTCGTTCTTGGACCTTTAGAAGTAAGGTAAAGGCTAAGTTTAATTTAATATTTTGCTCAATCTATAAGTGCCTTTGACCTTCCATTAGAGTTGTTAACTTTTCTTTATCAGAATAATTGTTTTTTTATTCTTCATAATCATTGAATTGATTGTTTGAATTATTAGTGGTGATGCTTTACTTTCTTGATAGTTAAAGGCATATGCTAGGATGTGTGACTTAAAATTAGCGGCTTGGGCAACTTCACCTTTATCAAAGGCATTGCAACTTTACAGGCAACATTCTGCACATGTAGTAGTCTTCAGAGTTAGTGCAACTTTATAGTATGATGTGTATTAGAGGCAACACTCTATAACGTGTTGGAGTCTTCAGAGTCATCATAATATAAGCTTCAGATGTAGTAGTCTTCAGAGTTAGTGCAACTTTATAGTATGCTTTGTATTAGAGGAAACACTCTATAACATGTTGGAGTCTTCAGATTCATCATAATATAAGCTTCATATGTAGGCTATAAGAGAGGCATGCTAAAGTTACAATTCATTTGAGGCATGCTAAAATTACTGTTCATTAGAGGTAAGCATAACATACTATTCATCAGAGGCATACATAAGTATTAGAGGCATATAAAAGTATTATTAATTTGAGGCATGCAAAAGTACTGTTCGCCAGAGGCAATTTTTAGACCCAGCTTTAGAGCCATGCATCAAATCCTGACATCAGACCCATACATTAGACCACACTTCAGAGGCATCTTCGTAACCTTCAGAAACACGTTACTTTCAGAGACATATGTTCAAAGGAAGACACATACTTTGTGTTCCTCTGATCTCATCCTCTAGTCACTTTATTTGGTGAATTTCTCTAATCACTTCCACTGGTGACTTTCCTATAGTCACTTCCTCTCGTCACTTTATCTGGTTGTAAGATCCATAGTTTTAAAGTCTAATTTATGTATTTTGGTATCGAACTCTGAGGCTTTTTAGCCAAGTTATTGATATTTTGTGAGTTTAATGCCCAAAAATATCTTTTGATGCCCCGATTAAAATTATTCGTTGATAAATAAGTTAGGTTAAGTAAAGTGAATCTTTTGTCGAAGAATAATTTATTTATGTTATGAAGAATTTAATGCCGGGCAGTTTTGTTAAAAATATCTCGGGTTGCTGAAAATTGTATCTGTCAATTGAGTTGCGACGAGAGTAGATATTTTTATCAAAATGGTTTGAGAAGTGATGGGAGGTGATGTGGAAATGATGATTTTACAAATATCTAAAATATCTAGATATTTAGATATTGTGTTGGTTTAATATATATATGTTGGAAAGGAAAAAGGAAGGAAGAGGAAAAAGAAAGGAAAAGGAAAAAGGAAAGAAAAGGAAAAGAAAACAAACAGAGGAAAGATAAGGAAAACGGAACCCATTCTTCCTCTCCCTGCCTCGCGAACCCTTCATTGTTCTTCTCCTTCGTTTTCTTTATTTGGCTTCAAGAAACCAAGTGATAGTGAAATAAAAACATTCCCCTGCTACTCGAATTCTTCTCTTCATCTTCTTTCTTCTTCTCTGATTTGAAAATGAAGAAAAACGGCGTTGGTGATTTCAAAAGCATTAAACGCAAACCTCCATATTTCTTCTAGATCTAAGCTTTATTTCGCGAAGAGATAGAAGGGAAATTTACTCATCTATCCGCTATGGGAGCGACGAAGGGAACGGATATTTTATCAGAATTAATCGCAGTACGGTAATCGCTCGTTAAAGCTACCGTTAAGGTAAGGGCTCCATCCAAACTTTTAGCTTGTATATAGGATGCTTTATGTGTATTTGTGGAGTTGGAATTTTGTGAAATGGATGTGTGATTTTGTGGAAAAGAAATTTAATTCATTTATGTGTGATTTGAGGAAATTAAATTTGATGTGTTTGAGGTGTGGTTTGTAAAAATTAAATTGGCATGAGTTATGTTTGAATTTTGTGGAAATTTATGGGTGATTGATGATTGATCTTGGTGTGGTTTGTGAAAGTTAATTTGGTATGAGTTATGTTTGAATTTTGTGCAAATTTATGGGTGATTGATGATTGAGCTTGGTGTGGTTTTTGTGGAATTTGAATTGATCGAATTTAATGTGATTTGTGGATTAAATTTGATGTGTGGTGGTGGAAAATATATGTTTGAGTATGCTCTGTGTTGAATTTTAAAATCATTAGTGTTAAATGAGTATTAAAAATGGGAAATCTTTTAATATCTGTATTTACTTAATGATTGTTGTGGAAGGAGTCAGAGTATGCTCTTGCATTTCATAGTACATGGTGACCGCGATGGGGCCTTGGTGATAGTGGTGACCGTGATGGGCCACGAGATGATTCCATGTGATTTTTTTGGTTCTTCTTATCTTTGCGGGGATTATCGCGTCGTATAGGTCCGTGATAGACTGCACATTTTTGTAAATCATGCTGACCCGTGATAGGTAGCACCTCGGTAAACAGTAATGGTCTGTGATAGGCGGTACGTTTACGATTTATGTTTTTTTAGTAAATCGTGCTGACCCGTGATAAGTGGCACCTCGGTAAATAGTATTGGCCTGTGATAGGCAATACGCTTACGATTTATGTTTCTTTTTGTAAATCGTGCTGACCCGTGATAGGTGGCACCTCGGTAAACAATATTAGTCTGTGATAGGCGGTACATTTATAATTTACGCTTTTTAGTAAATTGTGCTGACCCGTGATAGGTGGCACCTCGGTAATTAGTACTGACCTGTGATAGGTGGTACAATTATGATTTCCGCCCCTTCGAGGAGGGTTTTGGTTCAGATTCCGGAATTCATGCATTTTGGCATATATGCATTGCATTAGGGTGCTTGACACTCGAGTCGTGTTTGGTATACTGTGATGATTGCATATGTATACTCAATGGTTGTTGTGATTGTGCCGAAATTGATAAATGTGATTGTTTGGATTTGTTTGTAAGTGTTGATTGATTGCGAAACCCTTTTCGAAACTGAATTCTGCATTTTTCCATAGTTGTATTCGAATACGATAAGACTGTATTCGAATACGACAGCAGAAGGTTTGCTACTGACTTAGGATTTCACACTTGTATTCAAATACGACAGGACTGTATTCGAATACGTGTAATCGAATAGGACAAGATTGTATTCAGATACGACATGATGATTTTGCTACTGACTTGCAAAACAGCACTGTATTCGAATACAAAGATGCTGTATTCGAATACGATAATGCAGTTTTGTTAAAAACTTCATTTTTCAACTTGTTTATGCATGTTTGACATATGAAAACCCTTTCAAGTAGTATGCTAAGATGAAAGGTTATTTTGTGCATTTAAAATTTAAATGCTAAGTGATATTTGTTAATTTCGGTTGGCGACCTTTATAATTATTGTGGAAATCTGTGCTTTGCCCTCAGATGAGAACCAGGATCGTCCTATCGGGTAGTACCCTAGAGATGGACTCATAGTTAGACATACTTGACCGAGGCGCATAGAGATCACCCGGGTTGTATTGTTTTTTTGAAGCATGATCAGATTAGACGGTTGTATAGGGGATACATGTCTTTCTTTCGTGGATGTATTTATTTCAATTTGGAAGACTGTACATATACCTCATATTGTCAGCTAGACTTTTATTTTGATGGGTCCATGTACCACTTTTTGATGTGACGTGGGAGAGTTAAAATTCTTGGGACAGTGCTTTTGTACAGGTGTCTGCCGAGAATACCCCAGGGGGATGAGCTATGTCTGATAGGCCTCACAACCCCGGTGTATTTTGATGTTTAAATACTTTGGATTTTTATTTCAAAAACTATTCCGCTGCTTGTAAATATTGTTGACTTTTGTCGTTGTGTTACGACTTAAATATTTATCCAAAGGTATTTCTTTCCTTTATTTATGAAATTCGATTTCTATTTGTTTTACAAAAAAATGGGCTATTACAATTGAAATTCTTTGTTTTTATGAATTTGTTTTAAAAAAAAATACACTCGCGCTGTTAAAAATTGGGGTGTTACATTGGTCATTTCCTCTAGTGAGTAGTTACTGGTGATATCTTCTAGTGGTTATCCTTTGGTGGTATCCTTTGATGGTATCCTCTGGTGGTATCCTTTGGTGGTGTCCTCTTGACGTTTTCTCTAGTCATTTCCTCCAATTTTACTGTTCTAAATTCTGCATTCTGAATGAAACATTAGTGCAATAAATTGTTTCCAAAAAATACTTTCATTAACATCATTTTTCTCTCTATTTGGTTCCCTATAATTTACCTTCATTGTATCTGCCTATAATTCATCTTTCTTCTGACTGCCTCTGATCACACTGTCTTTGATTCTGCCTCTCGTCATGCTGACTCTAATTCGACCCTTTAATTATGCTGACTCTGATTCTACCTCTGATCATGTTGTCCTAGTTTTGCCTCAGATTATGCTGACTCTAATTCTACCTCTGATCATGTTGACTCTGATTCATCCCCTAATCATGCTGACTCTGATTCTTCCTCTAATCATGCCGACTCATACTATCCTTCTTCATATGATCATGCTGAGTATGATTTTTTCTTTGATTATGCCTTTGATTATGTTGACTATGATTATGCCTCTAGTCATGCTAACTCTGATATTGCCTATAGACATGTTGCCTATGATCCAAGTTGCCTCTAATCATGCTAACTCTAATTCTATCTCTAATCATGTTGAATCTAATTCGGTCTCTGATCATGCTGCCTCTAATCATGCTGACTCTGATTTTACCTCTGATCATGCTGACTCTTACTCTACCTCTGATCATGCTACCTCTAATTTTGCCTATGATGATACTGCCTCTAATCATGTTGCCTTTGATCATGCTGACTCTGATTCTGCCTTTGATCATGATGACTCTGATTCTGCCTTTGATCATGCTTACTCCAATTTTGCCTCTAGACACGTTGCCTCTGATCAAGTTTCCTCTGATCATGCTGCCACTGATAGAATATGCCTCTTGTCACACTGCCTCTAATCCAAGTTTCCCAGATCAGAATACGTAAACTAATAATTGCTTCAATTGAAACGATCACTCAAGTAAGACTTCTTCTAATGAAGGATTATATAACTTATTTAAGACTTCTCTAATGAATGATTATAATTCTAGTTATAAGTTTAGTTACCAAATTATGTAGTTGTATGGATTAAACTTCCATTTGAATGATGAGGAGATGTGCATTGCATGCATGATATACATTGTGCATTGCATACATGATGTCCATTATGTATTACATTTACAATGGTAATCATGGTCAAATATAATTAGCGAGGAATTTTAGCTATATTTTAGGACTGAAACCACATGTAAAGGTAAAACAATTGGGACGCCAATTGGGGTCATGGCCATACTTAAAGGTGCAAACACGAGAATAGGGGGTTGAATTGTGTTTGACAAAGTTGTCAATTTTTTGCTAATTTGATGAAGGTTGTTGGTTTTTATGAATTACTTAGATAAGAAGTAATCAGATTTAGAGGTAGAAAACAATGAAAGCATAAATAATTTAACACATAGATTTTTCTGGTTTACCAATAACTTGGCTACATCCCCTCATTCAGAATGCTTTAATCCATTAATTTAAATACGTTGAATTAAAAAGCACTTGACCCTCCAAGCTAGTCTTGCCAAACAACCTGACAACCCCAGACTTTTGAGGAACTAACCACCTTGGCCCTACAAGCCAAGTCTTCTCCTAACAACTTGACAACCTAATAATCAAGAATGAACTAACCACCTATCGGGTGGGATACAAAAGATTGGAACGTGAGTAGTTGCTTCTAACAAAGCTGATAATAATAATAATAATAATAATAATAATAATAATAATAATAACTCTCACACTCTAAGAAAAACACTCATAAAATATTTCTAACTTGAACAAGTGTTTCTCTTTTTGAACTTTAACACTATTTTTTCTTCTTTTCAATGATTTGCTTCTTCAACCTTGAGAATCTATTTATAGTTAAAATTTGAGCATCAATTTAGTCCTTGTTTAATTTTGAATTGTATCTTGTTCATATTGAGTTTGTAAATTCTTCACATTATGTTCGTATTTTGTTCAGATTGCGTTTGTAAATTATTCAGATTGGTTATGTTCATATTTTGTTGTAGATAAATCTTGATCAAATCTTTTTCAAATCTTGACCATATCTTCTTTTCAACTTGGTCAAAGATTTTATTCAATTATAAATATGAATCAAATCTAATTTTAGATTTTCGTCAATTATAAATTTGAATCAAACCTTATTTTAGATTTTCCTCAATTATGAATCTGAATCAAATCTTATTTTATATTTTCTTCAATTATAAATTTGAATCAAATATTATTTTAGATTTTCTTCAAAAAAAAAAAAAACAAATCTTCTTTCATACTCTTTGAATTCAAATATATTGTTCTCGAATACTTTTGTTAACATCAAACTCAAAGTATAAAATCAACTTAGTTCCAACAATACCACATTTGCAAAAGACTCCAACCATCTGGGTTGCCCAAATATGGGTTATTGAAATAGCTTTTCCATATAAAGGAAATGGACATCAATAAGCTTTTTCTTGATTAAAAAGGAAATGATAACCAGAAAGTTTTTCTAAATCAAGTAAAGAAAGAAAATGCACTTTTTCCTACTTAAAGAAAAAGAACAGAATTTATATATTTGACCTATGGTTAATATGAAGCATTTAATATTTATGTTAAGATTTGATTGGTTTTGAGAAAACTATTTCAAACTCCCCTCCCCTTTTTATATAACTCATTGAGATTAGCAGATTTTCCTTTATTTTTATGTTCTATAGCAGATTAGAGAGATTGGGGCTGGGAGTTCAGGTAGGAGAGGAGAAAGCTCTATAGTGATGTAGTTTAAGTTTGTAATTTGACTTTTGTTTTGTATATTAGAGGATGCTTGTATACTACATATTATATATATAGTTACACTGACATTTTAAGTTTGTACTTATGATAACTAGTATGATTGCTTCTGAAATATTAAAATGTATAGATTTATTACCATTTTCCGGATACATGGTGATAGATATAGCACTTTGGTATCAGTATGAACTTTAGCGAAATACAACAACTTAGCTTCCTAAACATCATGTATCCAATGTTACCTCACATCAATGTGTTTGGACCTACTATGAAATGTTGAATTATGACCAAGATAAATAGCGCTTTAATTATCGACAAATAATAAATATTTATCTTGAATAAACCCAAGCTCGTGCAATAATTTCTCAACCCAATAAGCTCTTTGCATGCTCTGGTAATGGCAATGAACTTTGCCTTAGCTGTAGATAATGCTACACATATCTGTAATCTGAACTGCGAAGCCACAACTCACTATGAAAATTTAATTATGTAGCCTAAAGTGGACTTCCTCGAATCAATATCTCCAGCTATATCTGAATCGAAGTATCGCACAAAAATAGAATTTTCACCTCCAAAACAAAGCCTTATACATATAGTACCACAAAGATACCTCAAAAATCCATTTTACAACATTCCAATACTTTCTACCTGGATTTGACACAAACCTATTGATTGTACCAACAACGTGCATAATATCTGATCTTGTACAGACCATTGCATACATCAAATTACCCACAACAGATGCATAAGGAACTCGTTCCATGTCTCTTTTCTTATCTTCACTGGAAGGACTTTGTTTAGAACTCAACTTTAAATGAGTAGCAAGAGGAGTACTTACAACCTTAAAGTTTTCCATTGAAATATTTGCAACACTCTCTCAATATAGTGTTCTTGTGACATCCAAAGTTTCTTCTCCTTTATGTCACACATGATTCTTATGCCAATAATTTGTTTAGCTGCTCCCATGTCTTTCATGGAAAATGACTCACCCAACTGCTTGTTTAACCTGTCAATCTTCGAAATGTTTTTCTCAACAATAAGTATGTCATCAACATATAATAATATGATAGTGAAATCATTGTTAGAAAATTTTCTAACAGATACACAATGCTCAGATGTAGTCTTCATGTATCCTTGAGCACACATAACAAACTCAAACTTTTGTGCCACTTCATCAGTATTAATTAAGAACACGTCAAATACGACGAACACAAATCAACACAATCCACCACTCAAACACAACAAGTTTCATTTACTCAAAATCATACATAAATGAGTTTAAATTCATTTTCCACGAAACATTCATCAATATAACCAAAACCTAACTCTAAGATTTTACCCATAAAGCCTTAGATTCATTTTCCCCCAAAACAACACTCTAACCCTAACCAAAAACCTTTCCACACAACCACAAATAAGTCCCTAAATGCAAACTAGAAGTTTGGAAGGAGCCCTTACCTTAACATTAGCTTTAACGCGCGATTACGGTACCGCGAGTAAATCCGGTAAAATCTCCGCTCGCAGCATCGCTTCCAAAGTTGGTTCCCTAGCACCGTAGCGTGGTAGTGAACAACTTTCCCTTCTATCTCTTTGCGAAACGAAGCTTAGATCTAGATGAAACGGGGAGGTTTGTGTTTGACGGTTTTGAAATCCCTAACACCGTTTTTCTTCGTTTTCGAATCAAACAAAAAGAATGAAGTTGAAGAATCTTTGTTTTCTAACCCACCAAGCCTTGGGTTTCATTCCTTGAAGCAAAAGAAAGAAAACAAAAGGAGAAGAAAGAAGGATGAAGAAGAAGTGTCGCAAGGCAGAGAACGAAGGAAACGTTTTAGTTTTCTTTCTCTGTTCCTTCTTTCCTTTCTAATACACACACATATATATATATATTACTAATAATATATATATATATATATATATATATACATATATATATAATAATAATTATATATATATATATAATAATTAAACCTAAACCAATAAATACCTAAATATCTACATATTTATGAAAATCATCACTTCTCAAACCATTTTGATAAAAATATCTACTCTCGTCGCAACTCAATTGACAGATAAAATTTTCAGCGACAAGTGATATTTTTAACAAAACTCTATGGTGTCCAATTCTTCGTAACGTAAATAAATTATTCTTCGACAAATAATTTTTATTTAAATTCCAAAAATATATTTTTGGCATTTAACCCTCCAATTACCAAAAACTAGGCTAAAAGCCTAAGAACTTCAACACCAAATACCCTAAAATTGTATAATTTAAGATTTAAAATTAAGGGTCTTACACCTACTACAAATGAAAACAAGAAGCTGGAAAACACCCAAAAAACCTGCTACTGTGAGAGCCTTATTTCTCCCTCTCCATACATTGTTTCACCGATCTGACCTTTTAAAACAATAACCTGTATATTGCGAACTTGCATTCCAAAAATCAGCCCGATCCAAAGGTTAACGAATGTGCAATTATTCTTTTTGTGGTATGGGTTTGACAAAATCGGGAGTGGAGTTTACTCTTCTCTTTTGGTGGCTGCCATTTTCTCAAAATAGTCTTTCTCTTTCAACCCTAATAAGACCCCTCTCCAATAGAATAAGTGAGATACATAGGCTACAATTTTTGAGCATTTCTCCACATAGAAAGTGAGCCCAATATCAAACCATTTGCCCTTGAAAGTAAGAAGGTTAAGGATAGCAATCTAAATGAGTAATAGACAAAAAAAATATAGTCATTCGAAAGAGTTAGAAGTAGTGTGACTAATAAGTTACGCAAAACATTGACAATATTTTATCAACTTTCAAGTTGATAAAGATTAGTGTAATTTCTTTGCATAAATTGAGATAGTTTGGTAATTCTGGTTCTGTATAGAAAGTCTGGTTCCCTTAGGTTTTGGGATGGTAAAATCATAAGTGGCTTATTGGGATACTGGACCTGTGATTCCTTATGGTTTGGAGGAATGATTAACATTCCTTTGCACCTTACCGTAGATGGAGAAACGTAAAGCAATTGAATTATAGTTTGCTTGGATTATATCAGAGCTGTATGTTTGCGAGTCTGATACACCTTATGTATGAGTGTGTTAAGATACTAGATTTGGATTTTTACCTAATAGAAGGGATGAATACAAAACTGAGAGTTAGTTAGTGATGAATCAAAATGCTATAGGTTCCTCTAATCAGACTTCCTATGATCTAGTTCTCCATTGATCAAATTTTTTCTTATCTAGTTCTTCTCTTATCAGACTTCCTCTAATCAAGTCATTTCCTCTAATCAAATTGCATGTGATTAGATATTCCTATTATACAGTTCTTCTTCTGATCAGATTACCTCTTATCACATTTTCCCTCTGATACAATTCATCTTCTGATCAAATTACCTCTAATAAGATTTTTATAGGATACAATTCTTCTTATGATCAATTACCTCTAATCAGATTTTCATATGATGCAGTTTTCTTCTAATTAGACTTTTTTTTATCAGACTTTCTTTGATCCGATTTTCCTCTGATATCGTTCTTCTTCTAATATGACTTATTCTGATCGGACTTTTTTTGATTCAATTTCTAATAAAATCATTGTGAGTAGATATGTGATTTTGAAGAAGACAAGCAACGGTACTGCATGCAAATTTCTTAAAGTAAACACAACAATCATAATTGCTTCTAATGAAATTATGTTTCAACATGAATGAATCAAACCTGAAGTACCAATGTCTAGGTGTTGCTTGAGTCCATAGAGTGATCTTTTAAGATGGCACACCCAATCTTTATTTCCTTTAACTTCAAAACCACTTGTTTTCCTCATAAGAACAATCTCCTTCAAATCACCATGCAAGAAGGCTACTTTGACTATCCTTGTATTTAATAGTTTCAGTAACATTCTTTAGTTCCTCACTACTCAATTCTTCAATAGTGTGAAATGCACAACTGATCCTATAAGCTGAGAACCCATACTTTTGAGGTTGATTTATCTTTCTTCTGTCTCTATCCCTTGATAGTAAATACACATTTGTATTATCATCATTACCATCATCTAATTAAGCTAGTATGTAACGCCCCGTTTTTCAAAGCGAGGGTGTATTTTTTTTTTTCAAAAGAAATTAAACTGAAATAGAGAAATAAACAAGAAAATGCCTTTGGATAAATAATTGAGTCATTATAATTTACAAGCAGCGGAAAAGTTTCTCCAAATATAAATCCAAAGCATTTACACAACAACAAATGGTACATGGGACCCATTCTTAATATGATGTCAAACTGACAATATTAGTATAAGTACAGTTTTCCAAATCAAAATACTTCAACCCAAAAAGTAGGACGTCTAGTCCCTATACATCAACCTAATTTGATCATCCTACCAAAAACTATATACCCTGAGTGATCTCCACGGGCCCCGTGAGATCCTCCTAACGTAGCTGCAGTCAAGCGTTCCCATCTCCATTCTCGTCCGTAGGGTACGAACCGGTAGGATCGTCCTGACTCTCATCTGAGGGCAAAGCCCAGATTTCCACAATAATTGTAAAGGGTCACACTTATCTTTGCCTCCACATTGGCCAGAGACAAAAACTCATGAGTCCCTTCACTTAGTGACACTCGGAGTTTGTTAGCAGCTAAATATTTAACAACTCCTGGTTCGGGAAAAAGAACCAATTTACGAGCACAATCCAAGATCACATAATGGTAAGACATCCAATCCATACCGAGGATGACCTCGAGTGATTGTAGCGGTAAACAAATTAAATTAACCAAGAAATCCCTATTCTGTATAGTCATTCGACAATGTAAACATGCTGAATTTACGGTTAAGGTCTTAGCAGGTGTGGAAACAACCAAATCAAAAGGTAAAGCAGACACAGATAACTTCAAGCGATTCACACAATCCATAGCAATGAAGGAATGGGTTGCCCCCGAATCAAAGAGTGCAGTTAGAGTGTTACCTGCAATCTCACAGTCACGCTGAATCAGATTACTAGATGGATTTCCCTCTTCAGCACACACACAATAAATGCGTCCTCTAGCAGTAGGACGGGTAGCTCTAGCTACATTCACAACTGGTTCCACCTTTGGAGCCGTGCAATCCTTCGCCATGTGTCCTGGCTTCTGACAAGTGTAACAGGTGAGAGTGTTAGGGGTACAAGCGTTAGCAAAATGTCCCTCTTCCCCACAACGGAAACATCGGACCACTCGTCCCAGTTGTCTCCCGAAATTCTGGTTCCCCGAGCGATTCTGCCCACCGTTGTTAGTTCGTGGTCGATCATAGGGTTTAGCAACTTG